>NC_134410.1:37743564-38102314 GCF_038048845.1 Mixophyes fleayi
CTACAACGTGAAGTTCTATGGAGCAAGAAAGCAAGGTGCATAAAGGACAAATCATTAACACTTAATGGTACAGGCACTGATATGTCTTCTAGTTAAGGAAAAAACACTGGGTCATTTTATTAACTGATTACCCTTTTCCTATTCTCTTGAATATTTGGATAAATATTATTTTAAAATATTTTTATAGGGAGACGCCAACATCAAAACCATGGAAGGGCAGTATCAGCACAAACAGAAAGAAGGTTTTAGCCATGTTGCATTCTATGGGCAAATAGGTTATATGTATAATCTTCATTAATATTTGCTTATAATTAATGAATCCATACTGCAAATTATTAATAGCAAAAATCTATATAATTGGGATAAAGAGAAATAAGTTTGTAAGATAAAATAAATGTGTTATGATGTGATGGCGTCTTCATAATATATGACTTTTTCTTAATATTGTTATTTTAAATATCAGGCTCTGTCTGTATTCATTAATCACTTTATAATGCCCTATATAAAATAATATATGGATATAAATAGCCATTTATTCATTAGTTATGTAATTTCACTTTCCCATATAGAGGTTACATTTATTCTCACTTCAAATTAATGTGTCTCTGCTTCCTATCATTATGACGTTAGGTGCATTTTCATAATATACAATTAATTCCCCATATAATATAGTATGTTATGAGAAGATTACTACATTTCAATTCCTTTTCATAATGTACAACAGTGTTTCTGACCAATTCAAGCATCAAGTAATCATCTCGTAATAGGTTTAAAATCCCTTTTTGATGTATCTTCCTTATAACATTAAATTATACATATTCTCGTGGCCTCCTCAGTTAGCGATATTAATATAATCTCTATGGTGTTCTTCTAGGGTTGGTAATATATTATCTGGATATTCTGCCCCTTGATGGCCCCACCTAATAATATCTGGTACCTAGAGATCAAATTCCATTTACCTGAGGACCATGGAACAGCAAAACTGTCTGTAACAAGCTTGCTCCTATACATGACTGTCACAAACACGCTCCCAGCTGCCGTGACTTTGGGGTGTTCGCTGTATGAGGTCACACACGATTTAAGCCCGCAGTCTCTCTCACCTATCACACAGGTTCTAGACCTACGGAATCGCTCTCACACCCCCAGACACTTCAAGGTACAGCCACCACCTATTGGATACGGGCAATAGGACCCCAATATACTGTCCCACACTGGCACACAGGCTTCTAGTTATCCACAAACTAGCAAGACTCACACCAGCACACACAGGGTTAACTCTTCACACCTCCAGACTGTTACACAAATGTACATATAAGCACACACAGCTTGTTAATCAAATGTATCAATAAATCACACACTGGCATTCCAATGGTTAACCTGGTCGAGCGATCTCTTCTAAAAAGGCTAATGGATTCTTTAGAGTATCAAGGACGCAACTTATTAAATTTTATATACAAAAGTTACAGGGCATACAGATAACAAAAATAATGAATAAAGATTTGACATACAAATAAAAAATTGCAAACAGTTATAAAACAAATGGGATGAAAGTACAGAGCATTACTTACAAATAGAAATCTGTATGCCTGGGGCAGGCAGGAAAGATGGACAGTCCTTCAATTAGATTGATTCCCCAAGAAGCTGACACTTTGTCCCTCCAGACACAGGTTTTTAAGCCAACTCAAATGGGACGGCATTTACAGGGGCAGCGTGAATGCTAATGCGGGGGCGGAAATGTCCCCTGGGTGTTACCTCAGGTTTGGTCAAACTATTCCTAAGTTTTGACCTGTTGGTAATTCTTCACAGATATATCTCAGAGAAATAACACCCCCCTCAATAAACCGGTCATAATCTCCCGCACGTTTAAATACCAAACATAATGGAATTACAACAATATCCAATCTCATCCTGAAATACATGTGCCTATGGCTGTTCCCTGTGTAGTTGGTATCTATCTTTCAAGACACTTGTGTGGTTTTTGCCCCTCAGTACAGAGTGGCATCCAGATTTCCCAAAATATGAAAAATGAATTAATTTCCTTTCAAGTTCACATTTCTATATACCTATTGAAAGGAAGTCCATTAGCGAGGGAAATACATGATGTCTGTGATCTGCATATCTAAAGCTGGTCTCTTCACACAGGGTTTACCTAACTCAATTATCTCCTTTCCACACACAAATAGTCTAGATCTCACCCCGGGAGTCCTTTGAACTGCCCCCAGGTGACACTTCTATCTGTTCACACTGGGGTGTGCAAAGCCATCCAATAAATTTACAACAGACTCTCTGACTACAAACCTTACACGTTAACTTATCAATGGATTCATTTGATATCACCTATTTACACTGCAGTTATGAATTATCCCTTTTAAAGAACTGCAAGCTCTCTACGTTCACGACAATGACCTTTTCATTTCTCATTTCTACAACCTCCTTGCTCTCACTGAAACCTGGACGTCATCTTCTGACACTGTCTCTCCTGCTGCTTTTTCCTTTGGGGGTCTGTACTTTACACACTCCCCACTGATGGCCACCATATTAATGGCATTGAAAAACTATTATCTCCTAACTGTACATTCAGCATTGTTCCCCTGTGCCCACCCTCTCCTTATCTTCCCTCAAGGCTCACACCATATATCCCTTCTCCCCATTCTACCTCCATGTTGCAGTAATTTCCACCTCTCAGGCCCCACCTTCCACTTTCTCAACAATTTTGATGCCTGGCTCTCCCACTTACTTTCCTCCAATATACCCACCCTCATCTTTGGGGACTTCAACATCCCCTTTAATAACCCCAATGGAACTTCTGCCTCCAAACTTCTTTCCATCAACACAGCTCATGGCCTCACCCAGTGGACATCTTCTCCCTCACACAGTGATGGACTCTCCCTTGACTTTTGTTCTCTCCCTCTTTCTGACTGCAGCCTGTCCCTAACTCCCTTTCCCAAAACCCTGTGGACACTGTGCGGTCTAGACCCCTCCTGCATTTTTGTCACTCTTGAACCACTCACCCCTCGCTTCCATGCCTTGGCCTGCCCTGACATAGGCGTCTCCTTTTAGAACTCCATTATCTCTGCAGCCCTGAATGAAATCGCCTCTGCCACCAGTTTTTGCCACCAGTTCCAAACTTGGCACTCCAGGCTCACTTGCCACTTTCAAAAGTGCTGATCGCCTCTGGAGAAAGTCTGACTTTAAAGCTGCCTTTATTCGATTCAAATTAATCCTGTCTTCCTATTAGGCTGCCCTCTCTCTTGCTAAAAAGTCCTACTTCAAAACCTTTCTCTCCTCCCAGTTAAACAACTCTCATCACCTTTTTTCCAACATTAACTCACTTCTCTGTCCCAACCATCTCCCTTCCACCCTCCGTCACCACCCACAACTTTGCTTCCTATCCCATGGAGAAAATCAACCCCTTCTGTCACAACATCTCCTCCTTATGGCTCTCCCTTCCCCACCCTCCCGTGGGACACTGTCCAACTTCCCTCCTGTCATGGACTCATATGTTCTTTCTTTCCTCTCCTCCTCAATCAGTTCCCTCGACTCAGCTCCCTCCCAACTCGTCCACTCTCTATTTTCTGACAATTGCAGTCACTTAGTCCATGTTTTAAACCTTTCCCTCTACTTCATCTTGTCTTCAAACATGTGCTCATCATTCCCATTAGCAAGAAACTCCCAACCCTGCCTCTCTTTCCAGCTACAGCACCATATTCTTACTCCCATTTCTTTCCAAACATCTCAAACCACTAGTTTACAACTATTTAACACACTTTGCCACTGTTCGCTCTCTCCTTGACCCACTACAATCAGGCTTCCATACTCTCAACTCGACCAAGGTGACTAATAATCTACTGTTGGCTCAGTCGAAGGGCCACTTCTCCCTGCTCTTGTTTCTTGACCTCTCTGTCGCTTTTGACACAGCTGACCATCCTCTTCTCCTTGGCCATTATGGCACCATCCTTTCCTCGTTTAGCTATACCTTTCTGATCATTCCTTCAATATCACTTCACAAGAATCCATGTGTGTTATTAGGACCATAATCAAAGATTATTTTTTTTAATTTTTCTATAGTACCATTAATACTATAGTGGGTAACAACTCTAATGGACAGGTAAAAGAACATACAGAAGATACAGTTTTATAGTCTATGGGGAATACCCATGACAGTGTGGGAAATACCCATAGACTATAAATAGACCTCGCAGCTGTATTCATTAGCATCGGTCTGTTTGTTCACTGTACAAGCAGAAGTTGCGTCGTTTGTAAATTGGGTTTCTTATTTTATTCACGCATGTTCCGGATTTGGATTTACAAATATGGGGGCCCTTATTGCCTGAAGATAGGAAGATTGCAATCAACTAGGGGGTCTTGATGACTAGAAGAAGAGAAGATATTTACAAACATGAACATTTTGGATCTATAATTATTTGGGACATTTTCAAACATGGACATTTGGAATTGCAAATTATTTGGGACATGGTTTTTAAGCACATTTGGATTAAAATCTGCTGACAAAAGAGGAAGAATTCAGATCGGTAAGTATAGGGCTGCAATATTTACTTAAGCAGGCTGTCCATTCCAATGCTGGAGCCATCTCCACACTGCCTGCACAGGGTTTCTAAAATGTCCAGGTTGTAAGATGGAAAAAGGCTGGAGAATGTGGCTTTGTTTCCTTTCCAGGCTCTCTTCATTCCCATACCCTACTAGTAGCAGTCAGGACAGGATCCGCCCCAGGACAATCTGCACACTCCAGGTATTCTTCAAACACCTATTTTTTCCAATGATTTAATTGGCTTCAGTCAGAGATACTTTCTGGGGAGAAGAAGTACAAGGCTGTATTTTATTGGAGGCAGAGGAAACTTTTAAAAGAAAAACTTTCCACTAGGACATTTTTTGGCCATTACTATGAACATTTCTTGTTTGGATATTTTTATATGCTAGTATAGGAACTGTACTGAATCCTGTACTTACATGGAGGTGCATTGGGATTGTGGTGCATTTATTAGACTCTGGACATAATCGTGGCTCATGTACAGTTAGACAAATTTGCACCCTAAACCTATGCAGGAAATGATGCACACATGAAATAGCACATTCACGGTGCGTCTAGTCTTATATCACTATTTTCTTCAGGTGTATAGCTGGAGGAACAAGGGTGTATAGTTACTCTCTACAATAGAGTAGAGAAAGCTGAGAGTTGCGTCTTGACAATTTTAGTACTAAATGTTACTTTCACCTAATCTATTTGTACATAACATGATTTCTCAAGAGAATAGTGTCAATCATTATTAATGAATGCAGAAGTCAAATTCCCCATATATTTTGAATTCAATTACAAAAACAAATGCAAAACACAAGTAAAATGAAATTAAAATATCTGTTTGCACCTTTAAAAATTAAATGGGAATCTTCTTTCCTGACACTCTCCAAATGGAAATATCAATTAAATAATGCAAAACAGCTGCCACACTTATGAGTGAAGAATCAGTGGGAGGGGACACAATTCAATCAACCAATCAGAAACAGCTAGCGCTGTTTATTGCCATCAACAGCGTCGCATCTTGCAGCAGCAACCTGTTATAAATCACAGTCTGTTTTTTTCTGTAGTAGTTGAAGCAGGAAACAAAATTAGGTGAAATAATAATAAAGTTTCTTATGATTAACTCACATGATGGTAGTATTGCAGAACCGTTAGGCTGTAGCAAAACATAGTTCACATTAAACAGTGCCGTTTATAGAATAAAAGCAATAATAGCCACAATAACCTAGAAACCAAAATCTCTGAGGTGCAGGTAAACTCAACTTGAACTCATAAAATGGAGTAGGAGGCTTACATGATAAAAAGCTGGAAGGTCCAATGATGAAATAGTCCAGTCAAATATAAAGCAGCCAGAATCAGGAATCTGATGAGATGCAGGAAAACAAAATAGCTGGTGGGACACAGGAATAAAGGCTGGTTCAGAACACTCTGTACATAGGCGCAGACAAGTAATGAACATAGCCAGGGGCAGGAATATAAAGCAGGGCGTCAGGTGCACGTGATCAGGTGTGGGAGGAGATGAACCACTAACAGGTCAAAATTCCACAGGTGAGGTACATAAAGTCCAGAACAGCAGCCCCTCTGGTGACACAGAGGAACCGCATGTCACACATGTTCAGGACACAGCCCGCCTGCACCTGAAAGAGATACGCCTCCTGACAGATGTATTAGTGTCTGCGTCCAGGTCTACTTGAGTTGAAATTACATGAAAACACCTTTACTGTACTTGGCTTTGGCTTGCTGCCCCTTTCCCCAATTTGAATCTCCAAGCGCAAAGAGACATAAGTGTATGATGTGCCAAAATCTGCACATGGTGCAGTAAGAAGATGCATGTTTTACATTAACCTCTTCATGATTGTGACTTCACCCTTGGATTTTTCTGCGACATTTCTTGTTTAATAAATTTGCACTAGGAGTTTGCTATTTTTACTGCACAGTACAGTTGCACATCTGTGGATGGACTTTTTATTTGGGGTATATTTACTAAACTGCGAGTTTAAAAAAGTGGAGATGTTGCCTATAACAACTAATCAGATTCTAACTGTCATTTTGTAGAATGTACTAAATAAATGATAACTAGAGGACCTGATTGGTTGCTATAGGCAACATCTCCACTTTTTCAAACCCGCAGTTTAGTAAATATACCCCTTAGTCTTTACCCATAACCTCCTCCCAACACACCTGTTCATTAGTATGTGTGTCACAAACAGCACTCACCTGAGTCTGCGTGATGCATATGTGACACAGGGTTAACCAAACAACAACCACCTGGTCTGTCTAAAATGATTAAATCCTTCCCTATCTATGCCACACACTAGCTTTGCGATACTAATTACCACCACCAAGGTTTTTTCGGACAAGAGCTGACACTATTATTTAGGAAGCCTTTGGTTCTCCCTAGCATTAATCTAACACAATTTACTTTAATCAGAGCTCACATAAACCACAAGGTTTGCACAGTTTCAATTAGGTAGCGTCTGGACCAAACTGTCGCGTGAATTCGTAAGAACACAGAGACTAGAACTTATTAAGTGTAATTTAATATGGAAAATACATCCACAATGCTTAAGATAAAAAGTTAATAAAAGACATACAAATATAGTGCAATTGTTTCTTATAAAATAAAAAGGATAAAACACAGAATTGATACCTCACTTAGAATCAAGTTTCTGGTGCTGGGAGAAGCAGAAAAAATGGAACCTCTTCAATCAAATGACTCCCTCAGAGTGAACCACGAGTTACATTTTCAATACAGTTTTAAAACCAAGCTACAGGGCCCACAGCCCCCCTTCCTGTGACCTTATTCAGCTTGAATCTGTCATTACCATACAACCCTGTCTCTGCAGTCGGCATGTCTGGGGCCTCCCAAACAGGTGTTAGATTTCATTGTCTTGCAAGAGATATCCTCAAAGGCTTTCACATTTGCGTCCTGCCATAAATGGTATAAGGTGCTACCCTTATCTACCAGCCCCCTCTGGGTAGTTTACCATACACAAAACCCATTGATCTAACAGCTTCTAAGAGAACCATGTCACACTATTTCTAGGAAGTAATTCACAAACATATATTTGCAGATTTATGCCTAAATATTAGCTTGCACATGACACCTCCCCGTTCTAGAGGGTGGCATATTTTAAAACTGAATTCCTTTTGTCTATACAGTATTACATATAGGCTATATTAGCCCATGGCCTCATTGAGCCAGACCACATGCTGAACGGTACCTAAAAGTCTATTCACGTGTCACAAATAGCCTAGATCTCACCCCGAGAGTCCTTTCAACTGCCCCCAGGTGACACTTATATCTGTTCACACTGGGGTGTGCAAAGCCATCAAACGCATTTACATCCGACTCTGCGTCTTTAACTGTTACACTAACTTATCAATGGATTCATTTGATACAACCTATTTACACTGCAGTTATGAATTATCCCTTATAAATAACTGCAAGCTCTCTATGTTCACGACAATGTGTATTAAAACATTCAATTATAATAGCAGTGGCAGGGTGTCTGGGTTACAGCTATCCTCACCATAGATGAGAATGTGTGACCAAAACACCTCCATATTCATGAATATGTGAATTTCATTAATGGTAACTTATTGCCTGAGTAGAACTATTCTTATACGGATGATGGTGGCATTTTAGTATTTTGCATGGTCTTACTGATCTTCAGCACTGACTCCAACAGACTCTCCCCGTCTCTGGATCTCAATTCACATTGTGTAGGAATTAATTAAAAGGAAAGGAAGATATGCTTTAGCTTTTAGAACTTCCAGTGACAAATGCATACTAATATTTTGGTAAGTATATATGTATTTAAAATTATACTAAATTTAATGTTCGCATATTTTTGTCACTAGCAGTTATAAAAGTAGATAAATGTATTTTATTCCTCAGCCCAAGCTGAAGTGGCATCAATGTTTCTGCCTTTCCAGCCCTGGGGACTATATGACATAGATAGCCTTATTAGGATGGTCTGCTGAGCTGGACACACTGTCAGATGGGCACAATTGTACATACACAATGCATTCTGAATCATATTAGAAGAATTATGCAACCTGCATTAGAAGAGGATTTGAGACTCATTGGTTTTGCACTGTGCTGCAGACAAAATTTAAAAAAACATCCGAAAACCATAAACAATAAATAAGATTATCCGGAAGATCCATTAAAATGGTCATTTGCTGAGAGCCAACTCTCAGGTATAAAAATCTGCTCTGTTTTGCTGCACATGCTCAGTAAAACAACTTGGAATTTTGAGTGTAGCATAAGTTATTTACAGTAAAGGTGTGCACACAAAAGTGTGGCATGCCCCCTCAGGATGTGCCCTATTCTGAGTAGGCTGTACCTCCAGACACGCTTGTCAGGAGGCATATATATGACATTGATCATTAGCACAAAAAGGTTTAAATAAATAAATAAAACCCAGTACCCACTTCCCACACTTTTAAATAGAAAAATAGAAACCAGCACCATGACTCATAGCCTAGGCTGGTTACCGCTGATATGGCGACAAACCAGCACCGGGCTATACCATGCTGGGCTGGTCAAACTATAACAGAGAGACTTGTAGCATGGGGTCCCCCTGTGACAGTGGGAACGAGCTCCAGCCTGGTCAGTATGGGGCTGAAATCCCTGGGGGCTTTAGGCCTGCAAAAATATGTGAGCACTCCCCACTGAAATCCAGCCCTGAACAGCAAAGGGGCTCAACCCAACATACTCATTGGCCATTGGAGGCTATGGTCATGTGTTAAAGGTAAAATAACATTAGTTTACTATGTTGATCTACAAACTACAAGTCCCAGGGAGCTCTGACAGCATTTAACTGCTTGGGTAGCTAGCGAATGTACAACTACAAGTGCCAGCATGCCCGTGGCAGACAGTGACTTCTGGTGCTTGGAGAACTACAAATGTCATCAAGTCCTGGCAGCCAGGTACCTGTAATTCCACAGAGAAAGCTAATAGTAAAGAAACTGACACTTTTTGAAAGAAAATACTTTATTAGATATAAACACTCACAAAATCCTTCATTTCCATTTTGGCTTCTTCTTGTCTTTTGTCCTGAAGTCATTTAAGAGAAATCCAATGAGGGAGAATCCTTGTGAAACAATGAAGGAATTTCCCCTGGCATAGCCACAACACAAATGAATGAATGTCCACAGGTAGCCGAAAACTGCTCTGAATGGCTACTCGTGTGTAGACACCAAGTGAATTATGAACAAACTGCACTGTATCACTGAATTTCACTGATATATTACTACAACCAGTTCATTCATAGCCCTCCTAAAGGAGCCAATCAGAGCAATTCTCTCACTCTCATTCCAATCAGAGGAAAGTTTTTCTAATTGGATACGCTCAGACAGGCCCTTTCTCATTCCTTCACATCACGGCTCCCAGCCTGTAGGTCTGTCTCCCTGTTATAGTGTGGCCAGCGCAAGGAGTCCCATCACATTACTGGCTGGTACTGGTTTCAGTTTTGAGGGGGAAGGGGAGTCCTGTCGGACTTTTCTAAATTATAACTTATTTATTCTTCAATTTCTATTCTATAATAATTTATTTCTTTTTTTAATACACCTTAGCACTAGTTATGGGGAGAATCTGCTAAAGGTCAATTTTCCTACATTTTTTAAAATGATCAAAACTACCTTAACTCTCTATTCTATTTAACTATCTTACAAATTGATGCAAAGTTTTAGCAATTTCCATCTATTTAGAAGATTCCACTAGCAATGTTTTCACAGTCTCAGAGATTTCTCATTTATTTCAAATGCCCATTTATTTCAATGGCTTTGCCCTCACGTAGACACCCAAACATGGGAACAGCTTTAGTATATAAAAAAATCTGGGCGGGTAGCCCCTCAATCCTCAAACAGCCATGGTGGCAGACAGCTGGTTTGATTTCCACTAACACGGGGAGACCATAAGTTTGGGGTCCCTCTGCTCATGGTCTTCCTTCCCAGGCTGCCTGCTGCTGGGCCTGGTTAATGATTTTGGGGGTACACTGACTAATTATTTATTTCAACATTTCTGAACCTTACAGGGTCAATCCAGAAACAAACAAATTGTGGACGTCCTCCTTGTTGTCCACAGAAATGGACAATTATTCATTTTCAGTATGTTATCTATCCTATTACTGTCCACAGCTGTCATCTTTAGAACACGGTCTAGGCTGGAGCTTTATTGTAACACTGTTTCAGCACATAAGCTCTAAGTAACAGGTTCAAAATCATTAAAATACCAGTAGTACAATGCAGCTTAAGGATGGATTAAGAGAGAAGATTAGTTGGATACAGTTTAGTTCCCAACACATTTCAGTCCTTTGTTGATGTTGTTTGTTTTTGTCTTTCAATGCAAAACAAATGTTGACAATTGAATAAAACCCAATTGTATAAATAAATGAATGAATGCAATTTACACTAGTATGAATGGATGATGTACTTTCTGGGCTCTCTATGATGTAGTCGGATAATATCTTCAGATGCTCAGGAAGCCATAGTAGGTTCAGTTGCAAGGAGCATACATTATATATGCCATTAATAAAACACTTGCAAGATTTTGACATTTGCCTCAAATATTTTTGACAAACAGGTTATAAATATGGGATATGTGATGTCATCTTGCTGCAGTGCTGTTTCTATGTTGTCTGGAGGCATGGTTATCCTATATTCAAATTGGTGACGACAAGACAAGAGGATATTTATATCCCAGGGGTTATCTTATCAGTGAAACTCTACAATCACACTATTTTCAATGAGGAATTCAATGGAGTAGTTAGTTTAATATAATCTGAACTTCAGGATATCTGAATGAGAGATATCACTTTAGAATATGCAATAGCAATAGCTTCATCTGTATTTGTTTTTGGAATATAAAAATATTGGTAGAGATCTAGCACTCTATAGTAGAACTGTTAGTCCAGATTATGTCTTCCTTCAGTAGGGTTGAAACTGGAAACAGAAAATGGTCTAACATAGACTGAAATGTTGTTCTCCATTGGTGGAGTATACTTTTGCAACTATCATGACTTGCAGAGCGCTCAACAAAATATAAAAAAATTAGTCTTCAATGGAAACAGAATTTTATTAATATTATTAGTGAACAAAGATGATGTGGACCAAACAGGGCCAGTGGAAATGCTCCCATCCCTTGTGCACTGTGTCTTACAGTTTCTTGAGAGGGGGCGGGTGTCACTGCTGCAGTTGTCTGTTGTTCTTTGGTGTCAGTGATAGGCTATGACATTAAATTGTGCACCAAATAGTTGGTGCTTTAAATATACATGCAATATATATATATATATATATATATATATATATATATATATATTGCTCATATTGTCATAAAAGAAGATGGCACCACTTGTGGAGGAGCAGACGTTTTCACCAACCACTGGGAGTGAGGACATTCCTTGCATAGTATGGAGTGGATTCACTGTGTCTAGTTTTGCTGGCTGTGAAAGAACATTTAATTTATGGAGGTAGATTATTCAAACAAGATATTTGGAGGCAGGTACATTTTTAGGGTTGTTCCCTGTGGCGTAAAGGAGTGCAGAGCTATTTCCACTCTACAGAAGCACTATTTTTGTACCAGCTCTGAGCTGCCAGAGATTGGGTCTCTCTTGATACTTCAAATAATCCGGGACAGATGGACACAAAAAAAAACCATGTAGTGTGTAACACTCAAACAAAGGGATTGGTTGATACAATCCACTCACCAATATTAGGTGTTTAGGAGCAATAAAATTATGATTCAGTGTTCATCTCAACAATAAATATTTAGAGAAAAATGCACTTATATCTGATTAAATGTCAATCCCCATTATAACATATTTCCTGATGGTGGAATCATTTACTAAATGCAGAAATCCTAATTTAGATGAACAGGTGCAAACTCAAAAGTATTCTGTGCTGATCACTGAGGGCCTAATGCTGAGTTAGGAGCCAAGCAAAGAAAAGGAATAACTTTGCACCTGGGCAAAACAATGTTACTTTGGAGGAGGAGTTAAATTTAAAATATGGGGACAGATTTATAATGGGATAAGGCATGACCTAGATCAACTTTAAATTTCAGTGTCATAAAAAAGTTATCAAGTATTTGTGCTTAACATGAAAAAGCAGGCAGTATTTTCCTTGTCTGCAAAAAAAAAAATTAATTTGCACCTCTTACATTGTAACATGGGTTGTCCAGGAGCAAAATTACTCTTTTTTTTTTGCATTGCTCCTAACTCAGCATCAGGCCCTGAGTGTGGATGTCTAGGTACCCAGCAACTCCAAATAGGATTTTAATTTGAATTTTTCCCCCCTTCGTAAATGAGACCCAAAGTAACTAATGGTTTTGGTGACTGACTATATAGGCGGGGCCACATGTACAAATAGTAAGATCGCTGATTTTGAAATCTAGACTCTCTTGGGCAAATTGAGGTAAACAGCACCACGAAAAGGGATATCAAGATGTACCATTCCCAAATATCAATATTTGGGTTTATTTAGCCTTTAGATGCTTGATTTTAATTATAAATAACAAAGAAAAGACCAACATATTTAGCTGAAGGAAACATATTTATTTTACAAGTGCACAATCTGCTTCAACGTAAACAGGGTCCTATTAAAAATAAAATATATGATAGTCAAATTTAACAGAAAATATTATGACTGAACATGTAAACAGTAATAATGCATAGCCTGCTTTAAAATCAGAATACTGTATTAACAATGGGTATTTGGGAAAAAAAACTATCAAATTAATATATGGTATTGTTAAAATGATAACCATTTAATAAAATGGATGTAGTCAGTGCATTTTGTGTATACAACAAATCAACAACGTGTACAAGATTGAAAACCTCCTGTCCTTAGTATAATATTACTGGAGAGAAAAAGAAAAATCAACATTATCTAATGCACGAAACTAAACATATCATGCACCTTGATTGCAATCCTCTCTCTGACCATGCAACGGATATGATTACCTACTTGGAAAACGTGATATATCTTAACCATTTTGATTAAATAGCAGGGCCAGGTACCTGTTGTGCAGACACAGCCTGTCCAAAATGTCTCCTTGTCTACGATACTTAGATACATTGAAAAAAGGACGTTTACAAATAAGACATTTGCTATAAAAATTGTCTCCTTAATTCCACCGTTTATTTTTTTTGTTAGAAAAAAAGCCACAACATTGAAATAACATCGTACACAAAAATGGAATTAAGAGAAAATGACGTAGGTGGATGATAAAATCCATAATGGTATATATTACTGCCTCTGGTTGACAATACATTTCTGTGTCTACATTAATGGGTTAACACTACAACCAGGATACTACAAAGATACTGTTGATAAAAAATAAAATAAAATATTTTAACATGTTATAAGTTACAGGAACACTGTTTACATGAGTCTGAGGTACCACCTCAGATCTGACCTGATTTTGGCAAGGAGACCCAGCTTTGAGGAAACGGATGACCTCACAAAGCTGTATCTGTTGAAAATCAAAGTGTTGCACTTCTCCAAATGAATAATACATGTAATCAAGCTTATATATAAAACTGTAAGCCAATAAACAACAGATTTTACATTTTGTATGCTTGCCCCCTATAAAACATATAAGCAGTAAAATTTTCTTTAAAGAGCAAAAGTGGTCTTTTTATTTTTTTTCTTGGTTGGAAGCAAAATTCTTATCAGCATTAAGTTCTGTGAAATGTTCTCGTTTCATTCCTTTTCCCACAAAGCATAGGTGAGATAAACAGAGAGCAGGGTTATGTCCTCTCCTTGGTTTATTCCACAGTATGTTTTGCTGACTATCCCCGTGCCTTCTGAGACGCAAAAAGCACATTCTAAAATGATGGAATCCATTGAAAACCCAGAGATCTAATGGCTGACGTGAGTGACCGATGCAAGTTCAGTGCTTGTCCTGAAAAAAATCGAATATTTGGATGAAAGACTGCTAGTAAGAATTCAACAGCATCCAGAGGTAAGGTTCCATTACTGTGTGTACCGTAGCCTTGTCTTGCCTGCAGCTGGCTACGTTGACTCATGTTGACTCATAGATTTACCACCATTTAATACCCCTGAAACACTTCTACTTTTGGTTGGTGTGCCACTTCCAGATCTGGAAAATTCTGTGAGATCATGAAGAGAAGGTTCTTTGTACATGGCCACTGAGAAGAAAAGAAAAACAACATTGATATTTTGTTTTCTCTTGTAAAACAACTAACATCATTTGAAGGATTATGTGTCATGAAGGTATTATGGAGTGCTGTGTATAAACTGCTTCATATGTAGGATTATGTATCAAAGGAGTGTTATTTCAGTTTTTTGGCTGAGCTGTTGGACATTGGAACTTTTTTGGACAGAAAATAAAAAACAACATATATGCAAATAATGGCTTGTATGGACTGTCCGGAAAGGGGTAGTTGACTGCTGATTTGCCTTAATATATAATGCATGCGTGTGGCCAAAAATTTCTATCACCTGGATTAGTCCTAAACAATAGCCTTCGACTGAAGATATAACTTAGTGATTATAATTTCAAAACACTATCATGGTGCGTTTACACATCCAAAGTGATATCTTCTTAATAAATAGCAAATTTGAGCTGAATTGAAGTTCTGCAAAGAAGAATGTGCCTTTACCACCACGTTACCACCTGTCAGAATCCTGTGTTCCTCTCTGCAGCATTCACCTTGGTATGCATTCCAGCATGTCTGGGGTTAATGGTCCTTCATCACACTTAAACCTGGTTTTGTAATAAAGGATTATATATGATCTGGCTAAGATGTACTCTCATGGGCAGATCATTCTGCTCAGCCTTCCTAGAGAGAGGTTCCTCCATCGTCTACCATGATTCCGATGGATTCTCTGGTCTTGTCCCTGACTTCTCTGACTTCTACCAGGCTCTGCTGCCTACCCTGGATATTGCATCATTGGACTTTATTTTGAATTTCTCATTATATTTTCAGCAATTAGCTGTTATAGTCCTTTTTGCTTGTTTTGCACATCTTTTTGACACGCTTAATAAATATGTTTTTTATTACATTTTTTTGACCTCACATAATGATCTGGACCTAGAAAGAGTCAGCAAGGAGATGCTAATCTAACAGGCACAGAACACCTATCACAGCTGATCTGTCTGATTATAGCAAGCAACTCTTGCAGCAATGCAATAATCTTTTTGCTGCATATCCTTAAAACTTCAATTCTGGTGAAATCTTAATTTATCATATAATTATGTGGTGTTCTTGTGATGATTTATTGTGGTCTAGTCCTATTATGGTTCTCACTTACAAGATTTGATTGTCTTTACACAGGCTCAATGTGATAAATTTAACCCCGGAGATGCTATTTTTCTTTTCAGGCAACTATCCTTGCAGAATCCAAACAGCAGAATAATTTTTATTCTGAATGTGACCTTGCACAACTTGTGCATTTCCTGCAGCGGTGTACTCAGATTTTTTTCAGCTATCCCCCATGACTTTACATCTGTGGATTACTATGTGTCTCATATAATTATACATCTTAGAGGCCACGCCCAGCACAGGGTAACCCTTATTGTGGAACTGGAAAGCCCATTGCTTAAGGATTTGGTAGCATTTACTCAAGTTTTGATTCAAAGATTTTAACCCAATACCTCTGACCTTGTGCCACATGCAGCAACAGTTTCAGACCCAGGTTATAATCAGACTGCCTTCCCATCTAAGGGAAAGAAACATAAGAGACTTTCCAATTCCTGCTCACAAAAATCAGTGACTAAATCACATCAGTCTATTTCCATCTGCTGTCTGTGTTTCCACTCCTACAATGCTGATTGCCTCCCTGCTTTTGACTTCACATTTACCAGCAGCTACAGTCCCTGACCCAAATCGTAATCAGCCAGTCTACCCATCATAGAGAAAGAGAAATAACAACCTTTCTAGTCCCTACTCGCAAGCATCAGTGTCTTATTCACTACAAACTATTTCCATGCCACAGACGGCTGTCTCTGTTTCTGTTCTTGCAGTGCTGATTACTTTACCACTATTGGCTTCACATTCAGAATGTATTGTCTACTGTTCACACAATGTAGTGGCTGCCTCCTGCTCTGAGCGTCCAGTGGCTGCCTCCTGTTCTGAGGGTCCAGTGGCTGCCTCCTGTTCTGAGGGTCCAGTGGCTGCCTCCTGTTCTGAGGGTCCAGTGGCTGCCTCCTGTTCTGAGGGTCCAGTGGCTGCCTCCTGTTCTGAGGGTCCAGTGGCTGCCTCCTGTTCTGAGGGTCCAGTGGCTGCCTCCTGTTCTGAGGGTCCAGTGGCTGCCTCCAATACTGAGGGTCCAGTGGCTGCCTCCAATACTGAGGGTCCAGTGGCTGCCTCCAATACTGAGGGTCCAGTGGCTGCCTCCTGTTCTGAGGGTCCAGTGGCTGCCTCCTGTTCTGAGGGTCCAGTGGCTGCCTTCTATACTGAGGGTCCAATGGCTGCCTTCTATACTGAGAGTCCAGTGGCTGCCTCCTATACTGAGGGTCCAGTGGCTGCCTCCTGTTCTGAGGGTCCAGTCGCTGCCTCCTGTTCTGAAGGTCGTCGCTGCCTCCGGCAGGGGTCTCTGAGTTGACTGACCAGTCAGAGTTGTCTGAGAAGGCTTCCCAGCCAAGAGATATGCGCCTTGGCCTCCAGGCCTAATGTCAAACCTTAAAGTCTGAGGAGAACCCTGCTGCCCTGGCCTACAGGACTGAGGATTCAAGGACGTTTTACTATCTGCAAGGTCCAAAGTCTCAAACATGACTGCCTTATCTGCAGTTACAGTCGCTGCCTTGCCTGAGGTTCCATTTGCTTGCCAAGGTCTAAGAGATGACTGACTGTTCTAGGTTCCTGTCACTGCCTTGCCCGAGGTTTCAGAGATGAATGTACTGCCACAGGTTCTAGTCACTGTCTTGTCTGAGATCTCAGAAATGGCTGCCTTGCCTGAAGTACCAGTTCCTACCTTGCCCAAGGTTAAAGTCACTGCCTTGCCTGACGTCCCAGAGATGATAGCCTGTTCTGGGGTCCCAGAGGTGACAGCCTGGTTCGAGGTTTGAGAGATATCAGCTATATGTTCTGATGTCTCAGAGATTAACGCGGTTTCGAGGTCCCAGCTATAACCATCTATTCCAAGGTTCAGCCTGTTCCGAGGTCAGCCCGTTCGGAGGTCCCAGAAATATCAGCTTGTTCCAATGTCCCAGAAATGTCAGTCTGTTCCAAAGTCCAATAAATGTCAGTCTATTCCAATGTCTACGAAATGTCAGTCTGTTCTAAGGTCTTAGGGCTAGATTTAGTAAGCTGCGGGTTTGAAAAAGTGGGGATGTTGCCTATGGCAACCAATCAGATTCTAGCGGTCATTTTGTAGAAGGTACTAAATAAATGAAAGCTAGAATCTGATTGGTTGCTATACGCAACATCTTCACTTTTTCAAACCCGCAGCTTAGTAAATCTAGCCCTTAGAGTTGTCAGCCTTGTGTTCTGAGGTCCCAGAGATGACAAACTAATTTTCTGAAGTTCCAGAGATGATAACTTTGTGTCCTGATGTCTCCAAGACAACTGCTTTGCTGAAATCTCTGTGGTGACTAATTTGTCCAAGATTTCTGTGACTATTGCTTTGTTTAAGGTCTCTGTAACTACTACTTTGCTCGAGGTCTTTGTGACTATGTCTTTGCTCGAGATGCTTGTGTGGCCCAGGGTTTTGGTTATTGTCCTGCCTGGGGTCTCCAAACGAGGCTGCCTCACACACAATTGGTTTGCCTTAGGTCTCCAAAATTATTCTTTTTCCCAAGACGTTATGCCCATGTCCCTGAGGTGACTGCCTGGGATCATGAGCATCCAGTTCTGCAATTTCTAGTCTAGCGGTATCCACAATTTTGCCACTGATATCTGCTACCCAGCTACCTGTTTTTGACTCAAGTCTTCATGTATGTTGTCTTTTTTTTGGGATGGATCTATGAGGAGTCTGAAATTTGAGGTGCAAAAAGTGCCTTTGTATGTTAGCATATTGGATAAATATAATTTTATTTAGGGAAACAATTTAAAAAAAATGCACTTCTCCATGATTCTTCCCAAAGCTAGTTCTACATCATTAATCCAACTCCAAGATATACCCCAAACCTTAAGTTGCTTGTTCTCTTTAGTATAAAGATACCAAATACTGCCAGTGTACAAGGTCTGATACAGATATATGGCCCAGAGGTAAAAGTATATAGTTTAGTTCTTTAAAGGTATATTATACCTGCACACAAATACAAGGCAAGATGACACCAGGGGGTAAATGTATTATAGTCAATTGGACTATAATATATTTACCCCCAGGATTCTGTAGCAATCCGAATGTGGAAATCTGCAAACCCTGGCTTATTCCAACTACACTCCCGACAGAAATATATCATTTACTGGCAAAAATATGACTTTCAGGGCTCCATAAATGTAGCACTGGCTCAATGTATAATAATGGTGTCCAAGAGCAATTAAAATAGGAAAGTGAACTCCCAAAATTTTGATAGTGTGTGCCAATGTGGTAAAACAGTTATATAAAGGGGAAAGACATCATCTGACAGCCTACGGTATCAAAAAACTATGCTCGGTACTGTATAAGATGTGAGAGAGCTCACAGAGCAGTGTACCTACAATGAGACAACTGTATGAAGCAACAAATTTGTAGGAACATGTCTGTAGCTAAACTTCCCAACACTTAACCTTGGCAGCTTTAATTGTCAGATTGTTTATTCCACCCTATGATGGTGATCTTATTGCCTCATTCTCAATTCCTTACTTAGCTAAATAATTCATCACAGCCCAAAAATTGGCAGTTTTTTCATCTTGGCTGACCTAAATAGATCTCTATTTGACTAGGTTTCCACATGAAGGAGTAAATTTACTAAACTGCAGGTTTGAAAAGTGGAGATGTTGCCTAAAGCCACCAATCAGATTCTAGCTGTTATGTTGTAGAATGTACTAAATAAATGATAACTAGAATCTGATTGGTTGCTATAGGCAATATTTCCACTTTTTCAAACCTGCAGTTTAATAAATATACTCCTAAGACTTCAATCTATGTTACAAATGTTCAATCCTCTACTAGCATACTAGCTTTTCACTGCTTTCCAACATTAGAATTAATGATAAAATGCTAAGAACACAAATGTGAGTTTTTTGAAACCATGACTATATCTACCTTCAGTATTATAACATACTCTACTAGTTAATGTTACAGTAGTTGTTGATTACAACACATGTCATTTGCACAGTGTTCAGCTTTCCAGTTTCTATGTGTTTGGTGAAAACTCTTCAGGTGTGTTGTAGTTAGGCTATCACTTGGCAGACTTGTAAAATAACCCTGTTCATGAATGTTGAAAATTTCAGGAACAATCATCATCCTCTCAGAATCTTTTTGGTACTGACAGTGTGCTGCATTAGTGTGATGACTTTCCAATGCTTTTAATTTGATTTTTCTCTATTAGTCTCTCACCTACTTATTGGAGCTACCTAGGCATATTATGCAAGTTGCCTGGAATATCTAGTTCAGACCTGCCCAACCTGCGGCCCTCCAGGTGTTGTGAAACTACAAGCCCCAGCATGCTTTGCCAGTAGACAACCAGTTGATAGCTGGAAGGGCATGCTGGCACTTGTAGTTTCACAACACCTGGAGGGCCGCAGGTTGGACAGGCCTGATCTAGTTTGTCATATTTAACCATTTACCATTTAAATGTAATATGATAAAATAAAACAGGTCATGTAAGTACTCTACCTTTTAGAGGTTTTGGCAGGAAGTGAGCTGCAGGTTTGTTTTTCTTTACATGATTTCCTTTCATAATTTCACCCTCTTTGTTGAGACCCAAAAACCAACTCCTTCCCGATTGCTGCTGTCTGTAGATCATTGAAGAATATGTCACATAATAATTTTCAAACACTGACTCTTTGAATTTGCATTCAGGTGTAAAATGTTCCTGAAAAGAAAGGATAAGTCTTGAATAATTCATTTATTTAAGAATAATGCACATAGCTTTAATAATGAACAGCAGGAAGACAATGAAGATTATCACTCTATTTTTAAAAGAAGAATAATCATTAAGGAAGATTAAATCGGAGGCATTATACATTATTCATCTGTAACAGTTAATTTAAAGCAGTGTTGGAGCTCTTGTCCTGCTTTCATGGAACTGTTAATGCTCAAGGAACAGCAGCACCCAATTACACATTTATAGGGGATGAAGAGATAGCAACTTGGGATGAGTTTGTGGTTATGCTGCACTGCACGATAATCACAGCTGTACTTATCTCCTCTCCTAAAGCCCCATACACAATATCTACAGTCACTGTAGAGTAATTGTAGCACCAAATTAAACTCTGAACTGTGAAAACAAGTGCAGGCTGATGGCAATTTCCCACTTGTCCCCTTTACCAACTTGCCCCTGGCTCTCATGATATGGACCCATTTGAATTACATAACATATGATGAATGAAAATAATAGTAGCTATTAAAAAAAGCAACAGAGCAGCTTGACTTTAAGCAGGGATGGGAATCCCACAGTACGTTAGCCTATATTTTTCTTGGGAAGCATGTTCAAAATGAAGTCACATCTCAGACATGACAAGAGCTGATGGTCAGCAGACTAGTCCAATTTCCTAGCACTATAGTAACACTTCCACAGACTATGCCAAAGTCATCAGTATTTAAGAATTAGGGGTGCCGAATGGTGACGTAGCTAAATACACCTAAAATGGTGAATTGGCAAAAACCGTGGCCTTGTACCAAACAGAGATAAAATGGGAGTTTATCTGAATTGTAGAGATTCTCCAACACCAAGTACACACTCATAGTTACCTCAAAAAAACAGTATATCAGATATTGTGTAGTATGTAGATATTAATCGGTGGTAATCGTTTTAAAGATGCTGAGAATTCCGACAGCCTTCAGTCCTACAGAAAAAAAACGATTTCTGAAAAAACCTAAACAACTGCTAATACTGTATCCAACACCTAACCTGCGGGGTCCAGACATCGCCGCTTTAAATTAACTTTGATCTAAGTCGCACTGACGTCAAGTTGAACTGCTGGAGAGCTGTGTCTTTGGAATGAGTTCCTGTCAACATGCCGGTGCCATCGGGAATCTGGAGCTTCGGTTTTCAGGTAAGTCTGCTAATATTGTATTCGTTTTTTCCAGAAATCTGATTTTTGTTGTAGGAGTGAAGGCTGTCGGAATTCTCAGCATCGATAAAACGTACCCAAGACATTTTTATAGGGGACATTATTGTATAACAGATAATAGCCTTGTGCCCTATATAAAAAGTCAAGCCGGCTTTTCTGGAAGTCTTCCCAGCTTAATTTAGGATACAGTAAAAGGCAACAGATCCCATAAAACCTCCAAAGAAGATATATAAATAGGGTAGTACTGTGAAAAAATGATTTAAGAATTATTTATACTGCACATACATTCTAAAAAAAGGAAACAGAGCTTAGCTGGCTCCATAAATGAATCCTCAATAGATGTAGATGAAGTTCAAGTGTTCCTCCTGCCAGACAGGAACACCAGGGAGGGTAGATAACACTCTAAAGAATAAGTCCAGAATCAGCTCCAAAAAAGATGGGAACAGCTAGTTACGATGGAAAACTTAACATTGGAGGATCAAATTCAGATAAGCTCGCATTTTATTACCATTTGGCATGAGGTCGCTCAGAGTTATTGTTGATACCTGTGATAAGATGTACTTATATCATTGATGGCCCCTTATTCTTTATTCACAGCTTCACCTCAACAGGAAAGCAAAAGGTTTATTTAAGGATGGCTGCCAGCAGTGGAGGGCTGGCAAATTTTAGCACGGAGCAAGGCACGACTCAACAGCCCATTTTAAAGAAAATAAAATGCAAGTGGCCCAGTGACCCAGACCAAGGTAGCCAATATGGGACCGTCCCGGTGGGGGGGGGGGGGGGGTAGGGTTGCGGCAGATGCCCCCCTGACCCCCAGCCCAGCCTGCCCCTGGCCGCCAGCCTTCCATGTTATTAAGGGAGTGACTTTGTTAGTAAACAAATTATTGCAATTGTATTCACTGTTAGTATTTTTGTTTGTTATAATTTATGTCTGATATATGGTATATTAAGCTATTTATTTTATACTTATTACCACCTACTTCTCTTTTGTACTTATGTTCCAAGATCATTTCTATTTTATAATGAGTTTAGTTGATATTCTTGTGCGTACCTGCATATAACCTTTAGTAATGACTTCACTCTTTCTATCTTCCCTGTGTGGTGTTCCAGCCATACCTTTCTACCATAACACAGACTTCTCGATGCTTGTCGCCCGGGATAAAACACAAAGCTGCTCACTATTTATAAGTATTCAATACAGAGAGCAGAACAGTGTTATATCCCAGGGCAATGAAAATACTCTGCCTGATTATATAAATAAGCCAAAAGTATAAAGCCATGTATTTAATAAAAGCTGCAGGCAGACATGTACAAGTCAATGAACTAAAGGAAGCGTTATTCAATAAACACCTCTCTAAACAAAATAAAATCGCAATTCTCAACTACAATATTGGAAGCAAAATGAAACAAATGTTGGCATGGCTACATTGTAATCAGACTTCCAGAATTCTTTTTTGTTTACAAAAAAGACACTCTATCTATTTAATACAAAACAGACACTCTCTATCTCTTTCTTTCTTTTAGATATTAAGGGGCATATTTAATTGTTGAATATGCCAACGGCGTTAAAACTATTACCGGTATTACGTTAATAGGAAGCTGGATTTCAGCTCGCAGCTCCCTGAGCCGCGAGCTAAATTCCAGTGAGAAATGTACTGTAATACCGGTATTTATGCACACTATTACCGTAATGATGGTAATAGTGCACGCACCACGAGATTTTTGCTTATAACGCCAACAATTGAATATGCCCCTAAGTATTGGAGATTTTAGTTTAGACTTACAGTGATTTTCAACATGCTCAAGCAAACGAGTTGCATTATGTGGACAGAGGGAAATGCAAACATTGAAATTACAGTTTATTAACACCTCTCACTCAACAAATTAGTCCATTTTTACTTCATGCTTATCTAGTTAATTCCCCTTTTTGGCTCATTTAAATAAACTAGAATGTGCAAAGCTAGTGTCACCCACCACTCACCATAAATCTATTATAGTTTACAAACTTCATAGACACTAAGGGGGGTATTCAATTGTTGCTCCGGGCGCCGCCGGAACGAGCGCGTTAAAACTATTACCGTTTATACGGTAATATTGCGCGTAATTACCGTTCATACGGTAATTTACTCGCTCAATTTCAGCTCGCTGCTCAGGGAGCTGCGAGCTGAAATTGAGCGAGTAATTACTGTATAAACGGTAATAGTTTTAATGTACTCGTTCCGGCGGCGCCCGGAGCAACAATTGAATTCCCCCCTTATTCAATTGTCAGTGAGTTGGGTTTTTTTTGACCGCGTTAAGTAATTTTAATGCTGTTTTTTTTATCATTTTCGAGCGGGTTAACTTTACCCACGATTCAGTTTTTTTTTCATGAAACGGTCCTCTCGCGCTCCAGTAGAAGGTCTTTTGAAAGTATAGGGTGTGCGAGAGGCAGCCGCGTTAAAAGCTATTCAATTGTTTTTAACGCGGCGCGTTAAACAGGCAAATATGCTGTTTTATCTCGCACCTCTTTGGGGTGTGTTGAAAATAATAAACCTCTGCAAAGTATTTGAAATCATGTAATAATGTGAAAAAAAAGTTAAACTTATGTTTATCACTGATGCCTAACATGTAAAAGTTGATTTTCTTGTAAAAAAATAATGAAATAAAATAAACATAAAAAAAAAAATAATAAAATCACAAATTAAATATACTTGTACATGTTTTTGGTACAAATCTGAATGTAGTAATTGGTTTTGACATGGTATAGATAATTTTATGGTAAAAAAATAGTTAAATTAAAAAAAATGCTAAAGAAAGTACTGTAATGTAGATATTATCAATGTGTAATGCAATCTAATGTATGCAAAACCTTTTCTTGTGTTATACATGACCGCGTTAAAACTCCCCTTCACTCCCCTAAAAACTCGCAAACACAATGTTTTACCGCGCGGGGGCAGCGTTCCCTCTTTTTCAATTGATTTGCATGAGTTTTCGCTCTGCGCTAACTAAAAACAGTCAGTATTGCAGTTAGAAACCCGCAGGATTTTTTTTTTTTTTTTAACGCTGCGGGGAAAAAAACCAACAACTTTCGGACAATTGAATAACCTCCTAAGTGGTCACAAATACCCAGATTATTAAACTCACTCTGTGTTGCTTTGCTATATTTTAGTATAGAACTAGTAAAAAAAAAATGTGGGGTTAATTCATAAACAGACAGCCCAAAGCCAAAATCAAACATTTGTAGTGGTGTCCCTTACAATAACAAATAATATTCTCGATGTAGTCCTGAATCAATTTAGGTTAGTAATATGAAGGGGAACTTATTGTCAATTTTCTTTAATGGCATGAACTAGTTAAAATTAATAGAAAATAAAGGTACTGAAATTCAGTCAATAATAATGACAGTACTGTATACGCAGGCTCAGAGATGCTTACATCACAAAGGGTTATCTGAGAGAAAACCCTGTCTGCTGATCTACCACAACTAACATTGTATGAGGGAAGCTTATTTTATTTTTATTTTTATAGTAGGTTACTGGGAAGAATAAAGTAAATCCATCATTTTTTTACAGTAATATTCAGCTAAATATGCTTCTGGGCAAAATTAAGATATCTCACGAGAAACCAGCAGCCAAAACTGCGTGGGATGAAACAGAAAACACACGAAGACACTTTTGAATATTTATTTTGACGCTGTGGTTCATGACAGGAAACATGTTTGAGGCTGAAGCTTTTGAAAGCTCTGCTATAGTATTGCGCTAATGACTCCAAGTGAACATTTAATCAGACATTGCACAAATCTCCTCCGTGTGGTTTACATTAACGCTAGCAGGAAACTCTTTTTCTGTAAGAAATCTACCAGCGGCTATTGTAAATGTTTTCATGCTAAGCACAACATGAAGGGAGTACTTATTGTAAGACAATTAGTCATTTAAAAATCTGCTATAGACATAAATAAACTGACTGAGCACATTTTAAAAACTGATTTGTTTCAATTCAGTTTTCTTCAGCGAGTCCCGCTTTTTTCTTCAGATTTTGCATACGGTATTGGTACAGAAAAAGGTTTTGTAAACATTTTAAACTGGTTTGAAATTTAATCCAATTTCATGGATTCTATGGACAAGAAAACATCTATATAATCATCAATAGACTCTGATTTGAATTTCCACTTCAAGGTTCGACTCTCCAAGGGTTAAAATTATAACCATTTCATAAAAATGTATTTTACAAATTTTTCAATTGACCTGCAAACACTACTGGGTCTGATTCAGTAAGGAACGAAAAGCAAAACAAAATGAGTAACTTTGCACCTTGGCAAAACCATGTTGCATTGGAGGGGGAAGTAAATTTAAAATGTGGGGACAGATTTATAGTTGGGGTTGGGCATGTCCTAGATCAGCTTTAAATTTCAGTGTACAAATAAAGCTATCAAGTATTTGTGTGCTGCATAAAAAAACAGCCAGTATTTAACTTATGTGCAAAATAATAAACTAATATGCACCCCTTGCATTGTAACACGGTTTTGTCCAGGAGAAAACTTAGTACTTTTTTTTGCCTTACTTTCCTTAAAGAATTAGACCCTAAGGGCTAGATTTACTAAGCTGCGGGTTTGAAAAAAATGGGGATGTTGCCTATAGCAACCAATCAGATTCTAGCTGTCATTTTGTAGAAAGCACTAAATAAATAAAATCTAGAATCTGATTGGTTGCTATGGGCAACATCCCCACTTTTTCAAACCCGCAGCTTAGTAAATCTAGTCCCTGGTGTTCAAAGTTCTCCGTTTGAGGTTTGCAATTAAATATCGTTAAAATGTCTCGATTTCAACTAAAACATTTTCGAGTTGGTTAGTACATGTGGTCAGACCGGCTTAAATATGGTCAAATCTATTTGACATTCCTGAATTTATCTAAATTGACAATAAAAAATGGGGAGGGAGTGTTTAATTAGGTATAAATATATTATTATTATTATTATTATTAATTATTATTATTATTTTATTATACAGCATTTACTAAGCAATGCCAATCATGTAGCACTATATAATTTTTAAGAAGTGCAGAGACGTTACGAATGATAAACAAACTGGTACAACAGGATGAAGAGGACCCTGCACATGAGAGCTTAAAATCTATAAGGAAAAAGGGAGAATACATAAGAAATAAAGTAGGTGAGTAGAACTGTGTAAGGAGAATGGAGAATCAGGTTATGCTTTTCTGAAACGATTTGTTTGTATTAGCCATGTATTAGAAGCTGGGGGATAGTCGAATGGACGTTGGAGAAGAAAAGTCCCACTAGAAAATTTTTGTTAGTGTGTGTGTGTGTGTCTGCGTGTGTTTGTGTCTGTGTGTGTGTGTGTGTGTGTGTGTGTTTGTGTCTGTGTGTGTACATGCAAAGTTATCAAAATATAAGTGGTGCAACAAGTATTGGGGTGAGCACAGTGTATTTTATTTAACTTCTTTCATTTTAATTGTGAGGTTAAAACCGTGAGAGTGTAGGTCAGTGAATCATTCTCAGTTACCAACTGCCATGCAAAATAATTACCAAGAGAATGACTAGCAGATGGCACGGTAAGCCCAGTGATCTAGAAAAAAAACACTTTATCTTGCTAAAAAATGCCCCATTTCAATCAGTACGCATCCCACTCATGAATTTCATGCTTTCCTGATTTTCTATTCTTCAATTTCATTCTATATGTCCTTAAACCCTCTAGTCGATTACTTCCTGCCATACCACTGAATGACTTATTAATATATAAAAACGGAAAAACAAATGCACTACTTCCCACATAGAAATCCTAAATATAGCTCTCAGTATACTGCAAGATCTATCAGAATGCAGAATGCTCTGGCTTCACGGTTCAGCCATGCTCAAGCAAGCAAGAGGACAGACTGTCAAGTGTGGATCCACTTAGATGAACATTTGAAATCTTTGAAAGGAAAGGTATTTGACATTTCTCTCATCGAAATAGCCACTCTCTCCGTGGACAGCTAAGGTCAGCTGGTCTGATAACACATATAATTAAAATATGATGGTCAATTTGTAATCGGCACGATAGAACTGTATTTTTTTAGCAGGAATATTAAGCTCTTTAAAGTTGTACAATTTTACTGTCATTATAAGGGTATGTTTTCTCAGGAGCTCAACATCTCACTGCCTGTGGTGTATTGGTGGACAAGCTGTGTTTACCAGGACAGTGAATTCATCTTCAACGCTTCTTCAAATAGTGATCAATAAAAGTGCTGCAACTACTCTCTTGCCAGTTTTAACAAATGGTGGACAAACCATAGATATTGTTTATTTTATTATTGAATTAGTTTGAGTACAGTTACACTTCTTGCAACAGTAATTTATTGATCACTATTTGTCCAAGGGTTAATACTGCTATTATCCATAAAACAAAAAAGGTTTGGCTATGCAATCACCCATTAGTATATACCCAAGAAGTGTCATGTCAAGTCAAGTGATAATGAGTATAGCTATTGCTATATACTGGGCTTCTCCATAAACTCAATAAACTTAAGTGGTAACTTCAATTTTCACTATCATGTGGCAACAGTTTCCTGAAACCCTCCACATTTTAGATACCACATATATGGATGGTGTTGTAGATATTTATTTATTTTAATGAAAAATATTTTTTTGAAAGAGACTTATACCCCTTTCACACCAAGGCATGGACCCAGCTAGTATGTTGGTGTGAATAGGTCAACCCGGGTTCTTCCCGTGTTGGAGCCGGATATGCTGCAGTATGAAAGGTGTTCCCGGAGTATTCTGCCCGGTTTCTGGTAAAAGCAGCTCATTGGTGGATCGGAGTCGCTCTCTGATGGCGCTATCTACATCCTGTAGAATGGCTGGATGGTTTATTGGCAGGACGCCGAAGGGAGAGAGCTACTGGCTGTCTGAGGGTAGAGGAGATCAAAAAGCAAATTACTGCTACAGTGAAAGATGCAACTATTCATTTGAACATTGCAAAGATACTGACCGACCAGGGGATCAAGAGCTCACAGCAGCAAGTTGTCAACAAACCCGTCGCCTCTCCTCCACTCTGATCACCTCTTCCTACTCCAGAATCCAAGACTTCTCCCGAGCTGCTCCCCTCCACTGTAACGACCTCCCTCGCTCCATTCATCTCTCACCCAGTCTGTGCTCCTTCAAACGGGCACTCAAAACTCACCTGTTCCTCAAAGCCTACCAACAATCCACTTAACCCTTACCTTGTTGCACCTTCGCAAACCTCCTTCTCTCGTTCTCCCCTCTCTCCACCAGCCCCGCCTTTCTCTCCCTTACTTTAATGGCTCCCTCCTGTGCCTGTTTGTCCACCCTCCCTTAGGATGTGAGCTAGTACGAGCAGGGCCCCTCTCCCCTCCTGTCTCCATACCTGTTCTTCTGCTCCATCTTCACTCATATGTCTGCCCGGAGTTCTGAAGTCTTGGTACTTTGTGTTTTTTGCTCTGTACTATGTCACCCTGTATGGTCTCCTGTTTGTATTATGTACGGCGCTGCGGAAACCTTGTGGCGCCTAACAAATAAATGATACTAATAATAATAATAATAATAATAATAATAAATAATATAATAATAATAATAAAAAATATATTATAATATATTATATAAATATAATAATAATAAATAATAATAATAAATAAATGATAATGATAATAATAATAATAACAGACTCAAGTTCCCCAGGAAGCAATACAGCAAAGTGCATGACCACAACAAAAAGAAAAGTGCCAATGGTCGTATGGAGTGGCCATATTATGATTTGTGCAACGTTGTATTTGGCAACTCAGCCCTATCCAACCCCATTCACCTTTCTTCTTAAAGCTGTGCTAACAGTAATGCAACCCCTGAAAGCAGCCGCGCTGGCTCGCCCTCGTCACAGATTGTTGCTGCAAAGATGGCAGACAATAGTGAATATGATTCATCTATCATTGATAACCTACGGAGTAGTATAGGAGAAGCAGCAGACCAGACTGATTCACAGCCTTTGAGTTCAAACAGTAAGTTAACTCCCTTTGGGTCCTATCTATTAACAATTGCTTCACTGCTGCACTTATTTGAGATACGTTTTCCACTGGATATTTTAAATCATAATGAAAATATCCACATTATATAGTAGGTGTTCCTTATCAGCATTAGCAGCTGTCCCTGCAAGTTACATCCCCCGCATTCTGAAGGGCTGGAATTTTCAGTTTTTATAGTCTACTCTATACTGTTCCACCAAGGAAAAAAAAAGAACACAAAGATGGAAAAAGCCCCTAAAGCAATGTCTACTATATTGGTGGAGCAGCTGAGAGAGATGGATTTGGTTATGCAGGCACAAGAAGATGCCCATCTGACGAGGTTCTTGGAGCATGTCATTTGCATCCAGAAACATCAGGAATCCACAATATTACAGGTCCATACTGCACAGTAGTTGCTGATATCTCTCGTTGGCCATGATTACAGCAATGCAGTCACTGCCACTGATTTATCTATAAGAGCCTCTGCTTTGTCATCGATAATAGATTGTTGTCCCCTTTTAATGACTCGACTTGATCATACAGGGCAGACACTGGCACAGTGTGAAAGGCGGCTACCCGGGCAGCACGGTGGCTTAGTGGTTAGCACTTCTGTCTCACAGCACTGGGGTCATGAGTTCAATTCCCGACCATGGCCTTATCTGTGTGGAGTTTGTATGTTCTCCCCGTGTTTGCGTGGGTTTCCTCCGGGTGCTCCGGTTTCCTCCCACACTCCAAAAACATACTAGTAGGTTAATTGTCCGTTATCAAAATTGACCCTAGTCTCTCTCTCTCTGTCTGTGTGTGTGTCTGTGTGTCTGTTTGTGTGTGTGTTAGGGAATTTAGACTGTAAGCTCCAATGGGGTAGGGACTGATGTGAATGAGTTCTCTGTACAGCGCTGCGGAATCAGTGGCGCTATATAAATAAATGGTGATGATGATGATGATATACCTGGGACAAAAGTGCGGTGTGAAGAGATGCAACATACTTTGAAACTGTGTTCATTATCCTGTGTGTGACCCAGGATTTTCGTGAGAAAGGGGTATTACCACAAGATGCTTATTGTACAAGCTTATACAGATTGTGGCGAGTGACTCTCGGATTGGTTGTGCTTGTGTCATGGCAGTTTTAATGGAGGCCTATGTCTTATTTTGGGATTCAGCTAAATGACTGAAATTAGCTAAATGCCAAATTCAAAATGGATTATGCAGTATTATAGGGTCAGTCATCTAGAATTGTGAGTTATATTAATACTAACTAATATTGTTTTTCACCAATCTTTGTCACATGAATACACATTTACTGCAGATCTATTTTGTATTTAGTATTCCACCCAGAATTCAACCAGCAAATACCACAATTACACTGCAGAGAAGAATGCATTGGCACCATTGTCCTCCCAGCTATATATAATAAATTCAGCAATATCTGGAATTCAGAATTTACAAATACCTTGCAGAATGGTCACATTTTGACAGACAAAACAATGAAGACATTGAAGACTGTGGAATGTGCTATTGCGCTGCGATTTCCAATTCGTGGGAGATTTTGCTGCAAATTCACTCATCTCTATTTGAGATCAAATAAAATGCAGCTTTAACCAGATGTTTTGCAGATGAATATGATCCTCTAGCAGCCATGGAGAGACAAACATGACGTGTTAACTGCAACTAAATACAAATGTCACAAGAAGAACACAGCCGCAGAGATTAAGCATTTGATTTTCACCTAGCGCTTCTCAGCTATAGATTACCCATTTGTGTTCTCATCCCCTGATAAATGAAATGTGCTTTACTTGGAATATCCTGAATCACAACGGCAAAGACTGCAAAGACAGCAGAATTCTACAACCAATTTATTATCTAAGACTTTAGTCCCCAACACTCCACATAGAACTATTTTTAATTTTCCGTAGCGACATACAAATTTGCTTAAGAAATATGTGTTCACGGTCTATGGTTTAAAAAATGGTTCCATACAGAAAAAAAAAAAATGAATAGCAAAGTTTTAACAAATGATCCAATATAACATACCTTTACTGCTAAGCTGCAGGGGCAAACACAGGATTTCTAGAGGGGGTTTCCATGCAGAGCTGCCAGAGTTTATGTAAGGGGCATGGCTATCATTTGACAGGCTGCTCTTCAACTCTTCCCATCCCCTTCAAGTACATGGGCAATGATAGCCAACTGTCTTCATTCTGGTGGGGCAATCCCAATGTTTGTGTGACTGTCCTGCTGAATCAGGATTTTTTCCAACAGCAAGGATAGTTGGTATGCATGTCCTGCTTCACACTGTATTGCTAGATAAGAGCAAGCTACAGCACTACAGATAGATGCAAGCAGCTCACTCTTAATAAACAGTACAGTGTGAAGCAGGAGCATACGTCCCCCCAATTAACCCCAACATGCCCTGACATTAAACAAATGGTACTCACATTTAATACATATACCTGTTTCCCCCCAAACAGCCCCAATATTATATAAATATAATCCCCATTTAATAATTAAACCTATTTTCCTAAAAATTGCCTTAATATTAAATAATTGGTACTCACAATTAATAAATAACCAACCTTCTCCCTAAACTCATCAGAACGGATCTGTAGATCCGCAACAGTAAAGAGGCTGATCCCCAGGGAGACTCCAGCCTCTCAATGAGCCCTGGATAAAGGAGCGGGTTTTCCAGGCAACAGGAAACCTCCATTAAATGAGCGGCTGATCTACACAATTTATTTATTTTGATGTATTCTCTTAAATGGATATTACAAACAATATTGATTATTTTAAGAAAAGGGAAATCAGTTTCATGGCAAAAAATAAAATGCACCATTAAGCCCAAAAAGCAGTATTTCCCTCCTGTACAGTCTTTTACACAGTTGCACCTGTATTTGTGCAGCAAGATACAATCTTTTGCAAAGGAGCTGATTTGTGTTTTGGTTGATAGGTGGATTCATACATTCATTATCCAAAGTTAAAATGTAAATGAGATTATGTATGTGACATATAGGATAGAACAAAAAGGTGTTCTCAGCTTTGTTTTAAAAATATATTAATATTTTTAAATACAAGAACACGACACAATGTTTTTTTCAGTAAAAAATAAAAAATTGGGATATATTAGGACAAGTTTATGAACAACCAACACAATACCTATTTTGGCCAGGACTACGGTCCTTGTACGGTAAGCCACACACCTTTTTGGTGCTAACAAATGGACATGTTGGCAAGTATACATATAGAATGCTCAACTGTACAGCTGCTGCAAATAGTACTTAGGTGGTTGTGTACTGTAACAGCTTATTGAACCTCTCTAGCCAATGCAAGCAATCACATAGAACTTACCTCCCAACTGTCCCAATTTAGGCGGGATAATGTCTCGACCGAGACAGCTTTGTCCCACTTGGGCCAAAATCTTGGGAGGTAAATGCATTCACTGATACTCTGCATAGTACAGCAGCGGAGAACGTGTACTGCTACACCTACTGCGCACAGCGATTAATATTATTAGCCTTTATTTGTTAGGCGCCACAAGAGTTCCACAGCACAAACAGTAGACAATACAGGGTAAAACATTACTGAACAGTAAACAAAAAATACTAACACTTCAGAAGCTCCAAGCAGGCTAATGCAATAAAGACGGAGCAGAAGAGCAGTTAAGGACACAGGAGGGAAGAGGGCCCTGCTCATATGAGCTTACATCCTAAGGGAGACGTATAAGGGAGAGAAGAGGGGGTTAAGGGGCAGCTCAGAACTGCCCCGCGGGTGTGGCCACAAACCTGTTAGGATGTGAATTATAGAATTATTTGTAATGAATTGCAGTAGGGAATGAACTTTTCCTAATGAACACAGAGCAGACATTAGAACTTACCCATTATAAGTGATGACATCGGAAGTCACTGTTTATACAATTGTAATTTACAGGAGTGCCTTATAAATATACCATCATAGGTCAATAATGTATTTCACCATGTTTTGCGGTTTTCATTAACAATATTCTATATAATGTCAGCAATAAAAAGTTTGTACATTTTTTGTGTTCTTTAGTAATATTTTCCAAATTGAATTTAATTGGAAAAATGTACTCCTACTGTAACATATAACAATAAGTTATTGAGGAGTTCTGCGTTCACAAATAGAGGTTTTACAAAGGTCAGGGAACACAAAGATAATTTCTGATTTCTTGTATATTTTACAGTAAAGGGTTAATTATTCCAAATATTACATATAAATTCACAGTTTAAATAAAAGTTCTTATTCCACAAAGAACTTCCCAGTGTGTGCCTATGGGCAGTGTATGAAAGAAGCGTAATTTTTGCAACATATATATATATATATTTATATACACATATACATACAGTCGATGAAGTGGAGGTGCATAAGGTGGTACCGCCACTTCTCCTACTACATTGCTTGTTTTTATTGTAAAACTATCAAATTCCATCAACTTACATTTCCATTACATTTTTCATTCATATATATATATATATATATATATATATACACACACAAGTTAACCGGTGCATGATACTCATGCATTCTAGTCAAATCAAGCTACTTAAGGTGTTAAAAAGGTTCTTGTCATGCATTTGGGCCATAGCCCAGGCCTCCTCAGGGGGAGAGCGTTACTTCCCGACGTAAGCGCCCTTTTTTAACGTAGTTTTGTCCACATGTCACCACCTCATCATACTTCTCCATCACCTCATCCTTCATTTTCATCGCCACATCTATCCAGATGTCTATCCAGACACAGGGATCTCTCTCAGCGGTCCTGAGTATCACACTCCTCTCACTCTGTCACCCCCGGCAACCACCAACCACTCCCCACTGTCACCCCCGGCAACCACCAACCACTCCCAACTGTCACTTCTCCTTCAAGAAATATATATATATTTTTTTTGAATCTTTATAAACACTTTTAACAATTAACAAATTAAATTAACAAATTAAAAACATCTTAGTATACCAAATTTCAGCCCTTTCTGATTTTTTTTTTTCCACACACACTAAGAATTTAGTAGGTCAGTGTATAACTCCGTCCAGCAGGTGGCGCTGCAGCTTGGTTTTATTTTTTCCACACACACACACACACACACACACACACAGACAGACTAACACACGAGCACACGCCACTAAGCATTTATATTATATATATATATATATATATATATATATACACACACACATATACATACATACATATGTACATAGATACATATTTATATATATATATATATATATATATATATATATATATATATATATATAGTCTGTTCAGAGGTCTAGGCATCAGCTAATATTTTCTATAGGCAGCAATACTAATATTTTCTGTAGGCCGCAATACTAAGCTGAAAACTATATTAATTTTTTCATAGTCTTAAAATATCACAGCTGGACCATACATCTCATTTAACCTTCTGGAGAGAGACAGTGCAGAGAAGAGAAGGGTTGGGAGAGTGGGGAGTTGTGAGGGGGCCGGTGTCATATATACGCCCATGGGTGAAGCTAGACATGCACTAGGGTGGAGCGGGACACATTTATTTTTAAAAAGTATGCAAGTATGGGCGCAGATCTTTATCCCTAATGTGCACTAATCACCTAGTGCAGGCAGCCAATTTGTAGACTGAACCAAATCCCTGACGCAGCCTATCAATTCACTAGAAACTAGTGATATAATTGAGGTGTATGCTTGATCATGACATCAAGACAGAACATTCCTTTAAGTTGTTGATTTTCATTTGATGAAAGGGCTCATTTATACCATCCTATTAGTTTTTCCTGGATGAGATTCAACATTTGGCAGGACATATTATTTTTACTTTAAAAATAGCACCATAGGAAGTGATTCATTAAGTTGTATGTACTATAGTAGGTAGGGATCACTTGGTGATCAGTTGTAGCGATGTCTCACTTTCCCATGTTGCTGTGTGGATGGTACTGTTGTGCACGTTTCAGTAACCTCAATGATGCTTTAGAGAATAAAGTAGAATGTGCAAAGGAAAAAACATAATTTGGCAGATCAAATATGTTGTCTATCTAATTCAGTGGTCAGGGAACAGGGGTAAATTACCCCAAATGGGGTAAAAATGAAATTCCTGGGGGTAATGCTGCCGATTCTCATGCTGCCAGTTGTATTGTAGACCCCTTTAAATGTGAAATTGCTGTTGTACCAGAAGAGCCTCAAGGGTTGGCAGAATCACTTCTTGAGCTTCGATGGAATAATGAAGAACATATTGCATTTGAAAACAAAGCAGATGTGTCATATATAAATAAATGGTGATGATGATGATGTCAACAGCTGCAAAGGCATTCAAAATTGCACATGAGGAGGCAGTCAAAAAGTTGCTGCATTTTGCAACAATCTACCTTTGCGAACAAGGATTTTCTACTCTAACGAACATAAAAATAAAGCAGAGAAATCGATTGGACGCTGAAGACTGTATCCAAATTGCTCTGACATCAAAATGCCACGATATTGATACTCTCGTATCAAAAATGAAGCAACATAATTTCTCCAAAACCTGAAGTTTTGAAGTTGAAGCTTTCAAAGAAATTTTGAATAGATTCAATAAAATTTTGAATTCCAATAATTAATAATATATGACATCCTTCCTTTCAAATCAAGTGGGTAACGTTGGCGTATCTAAATATATTTGGGGGTAAAAGGTAAAAAAGTTCCCTGACCCCTGATCTAATTGGATACATTAGTTTCCTTGGTCCTGAAAATAGGTAGAGTTGACCGAGCATTGGCAAGTGGGGACATTCCAAGCAAAATGCAAAGTATTCACAATAATATGCCTCATTCTGAACATGAATGGAAAAACGAGACTTCATTGTATGGGAAAAGATATTCTAATGAACTTCAAGTCAACTGTGCATTTACAGAGTAATTCCCAATTTAATAGATCAGACAGTGCCTTTTTGTTTGTACAAAACCTGCATTTTTACACTACCTAGGAGTTAGTTGTAATTAAGCCTTGGCCACTACTTTCAATTGGATGGCTTTTGTACCTTCTATTTAAATTTTATAGAAGACATGCATTAATATATGCAGCAAAACCATGTAGAGTTGTTGAGATAGATGCAACCCAAGAGTTTATTGTTTCTGGTGATTTACATAGATGCAGTATTTAAGGAGAAAAATTGAAACTTTTTTCTTATTTAGGTCTCAGGTAAAACAAAAATGTTGTGCAAAACGTCTAAATAGAAGGATAGTGCAAATGTGGAATAAGGCATGGCCTCATGTATTTGCATATTAGGAAAAAAAATGCATAAAATAAAATTGCACATCTGCATTTTCAGCCTAGTAGATGACTCACAGTGAACCAGTTTTAAAAGAACAAACTCAGGAATGTCTTATGGACCCCATTTAATGTAAACCTGGTGCAAAACTATTTGTACCTTATTCAGGGCCAGCACTACCAACGAAAACACTTAACAAATGTGGCTCCACAAAAAGTAAGAAGTCGGGAAAAATGGGGGTGCTTCCACCTAGGGCCGCTGCTGGGATCTGCAGTGCCCTGAGCTGGTACATCTGCTGTGTAGTGGTTCCACCGATCCACTTGACGCCTGCGCTTGGTCTGATACATGCGGGTAAATTTTTCAAGCTGCGGGTTTGAAAAAGTGGAGATCAGGGCTGGATCAGGTGGACTGGCCATCGGGCACTTCTGGCACATGCCAGAAGGGCCGATGACTGAGGGGGCTGTGGCTGTGTTTTACTGACTGTGGGGGGCTGTGGCTGTGTTTTACTGACTGGGGGGGGGCTGTGGCTGTGTTTTACTGACTGGGGGGGCTGTGGCTGTATTTTACTGACTGGGGGCAGTGGCTGTATTTTACTGACTGGGGGGGCTGTGGCTGTGTTTTACTGACTGGGGGGGGCTGTGGCTGTGTTTTACTGACTGAGGGGGGCTGTGGCTGTGTTTTACTGACTGGGGGGGCTGTGGCTGTATTTTACTGACTGGGGGGCAGTGGCTGTATTTTACTGACTGGGGGGGCTGTGGCTGTGTTTTACTGACTGGGGGGGCTGTGGCTGTGTTTTACTGACTGGGGGGGCTGTGGCTGTGTTTTACTGACTGGGGGGGCTGTGAATCTGATGATAGTTGTAAAAAACGGCTGTGTGTTTACACTGCCTAGAAGTTAGTGTTTTCTAAAGAAAAATACACATAGGGGTTTATGAGCATTGTTTGTAGATTCCCATTCAGGTGAATGGAGTGGCAGTTCAGGAGCATTTGAGAAGCAGATATGCTCAAAATGAGTCTGGAGGTAGCTTTATGTGCAAGATTTGCAATAAAATAAGCCATAAACTGGCTGTATACTATCTAGATCAATACCTGTCATACATGTATAAAGAACCTCCCAACTAATGTAATTTGTTGCAGAGATTCATGTTATGTGTCCCCCTAGGCCAACTTCTCCTGCACCAGCAGATAAACCCCACATGGCTGTACCGCTAAGTAATTTCAATCCCCACTGCATCCATAATTGAATCCATGGTTAAATGTTTAAAAAATGTTAATATACAAAATTGATATTAAAATAAAAATAATATCATTTGTAAATTAGGATAGTGCCATTTGTGAGCCCTAGGTCTGGGCCAATGTGGCCTTCCCAAAAATTCAGCCCTGGCGGTACAAATGTATTACAAAATGTTATGAGATAAATGTGCTGGGCAGTGTAATAGAGTGTTATGTAAGTATAAATACTTATAACTTTTCCCTTGCAGGTCCCAGACTGTGTGGTTTCAGTAGCACATTGGGTGACCAGTGGTCAATAGCTGGATATCAGGGGTGATGTGGCAGAAAGAGACAGGGGGGGGGGGGGGGGGGGGGAGTAGATTAGTTGAAGAATGTTGGCTGAGAAGTAAACATGAGAAGCAGCGAGGGCATACTGGGCGACTCACAAAACATTAGGGCTCCCAAGAGGGTCTGACAAATTCCTGATGCCCAATCAGACATAAAAGGGATAATTGGCACCCAGCGTGATGGCACGATCTGTGTCTTCACGCTTTGCTCACCGCGCGGTGCTGTGCTGGGTAAGGCATTATGCTGCAAGTTGAGTCTTTAAGTCCCACCTGTCACCAAATTCACAGATGTCTCCTCTGCATCATCTGGATGGGAGCTCTGAAGTCATAAACTATGAGGTACAGATCAAGAGGCCGAAGGGGATTAGAAGGCAAAGCACAGTGGATGAAAATAACAGCAGCACAGAGCGACACAGAAACCCGTCAGATATAGTGAGGGGAGTACACAAGCAGTAGAGAAACAGTATTAATAGAGAAAGAAAAGTGAGAGCAGCTAATGATGGGCAGGAACAGAAAAGAAGTCATTGGCCAGGAGCAGGACCATCTGGTTACAGAGAAACCCAAAAACTTCAGCAAGCAAAAGAAAGGAAAAGAACAGTAGGACAAAAAATACAACAAAGAAAAGTACAAAGTGGAAGAATTGAGACAATGCATTGGTTCTGCCTGACCGTCAAATGTGGTATGAAGTTAAAGCATTCATAACTTACTTTCCAGAATTGTTTATTAATTATATCTATTCTATTCTGTTCATAAAAGATGACCCTCTTTGTAATCTTTGTGTGTGGTATTCTTCTCCCGAGTGAAGGTTTTGAGCTCCTTGCATACAAGATGCCCACAAGGGATGTGATGAGAGTGTCTACTTGTGCTATACTGTTTGCACTATTGCTGCTCTCACTAAAGAACAAGAAATCAGTGCAATCCTCTAAAAAACATAACAGCCTACTGTAATGATCGTCAGGGAATTACTGATTAGTAACCGAGGGTGAAAGGAATACCAGGATGAATAGGTTGGGGATACCACAGAGAGGTGTTAGCACTTATGGGCATAGTAACCAGTGAGGTACAGCAACAAAATAGTCAAACAGTCATGGGTCAGAGACACAGACACAACACACAATATCAGACAAGACAGAGGCAGGAATACATGGATGTGGAAGGGCCGGTCACCAAACCCACTCCTGGAGAACTGAGTTCCCACTTTCAAATTCTCTCTTGGGCCTATAGAAGTCACCTTTCCCCTCAGGATTGTCCCCAGGTACCAGGATGGCCCTAGGACATGGAAAAGCATGAGGGACAACAGAATTATAGCAAAGCAAACTAGGGTGCGTATTCAATTGTTAGCGGTAACGCTGATAAACGAGCGCTCAAAAAATCTTAGCGTTAATACGGTAATTACTCGCGGAATTTCAGCTCACAGCCCCCTGAGCGGCGAACTGAAATTCCGCGAGTAAACTACGGTATTAACGCTTTTCGCGCGCAATATTACCGTATAAATGGTAATATTTTTTGAGCACTCGTTTTTCAGCGTTAGCGCTGACAATTGAATACCCCCCTAAGGATGCCACAACCAGGGCCAGAGAAACAACAGATGGATAATACAATAACACAACTAGGCAGATACTAGGGATGTGCACCGGCCACTTTTGGTGTCTCGTGTTTTGGATTCGGATTTGCTTGAGGTTTTGGGTTTGGATTTGTTTCGCAAAACACCTGACGAAAGGTTTTGGTTCGGATTTAAGGTTTTGGATTCGGATTTATTTTGAAAAAAACATAAAAAGTGTTAGAATCAAGTTTTTTGGTTTATTTTCACTCCTACGCTATTATTAACCTCAATAACAATCATTTCCACTAATTCCCAGTCTATTCTGCAGAATCAGTGAACTTTGTAATATTGCAGTACCAATGGACTTATACTGCAGGATTGTTTTTGGATATTTTTTTTTCATTTCTTTTTTTTATAATTATTTTTTTTTTCATTTTTCGTGCTGTGCTGTGCTGTACTGTGTCCTTCTAAGGGCATTGTTATTTCCCCAGCACAGCACAGCACGAGATATAGCAGGACAGAGGACCACCTAACACAACCTCCCTCTACCCTGATCAATGCCCGAGTGAAGATGGCGGCGGCTAGCGGGGAATTTATAGGATCCGATTATCGCGAGATCCGACAGCGGGATTATGACTCAGAGCCTCGGTTTCAGTTTTGCAACTGGCGGGAATACCCGGATCTGTTTCGGATCGGCAACGTTCAGGTGGGCTCGGATTTCAGATATCCGAGCCCGCTCATCTCTAGCAGATACAGGTAAAAAAGAGAAAGAGGAAACATAAAACACAGACTAATACAGAGACCGAAAGTGTGGGACACAAAGTAAGCGTGGACACAAAGAACAACCATAAAATAGTCCAGGAAACCACCAGTGTATTAACATGACTTCTATACTCTGGGCTTGTTAAGGCAGACACAGAATTGTGAGACAATACACAAACAAGAGTCCATGAAGAGTGATATAGCTCAGCATTTACTCCAAGAGCTTTAAATGCCTGGATCCTTGGCTCAAGACCAAACAGAACCATATACCTACTGTACAGTTAACTGTACTGTGGATTTCCCCGTACATATTATGTCATCCCCCATGGTGCAGTAAATACATTAATGATGAGGCTTGACTCTGCCTCCTGCCACTTCAAAGGCTTCCTTTGAAAATACTTAATATGAAAAAAATGCAACTGGATTTCCCTCCTATTATCGAACTGAAAGCAGTGAGTGAAGAAACAGCGCCATGAAACATGACATGCATTTAAATGAGGAACAGGCACAAACTATGATACATGAGGCTATTTAAAAAAAACACTGATATGATTCTAGGAAAGAGGATGAACATAACTTTGGCACTGTCTATGCAAGGAATACATTACTAAGCAGTCAAATAGCAGGAAGAAATGGAATATATACTAGCACCAAAAAAAATCCATGAAAATGAAAACAAACGGTTGAGAGGTGCAAATGACACATTAGTCCGAATGAATGTAAATCTATCGCACAAACTCGCTGTGCTGAGCCTTTACAGTCTTGGCGACACTTGGATTAAACAACTCAAAGTAATGTGATAAATTAGACTGGGATTCTATGGCTTCCTTTAGAATGAACATGGAGAATTTATCTCTACAAGCCAACCCTTAACTTGTAGTGTATTACATTCTGGGGACAATCCTATTTGTAATCCACATCACAACACTAAGGCATCAATGAGGCAAAAATGAATCTGTGAGCAGATGGCAGTAATCCATATAAATCATAAAAGGGACTGTCCTCTTTTAGACAACACACTTCCAATACATAGTGCTCCCTATTATTTGACTCATCCCTCCGATGCCCCCAATGCTATCTGATTGCCCTCCCTGATACCCGGAAATGGAACAGAGTGCTTGGATCATGATGTACTCTTCCCTCTCCTAATGGTTCTAGGGCAGCATATATGCAGTGAAGTGGTTGAACAACTGCACCAACTGTTCAATTAGCTGATGTTTTCACTATACGCTTCATCATCAACAAAGCATTGGTAAGAAAAACATATGTATGTGCATGCAATGTTGAAATTATGAACCAGGCAGACATACCCACCAGTACTTATAGTAACAGACAAGTATGGATGGGCAGAAGACGCTGTGATAACAGTGTTTTCTATGTAATATAACCAAACACATATACCGTATTTCCCCATGTATAAGACGCACCTTTTTCCCAAAAATTTTGGGTCTAAAACCTGGGTGCGTCTTATACAGGGGTAGCGGGGATGCAGGGGGGTGGGGGGGACAGCATTACAGTGGCAGCTGGGGGGAGCGAGGGGGAGATGGGGCAATGTTACAGTGGCAGCCGGGATCCAGGAGGAGGGCGAAAGCGGTATGCACGCATCCAGGAGGAGGGGGACAGAGGTACAGTGGCAGCCAGGATCCAGGAGGAGGGCGAAAGCGGTATGCACGCATCCAGGAGGAGGGGGACAGAGGCACAGTGGCAGCGGGGATCCAGAAGGAGGGGGACAGCGGTATGCACGCATCCAGGAGGTGGGGGACAGAGGTACAGTGGCAGCCAGGATCCAGAAGGAGGGGGACAGCGGTATGCACGCATCCAGGAGGAGGGGGACAGAGGCACAGTGGCAGCCAGGATCCAGAAGGAGGGGGACAGCGGTATGCACGCATCCAGGAGGAGGGGGACAGAGGCACAGTGGCAGCGGGGATCCAGAAGGAGGGGGACAGCGGTATGCACGCATCCAGGAGGTGGGGGACAGAGGTACAGTGGCAGCGGGGATCCAGAAGGAGGGGGACAGCGGTATGCACGCATCCAGGAGGTGGGGGACAGAGGCACAGTGGCAGCGGGGATCCAGAAGGAGGGGGACAGCGGTATGCACGCATCCAGGAGGAGGGGGACAGAGGCACAGTGGCAGCGGGGATCCAGAAGGAGGGGGACAGCGGTATGCACGCATCCAGGAGGAGGGGGACAGAGGCACAGTGGCAGCGGGGATCCAGAAGGAGGGGGACAGCGGTATGCACGCATCCAGGAGGTGGGGGACAGAGGTACAGTGGCAGCGGGGGGGGGGGGGGGCATTTGCAGGGAGAGTGTGCTTCCCGGCTGTTCTGATTGTGATCAGAGCAGCCGGCCATTACACTCTCCCTGCCTTTTTTGACAGCTACCATAATATTTTTTTTTTACATTTCGGGACCAAAATTAAGGTGCGTCTTATACATGGGGAAATACGGTATATTAGAATTATTTTTCATTCATTTTTGTAACGAGAGAGTAGAATTGCCATTTTTAATGAACATTGGGTTGTCTATTTAACGTCTAAATAAATTTATTCTAAAATACATTGTCTCACGGTGCTGAAATTTTGTACTCATTAGATAAATGGATTTCATAAACTGTATTTGCCAAATGCAACATCTTGTCCAATTATGCTATTAAATCCACATACTAAGGTACTCAATAATTTTTGGAGTTTTGTCATATTGTTGAACCAGCTGCGGCAGGCACCAGTTCAGCTTTCAGCAAAAATAATTGTTGGTTATTCTTTTTTGATGCAACACAATTAGTATTTGGCAGAGGATGTAGATTGTATTAATTTACTGGTGACATTCGATTTGCACTTGCATTGTCTGAATTACAAAATAAATCAGAATACCATAATCTTTGAACATAGACTAAATAAATCTGTCCATTGGGATTTTATTAGTCTTGGTATATCTCCAGTTCTGCGATATGTTCTGGGATCTAATAGGGGAGCCGAGCAGGGCATAGAAACATGGACAGCCATCGTTCTGTAATGCAAAGCTGAGCACTGCTACAGTGTCCAGATGGAGAGATGGGATAAGAGAGAGTCTGAGCAGGATCTATGAATGACAAGGAGATTGGAGCAGAAAGCAGGTAGCTTTTCTAAGAGGGAGGATAGAGAAAGACTGATGAAGAACTGAGACATGCAGTAAATATCTCCGAAAATCTCTGTTTCCCCATTGCAAACAGACACGCTAATATGAACAGATACAGCTTATGTGTCATTTCTAACAGTAAAAAAGAGCAACAATTATGTACATTTTAACATATTTATTAAATGTTCTTTACTAGCGGCAAGTAAATTGTGAATGTTGCATTTTTTTTATAACATCCTACTTTAGACATAACTTTGGGTCTTGTTAAAATATTTGGAGTTTGTTAAAGGAGTTATGAGTATTTCTGAAGATAGACATTCATATCCATCTTCTACCATAACAACTGCTGCCTGTTTCTTGCCACTGTCAAATTCTTTAGAATATACTCTTACATAACACTGAATTATTTATCTCAGTGTTACACTGGTTATGGAGAGCAACGGGATAAATAACTGACAGTCTGACAGTTCCATCACTGGCGATATGTCATTACTGCCACCTAACAAACACCAGCATACTCGGACAATGGTTACTTTAAGTCTATAGTGGAAAAATATCATGAGAATAGTTACTAAAGTCCAACTGATCACCAAATTGTATTTCACACTTGTTCCCATATCTTACGAAAATCTGTCATTTGTGTTTCCTGTTTAAATGCATAATGTAATTTTCCATCACTTGAAATCTGTTGTCTCTGATTATATAGTGTTCAGGTATCTTGTTCTGTTTAAATCCCTATGTTGGCCATCCAACCCCTGTTTGTATTTTCAACTGCTAAATGAAGTTTAACCCCCTGATCTGTCAGCATTGTCAGATTAAGCATGGGGCCCTAGGCAACATACTGGTTTGGCCCCCTTGTCTCCTCCAGGGCCGGATTAAGGGAATGGAGGCCCCTGGGCTAAGGGGGCCTCCATTCCCCCATGAGGTCCCCCCCCCCCCACTGATCCGAGCTGCCCGCGCACCCCCCCGGCACTTACCTCCTTGCCCAGCGCGCTGTATGCTCTTTACTGAGGAGATCTCGTGAGAGTGAGACTCACGGGATCTCCTCAGTAAGGAGACTACAGCTTGCCGGGGAAGGACCGCAGTGAAAGTCCTCACTGTAAGTCCGCACTGATCGCGCCGGGGGCGCCCCCGCCCCTGACCGATCAATACTGCTGCTGAGCACTTTCAAGGGCCCCCTGGATGCCATAGGCCCCTGGGCTGTAGCCCAATTAGCCCTATGGTTAATCCGGCCCTGGTCTCCTCCAGTTGTAAACAAAAACCCCAATAAAAATGGATTAGGTTAATCAGGGTCCATGGGTACCCACTGGGCTCTAGGCGGGAGCCTAGGTTGCCTATTGGCTGATCTGTCTATGGCTGTCAGAAGTATATTTATAGATATTAAGGTGGCCAAATAGCAGATGTCCACACTGCTGACCATCAATATTTGCTGAACTTTGATACACTTTATTCTACTGACTTCTACCTGTCTTCCTAAACTGTACATAATAAATACAGAATTCATACATTTTTATACCTTCAGTCTGTGCTTTTTAGCCATGTTATGATCAGAGCTGTTTATGAAATACAACGCAGAGTTGCTCTCTGGATACAATGGTGTCCAATGTAAAGAGCACAGCAGAGCTACTTTGTTTCCAGAGCAACAAAAACAAACAAATCCGCCGAATAACATAAAAACGTGAGAAAAAAAGCACAGATGGCTGCCAAGATGATAAACCAATGTATTAAGTCAAAGTTGCAAGAGGGACTGTACAAGTCAATAAATTATAATTATATGATGATATCTGTTGCAAATTAGTCTAAAGCTGAAAAAGTTGAATTTATTTTCCAAAAGGAATTAACGGAAAGTTTGAATTTTTGTTCTGTAAATATAGATACTTTGTTACCGTCACTAAATATGTCTACTACACACAATGCTCTATTTTATTTAGGGCTTTTATAACACACTTGCTGTAAATGAATTCTATTAAATGAGATTGCAGGAATGATGCATATAGTGCGAGTGTTGTAACCTCCAGTAAACAATAAGACATTTACTTAATTTAGTTTAAACCTCCCTAACCTGGCAAAAATGAATTGGTTGCTATAGTCAAACGCTCATTAGCTTAGCAGTATTAATTAATAAACCTCTGCATATATGTTGTGCAGACAGGCAGTGTCTCATAGTTAGGGAAAATTAGGATTTTCTGCTTTCATGAGGAGAAATATGTTCCACTAATTCTGTCTTAGATCATGTGCACACTGACCTTCTCTGTAATTGAAAACTGTGATGGATGACAATTACAGGTTTACATTAGAAGCAGTAAATCTAATCATTAGATTTTGTGTGTCATATATTAAAGGTATATTAAAGGTGAAGTTAACTGAGTATTTATTTCACGGATTTCTGGCTAGCAAAGAATATAAAAAGAAAAGACAGCTGGGAAAAGGAATTTAAATCAGTTGTTTAATTAATGTGAGTTAAATATTAAAGTTTCAAGTTTCATCCAAGCAATCCTGTACTACGGATTAAGGATGTATACATACACAATATATATATATATACTTATATACACACACACACAATGAGAGTTAGCAAGTCTCAAGCTTAACAATGGAATTGGCCACCTCTTTTAGATAATTCCCCTAAATATAACCTATAAATCCCCTCTATAGTAGAGCTTGGACAGAGGATTGTGCAGCACGTCACACTGCTGTAAGACTCAGTCTTTCCATTCCTCTTAAACAGATCCCCAGTGAGTCCTGTTGTGGGTGTTTGGACTGATTTGCAATAGCTGGGAGTTGCAGCAGGGAAATTAGCTGATCTGTGATGTGATTTGGCACCCTGCTTAATAGAACTGATTTAACACTGTTCCCTTTAATCAGAAAAATGTGAAAATTATATTGTTAATAACAAACCTGATGGGGAAAAACATATTGCAATGGGTTGCACTAAACAGCATAGTCACATGATCGTGCTAATAAAAACTGGGATGCATCGGATGCATAGGATGAATGTATTACGATGTCCAGGGATCCAAACATGTTATGATATATATATATATATATATATATATATATATATATATATATATATATATATATACACAGCACTCCTTACCAGCAGTGTCCCTGAATGTTTTATTTACATGGTATTAACTGTTTGTGGTGGCATTTGGCGGTGAAATGATATGAAGCACATAAAAAAAGAAATATTGCATGATTAAAAATATAAATGAATGTGGATTTATTATCTAGCACCACAGAGTCTGATCCAAATGAGAATGAGCAGCAGAACTCTGCAGGGTACATATCTGAATTTTCAGGCTTGGGTAGGCGGAGGACACAAAGGCAAATGATGCAATTACACAAATTGTATGCAGTTCTCAGTCCTTAGCAATCGCATATTGTGCTTCATGGAACAAAGGCTAGATAATCTCTTCTCCTGCAAACATCTTACCTCATTATCTTTATTTTATAAATTTTTTCTGAGCTTTAAGATATTTATAACTAGCATTTAACGTTAAGGTCTACATTTGGAGGACATATTTTAGTCTTAAGTATAGATGAGGCTAGGATAAGATGGTTCCCCCTAGAGGTCACGGTCTTCCTCTACGCCCCGCTGTCACCATCGTATCTTTTATACCCTGAGAAGTAATAACAATAAATAAAAAGCCAGATGTACTATTTAGAGGTTTTGTTAATCGTGAATAGCTAACCATATGGAGCTATTTAATTGATCATTTAGAGTTGGATGCAATTTACACTTACAACGCAAGTCTCATACTAAGATACGCGTGACTTGGAATAGTACACAAAATGCATACAATAGGCACCAGTGGGGATATTACATTGGGGGGAATGCAGCTGTCACAGATATAGGCTTCACGCAAAATGTTGTAGGGCTCACCTCTCCCCCGACTATCCAAGATTAACAAGAGAACTCATACTCAGCAAATAAGAGCTACGGAACCCAAAACAGTACCTTTCACTGCAATCTAGAAGAAGTTCAAAAACTATATAAACTGTCGCCCAGTTCGCTGCTGAATAGATTATTATGCAGCTAGTGGTTCTCCCACTATACTGCGCAATACATCTCCAACCTCCTCTCCATTCACACTCACTCCCATTCCCTGCGATCGGCCAATGACCATCGCCTCTCCTCCACTCTAATCACCTCATCCCACTCAAGAATCCAAGACTACTCCCATGCAGCCCCCCTCCACTGGAAATATTATTTTAATTAAATCTTACAACCTTATATAAACTTTCTTTATATAAACTTTTTTTATGCACTCAAAGCATAAAACATAAATATATATTAGGGAAAAATGCCCCTTAAAAGTCCAGCTTAAGTCCATAATAAATAATCAATAAAACATAACATAAAACAGAAAGGGTGCCTATACCAAATAAACAACAGAAATCAAATCATAACAACATATCAAATCTATACAATCCCTTATACCAAACATGTTCAGGTCAAGCAAAGAAGAAGTAACCAAGACATATGCAAAGCCATATTTGAAAAATTACATTTGACTCAGAAAATCTAGGGGGGGGGTAAAAAGATAGAAATCCTTAGACAGAGAAAGCCACCGGACTGTGACCCCATTACAGAGGCCTCAGACCCTACCAGAGTCTGACCCAGTTTGCATTGTTCATCCAGCGCTCCTCCATATCCCTTAACTTCCACACCTCATGGAGAATGTCACCCACCACCACTTCACAGGGATGGACCTTTTGTCTGATGGAAACACCTATCCTTGAAAGCACCATAGACTTTTTCAGGGTAAATGAGCCCCGAAAGGCAAGGGGTGCCCAAAGTCCTGGAAACTCTCCTGTAAATTTCTATGTTAAAGGGGCACTCAAGCAAGAAGTGGTCCATGGTCTCCTCCTTTTTGACACTCCTCCCGTGGACAACCACGATCATCAGCACTTCTATACCTAAGGTTCCCCCTCATAGAGTCCCCCATATAAGGAGGGCCAGACAATGTCCAAAAACTTAAGAGGAACTGTCCCAGAATAAACCAAGGAAAGACCCTCCGAACACACATCACATGGGCAGTCCCTCAGTGACAGCTGAACCTAGAAGAGAGAATGCAGGATTCTCCTATCCAAATCCCTTCTAGAGAAGTTCCTAACTTCCCACTTCCAGGCCCCAATGCCTTGTCACTTTTAATCCCAGAGACACATAGGTCGGAAGATACCCATGACGGACCCGGAAGGTCCTCACCCTGCCACCTTCCATCCAAACATTAACAAAGGGATGCATCCAGACCCTAAAGTCACCTACCCATTGAGGAGGAGTCTCAAGAAAGAGACTACTGAGGTGCAACTTTAAAAAAGTTGTTAGAAAGAACAGCACTGGGTTAACCATACCCAGGCCACCATCCCTCCTCGATCTGTAGGTCAATGTTCGCTTGATCAGGTTCAGCCTATTGCCCCAAAGTAAAAGGAAGAAAACTGCATAAACCCTAGACCATAAAGACTGTGGCAAAAGGCATACATAGCTAATGTACAGAAACTCCGGGATCAGGTAGGTCTTCACAAGGTCTACTCTTTCCCTAAGATAAAGCTTCCTCCAGTTTTATCTCCCAGTTTTTCTTGACATAATCACCAGGTCCGAATTGAATTCCTAAAATTTTGATCTTGCTTCTGGCCAGGGGAAGGCTGTCCGGAAGATCGAACTGACAACCTTCATCTCCCATCCAGAAAACTTCACTCTTTTCCTGGTTTACTTTCGAGCCATTTGCCTCTGCAGGGGTTGGATGCAGACAGTTGCTACCTCTATTGCTTCCACAGGACTCGACAAGACGACAGTGACATCATCCACGTAGGCCACCACCTTCAAAGGACACTTCGGACCCAACAGCACCCCTCCTATGGAGCCGCCTTCAATCCTTCGAATGAAAGGATCTTTTGTAAACACGTACAAGAGGTTTGTTTTTTTTGCCCCCCTCCACTGGAACGACCTCCCTTGCTTTATCCGACTGTCCCCTAATTTGTACACCTTCAAACGGGCACTTAAAACTCATCCGTTCCGCAAAGCCTAGAAGTCATCCACCTAACCTTCTCTTCATGCTTGACCTCCTCACCTCTCCTTCCCTGACACGCTTCTTGCTCCTCTTGCGATTGATCCCCTTGTGCCTCCTGTCTGCTTACCCTCCCTATAGGATGTAAGCTCTTACGAGCAGGGCCCTCTTCCCTCCTGTCTCTCTACCTATTCTTCTCCTCCAACTCCACTGTGCAAGCCAAGTTTCAAGCTATTGAAGTACTGGTATTCTTTGTTTACTGTTCTGTACTGTTTTACCCTGTTTGGTTCACTGTCTGTTTTCTGTACGGCGCTGAGGAAATCTTGTAGTGCCTTATAAATAAAGATTATTATTAATAATAATAATAATAATAATAATAATAATAATAATAATAATAATAATAGTAATCTTAGAGCCTCACCAGACCACAGCAAAACTAAATTAACTGACATAGCTATAGTTCATAACTGCCTATATTTTGGATCTCCCCCTCCTGCAGATGTCGCAGGAGAGGACCAAAGGACAAGTGTGGTGGGCATGGTTATGAGATTTGTTTAATTGCACAGCGGGGGTGGGCCTTGATTACATGATTCACCCTACACACTTCCTAAGTAATTTGTGAGTGATCTGGGAGAATGTTCTACTTTCCAGGGAGTCCACAAGAACTCCACGACATTCAGGAGTCCCACAGACATTCTGGGAGACTAGGCAAGTACGCTATAGTTACAGACTAGGGATAAGTGAACCCACAGCAATTATATGTATAAATGGGTTGGTTACTTCTCTAGGTTTTTTTGTGACTTGAGGGTATGAACTAGTACCGTAACCAAAATATGCTATTTCACGTACAATATTTTGTTTTGATAAAAATTATGTCTCATAATTTTACGATGCAGGATATATAAATTGATTGTTAATTTGCGGCTTACTACTGGGTAACTACATGAGAAACTTTCTTTCATGCCTTCAAATTGTTTGGGTTTGCAATTCAGACAATTTCATACAAGATCTGAAACTGCAAGGAATGTTTAATCCTTCTCTACTTTGAAGCAAGAACCAGTATAAATAACACGTTCTTGCTTTGTTGTATCTTTGGCAGTAGTGTATTTTGTCTGAGTTTTGAAGTATAATCAAATATACATATCAAGCAGTTTACAAGGACAAAGGTGTAAAGTCCTTTATACATTAATGAAAACTTTCTTTCATATTAACGAATTGGCACATTAATGTATCTTCAGGCTCAAAAAAATGAGAGGGTTTGTTTCCACACTTGGGGCTGAAGTTAATCTCCAAGTGTCTGCAATAGTAAACATTTTCTAGAATAATTAATGTTTAATGAGCCACACTTATAGTTTAAATAAACCTGATTAAGAACTTAAAGGGCCTTAAGCAAGATACTGGTTTGAGATGACTGACCCCTCTGTTAGTCAAAAAACACATAAAAACAGGTTAGAGTAATCTTGGCCCATCCATTCCCACTGGGCTCTAGAAGCCCAGTGGTTTGTTTGCTCAGGTTACCAAATTGGCCTAGAATACAGTACAGATTGCGTAACAACAATCGGTTGCTCTTCCTATAATAATATCAGACGATAAACATTCACTTTATAGGAAACTTACCTAACATAACAAGTGCCATTGCAGTTTGCACCCTATAAGTATTGCTGGGCTTGGCGTTGAAACAACATTTTAGCACCACTGGGGGTAAATGTATTACACTTGCCCTGTAAAGACATTGCCATTTTAAATTTGCCCTGCAAAGTCACTGAATATGCAAAAACCACAGTTTAATACATTTACCACCTGGAGTCAAGGACGAGTATAGAACTGTTATTATTATTATCATTTATTATTATTATTATTATTATTATTAATTTTTATTTATAGGGCGCCACAAGGTATCCGTAGCACCGTACAAGGACAAACAGTATCACAGTACAGGGTGAGACAGCACTGTACAGTTAACAAGAAGCACAGTAGCTCAAAATACAGCTAGAGAGGGTGGGGGAAACGTATAGGCTGCATACACTGGAAAACTGAGCCCAACAGGGAGAGCGCAGATGACAGGTGAGAGCCACAGAGGGGTAAAGAGAGTAGCGAGAGGGGTCGAAGGTCAGAAGGTCCTCAAGGAGGAGGCTGAGTAGCTGGAGAGCAGAGTGGTGGAGATCAGGAGGAGAGGTGGCCCTGCTCAAAGGAGCGTATAATCTAAGGGGAGGGGTGGACAGACAGAGAGACACAAGGGTGAGAGGAAGAAAGGGGGAGAACGGAGGCTGAGTCAGGGAAGGGGGAAGGGGGAGGAGAATGGCAATGTGTGTAGTTATGTGGAAGATGTTTATTTATATAGTGCTAATCATATTATGCAGTGCTGTACAGAAAATATATTAGTTTACAGTATAAATTCCCTGTTATGGTGGCGTGGGAGTGGCATAGTTGTCTGTAGCAAGGTTATAGTGGGACCTAGGCTGCATATAGTGGGCATGGTGCTGATATACATTAGTTCTGTGATGCTAGCCACTGTACTGTATATGGAGGTTTATTTTGCAAATGTGGATGGCATGAGATTGTTATACAGAACATTGCCTGCGATGTGCCGATGAACTTCATTGCGATATTCGCCTGTACACATTTCTAGGCACTGGTACCCCAACATTGCAAATTTTCCTGCGCATCCGCATGAGGTTGCATTGACCGTGCTGGAGGCACTCCATGGCACATTGCGCAAAACTGAATTCCCCTAAGACTAAATGAGGTGGATATTAGACTTTATATAATATACATGGGTGTATATAATATGCTAGACAGGTGGGTCTACCCTGCGTAGTATATCACTTGCCATATCGCGCATGCTACTTATGACATATGACATACTGTACCATGGCCATAGGAACATACAGTGAATAACAAAACTAACACTTCAAATAATAAACCATAGTCTTATATAAAATATATAAAATTGGATTTCTCGAATACATTTAAGCTAGCAACAGATACTGACATTTTTTAAAACTACAATTATTTTAAAGCTTTTGGAAATATGTAAAAGTGGATGCCCTAGGTAATGAGGGAAGACCGAGTGGGTGTAAATTGGAACATTGATATATCTGTCATTCTGGCTCCTGATGTACCTAAAAGCTGTTCTGCTCCTGGCATCCTGTTATCATCTGGGGATATAAAAATAAGTATATAGCCTATTTCTAAATTAGAAGCCTGAGCTTCTGGCAGCCCTATTTCATTAAATAAAGGGTTGTGTAAAGGGGTTTCATTGTCTGCTTAATATATGTATGTATGTATGTATGTATGTATGTATGTATGTATGTATGTATGTATGTATATATATATATATATATATATATATATATACGAATGGGTTACTCTATTCTGGGGTGTTTTCTTTTATTCAAATGCTTTTTATTAAGATTCTTCTCCCTATAAACATGTTTATATGTTACAAGATTTTCCGTGCTAAGTAAAATATAGGTACACTTATTTCTGGCAGATGGTTATTCAATAACAGGTGCTTATAGGAAGCATGTATGCTCTCTTTTCACAATCATTGTGTCATTAGGTGGCAGTAGTTTTGCAATAAACCTCATCCAATCAATGTGGCATATACTATTTTCTCTACTACTGTAAAATGCCTGTACACATAGTAATAATGTTCTCAGTTTAAAAATAACTTCTATTCAGATATAGCCATGTACAGGATAGGGTATACATTTTTTTTTTCAGTGCATAAAATAGGAATTATGTAGATATATTCAGTGGCTGAACTACAGAGGGTGCAGCCGTTACGGAATCATTAGGTGATGGGGGCCCTGCATTGCCTGGTGATCCCCAATCTAAGGTGCCCGCACCTCCAGAAAGAGGAAGCCTCTCCTGAGCATGTGCTATATATATATATATATATATATATATATATATATATATATATATATATTTATTTATTTATTTAGATAGATAGGTATAGAGAGATAAATTCGAGCAAATCAGGTTGCACTCTACAATTCTATTATTATTATAAATCCGACTATATATATATATATATATATATATATATATATATATATATGTGGGTGTTTCCAACTGAAGTATATCTTAGTGGCTAAAGAAACGAGCTGTCAATGAGAAGTGATCTGAATTTCTGGAGCCATAAGGACTGGACATCAAGGATTCTATATAGGATGTCGGGAATCTAATTACAGATAAGCTGTTTATTATTCGTTTTTTGGTACGAGGCCAATTCACTTGTTTGTCACACTGAGAAGACTAATTGTTGGTCATTTAATACACTATGCGTGGCGCTTCTCTTCTTTTGTCTTTTAGATATATATATATATATATATATATATATATATATATATATATATATATATATATATATATAAATTGTCAATTTACATATTGTTTATCTATTTTAATGATATGGACTATTTATCCTTTAATAGCTAACGGATATTTACTAGAATGCAGATCCATGTTGGTGATTCATCGAATGCTTTGTAACTGCTCATGTGACCTCTGTGGTGACATCATCTTGTAAACACACTCACTATTGTTAAAAGTTTATAAACCAGCTTGCATCCTTTCAACACACTCTCTCTTAGAAATCATGAAAGACCAGGTTGTAACCATTCTGTATGCTGTGAACTTTACAACTGCTGTAACTTAATATTTAACAAGTAAACAGTTTTCTGCTACAACGTCTACCAGTTAGAATGGACAATAGTAATTTATTTTGAATATGAATTTATCAGTTGTGCGGCCTAGAAATGCACTTTACTGCCCCTGGATATATTTGTCTGGAATTTATCTGTAAGGCTAGTGTGACTTTGGGGGCATCTACTCATTTGTAAGATACATGCTGTATCAGAGTGTATCTAACACCAGACACATGTCATCTGCAGACAACCGGTCCCCATTGGTGAGTCATATATTTAACATCATCAGGTTTGCACAAGTCAGTTCAAACCCGATGCTGATAAGTGTGTGACAAGACAGTGAGAGCCGGGAACATGCAGAGTGTATATAATCAATGATTAGACATAGGATGGATGTTATATTTTCCAGCTGATTTGGAAATGTAGTTGTCACCACGATGCTCTACCAGTCAAGCCTACGCAAAAAGATTGGTGTGAGACAAACATACATCATACATCCCAGGCGCAATCTCAAATACAAAGAGATAAACATTCCTTTTCTTGGATTTCGGGAACCAGAGATGGCATAATGTAGTAATCAGAGAGAAGTGTTATTAAAATGGAGAAAAAGTGATATTTCTCCTTTTACAAAATGATTGACGGATGTCAATCAATTTTAATAACAGTGAAAATGATGTATTCCCTTATTACATGTAGAAAAGCACAAGATAAACTATTCACCTTAATAAAATTATAACATCTTCAACACATCCATGAATAAACTATTTCAATATCATGTGTTAATCTTAATGGACATAATTCAACAAGTTCAAATCTAATGCTTCACCAACAATACATGTTAATCATCGAATAATGGATGGAACGTTAAGGCAGATCCGTATGTATAAAATGTGTTAGAGGACAATGCTTGATTTCAGTTCCATTGTATAAAACAAAGCATACAAATTGAAATGGAATACATTATGTGAGTCCAAAAAAGCGTGTAAATCCTCAAAAAGCCTCACTATACACACGCTAAGTAATCTTTCGTAAGAATTTGCACTGTGTAAAATAGCAATAAAATATGAACATTACCAAAGAGTGCACACTTTAAATGCTGTTTGAAATAAACCTGTCTCCCCATTTTGATTAGTTTCATGCATTTTATAAGGATACTGGAAAGAGATGAAAACTTGGTATAGTATGTGACTATGCCAGAACAGGGACACCAATTATCAAAACCCGTTAGAGCATTCTGTGTGTCTGGGAAGTGGATAAATATAGTGCAGAAATTATCTTAATACTAAAGTATATATATATATATAGACATTATAGACATATAGTGGTCGAAGTGAAAATTTAGAAGTGGAGGTATGAAAAATGTGACGGCACTGTAGGTGAATGAATGGAATTTGGGAGTGTAACAATGAAGGCAGCAGGAGCGGCAGTATGGCATACCACCGTATACACTAAATAGACAGCTTTCAAAAATGCTTATAATATACACAGCATTCATATTTACAGATCTGTCAAGCCTACCGAAGGCTCAGGAGTCTCCTGTCATTCAACCCTGTCTTAGAGTCTCAAGATATTTACCCCCAATCTCACTGATTTCATGAGATCCATAGACAGGAGGTTAAAATTATCCCACCATCACTTCGATAGTTGGTAGAGAGGAAACACAAGGTGGCAAATCCCTCTATTTACTCTACTAAAGAGGTAGCTGTATTGGAAAGCTGCCAAAACAACTAGACAGGTACGTGCACTTTTAATGGTGCATGATTTGCGTGGGAGAGAGAGAGAGAGAGAGAGAAGGGGAGAGAGAGAGAGGGAGATGGAGAGAGTGGGAGATGGAGAAAGAAGGAGAGGAGGTGAGAGAGAGAAAGATTTAGGGAGAGCGAGGGAGAGGAAGAGGGGGAGCGAGGGAGAGGAAGAGGGGGAGAGAGGGAGAGAGAGGGAGGGGAGAGGGGGAGAGGGGGAGAGGGGGAGTGAGAAGGGAGAGAGAGGGAGAGGCAGAGGGAGAGGGAGAGAGAGAGATGGAGAGGGAGACTGAGGGAGAGAGCGAGAGGGGGGAGAGGGAGAAAGAGGGAGAGAGCGAGAGGGGGGAGAGGAAGAGAGAGAGAGACAGAGAGACAGAGGGAGAGGGGGAGAGGGGGAGAGAGGGAGAGACAAAGGGACAGGGGGAGAGAGTGAGAGGGAGAGAGGGGAGATGGGAGAGGGAGATCGGGAGAAAGAGAGAGAGGGAGAGATACTCAAGTGCTGAAGAACACACATCCATTTGCCAAATATTATTGTATAAATAATATTAAAAACAGAATAATTCAAAGCTAAATTTACAGGACACCTCTTTTTTCACTGTGTTTTCCCTTTTTAACAACTTTGTTACTGAGTGGCTGCTAAAGTGTTTTTCCTCTACATTGCTTTATAGATCTATAATATACATTAATCTTTCAATGTCACATCAGCACAGTATTGAGGCTCAGCAACCCATAGCAAATGTACATCACATTCTCCATGCATGTCTGTGCTATAATTGGGTTATGCTGAGAGACAGAGAGAGGTCACCATCCGTATTAAATGTGAGAGCTTTTTGGAAGATGGACGTCTTCATAAATGAACCATGAACACACAAAGTATACAGGTAAGGGGAGAGTCCCTGGCTGAAAGGGTCTTTTTTCAAGCACAAAGTGCGCTAGAATACATAATAAGTATTTCATTACATAAATTATAAAAATTAAAAAAAGTACTAAAATAGCCAAATAAGAAAAAAAATGATAATAATAAAAGTTACAAAACACATTCTGAAATGTCATTTTCACAGAAAATCCTGTTCACTGTGCCTGTCTCATGGGGGAATGAAGAACTGTGAATTCTTTTCTGTCACCGAACTGCAGATGGGGAATTCTGTTTCTTACAAGTAATTACCTTTCTATGCAGGCGAATGTGAATTGAGAAATTCATTCAATGGGTACACAAGATGAAATAGCTTTGTTGCAGAGCTGCAGCTTGTCGGCTCATCTCTGTAAAGTCTTTATACCCCACAAAATCCAATAATTGGGGTGTATATTAAATTAAGGGACTTGGTACAGCAGCATTATAATTCAGTCTTGTTTTAAAAATACAGCAGCTAACTTATAATGATAGAAATATGGACATAAATTAACTAGCTCCTTACTTTACAACATTTAATTTTTTTTATTTACACAACAATTACCCAGCAAAGTCATGTGACGTCTGCACTTGTGCAGAAATACAGATACTTTATAAATAATAATAATAAATAAGAAACTACACATTTCTTAGCAATAAACAGACATATTTTCAAACATCATGTTCCACAGAAATTCTAAACCATACCTGCCAACTCTCCTGGAATGTCCGGGAGACTCACAAAATCCGAGTAGGACTCCCGGGAGAGCAGGCAAGTATCCCGTCATTTTGTGCCCCCGCAATAAAAATGGTGGGTTTTTTTGTCGTGGGGGGCGGAGTCAAAATGACACAATTTACCGCACCCCGCCCCGGAACTCCCGGAATTAACTATGCAAAAGTAGGCAAGTATGACTAAAACTCATTTACCAAACAGACAGACATGAAAATCTTTGTTGCTTTTGCAAATGCGCTTATTTGGCCACTAAGTTCAGGACTTGATAACCTGTGGCTCTCCAGGTGTTGTGAAACTACAAGTCCCAGCATGCTTTGCCAGCCGAAAACTGGAGGGGTATTGTGGGACCATATTTATATACATACATGCCTACTTTTAGGCACTGAAGTCCGGGAGATCCCAGACAGGAGGCGTGACTAGAGGGTGGCAGGGGGCGGGGCGCGGTGAATTGCGTAATTTTTGCCCCGAACCCTCGTTGAAAAATTATGTTTTTCGCCACGAATCGCATTATTTTGGCCAGGTATTTGCTGGATGCAGGAGAATTGCCTGCTCTCCCGGGAGTCCGGGAGACCGACCCGAGTTTCGGGAGTCTCCCGGACGTTCCGGGAGAGTTGGCGAGTATGTTTATATATATATATAGGCACCATCAGAGGCATTACTAACTAGCTGTGGGTCCTGATGCTGGGAAGCATGAAGAAGGGATCCGGGGCCCACAGCTCGCTAGTTCCAAGTGTAGCGGGCCCCATAATCTCCATGTGTGCCTGTGCACGTAACCTGCTGCACCAATGGTAGCTCCGCCACAGGGCACCATAAATATAGGCACAAATGGATGTAAATGTAATATTCTAAAATACTGATAACATAGCAGCTAAGGATGGTGTTTTGTGTGCAATAAAATTAGAGTGTATAAATTCTATAGTTTTTAAAAAATAAAATAAAAATATATAATGGCTCAAGCAAAAATAGAAACAAAAAAAAATCAACATTTGAAAACAGTATGTATGAGTCATCGGTTACAAGAGTGAAATGGGAGCCGAGAAGCTTGTAATAAGCTGTCACAGTTTGTGGGAAAGTCATAGCACAAGTATTGATTGAGCTAGCTTACTCTTAAATGTCGGCCAGGTTGCAGGACAGAGATTACTGTCAAATGCTACATCTAATGAGTGACATATAAAGATACATTTTGCAAGAGGATGTTTGTGCATTTTAAGAAATCATCCAATGGTACAATAACTGCATAAATGGACTAACTTAATGGGATATCCACCTACTATAATATTCTGGATACATTTGTGCATCTACATATAGGCATGTCCATGCTGACCAACAATGTTTATTTAATACATTTTGTTTCTGTATTTTTATTTTCAGGACAGATATGAGTTTCTTTTGGTACCATCGTCTAGTAAATACATTATTAAAAAGTTTTTTTAATAAAAAAATACTTTTTCCTGTTTCTCCAATAGTTACTTACACAAATTTATCTCATCCCACAACACATTCTTTATATGAATTCTACTATTTACAGATATATTATTATTGGGGGATCTGTCTCTGTTTTGAGCCATAATAAAGTGTATGTGTTAAGTGCATGTGTGTCTTTTTACCTTTTTATTCTTGAATTTATTCTGTGTGTATCTCTTTATTTATTTTTAAAACTTTTGATAGGAAAATTGTGTGTTAACAAGCAACGCCATAAGCTTGAATGTTACCAACATCCAAGCTTATGTTAGAGCCTATAAATATATGGTCTAACTGTAGGTGTGCTGTGAGAGAGATTATGTGGATCCTACTAGACCTACAGCCTATCTGTAGTGGTGACCACTTCAACATGGTCTCTTACAGTCAACAGAGTCCCGCCTTTGATGTCTTGTGCACAGCTATCCCAGAGAGAGTGCTGTATTCATGTGTGCAGGAATTGGTCAGGTGTACTGAAGGTCATATGGTTGTGACCTAAATATAAGTCAGGTATCTCTTTGTTCATTTAAGTTCCAAAACAACCTGGGGGCCGTTCTAAGTATTGGACAGCCATTGCTGTAAAGCAGTAGCCGCGCCACACCTAGTTAACTCTCAAGCAGTGAAAGCAGAGGAGTCATTTTTGTTCATCTACTGAGAGTGAAATCTACAAAATGTCCAAACTATGGTAAAAAAAAGTCACCCTACTGCATAATTATGGATTATTACATCATCTAGAAAGTGACATTTGCTATTTAAGACATTAACTTGGAGTGCAGTATAATTTTTTTTATAATATCTACAAAAAATATTGCAGACAGAACTCAATCATTAAAAATGTGGAATGGAGTGCTGAAAACGTATGCCATGCTCATCTGTTGTGGTGACCGATATTTTCAATCTTGGCACATAAAGTCAATAGAGTTTATTGCAGGATACTGTATTACATTGGGCAACCCCCCACATACAATCGTGCTTGTTGTGGAACAATAACACTAGCTTTGTTTGAGAAATTGTGAAAGTGGTCCCCCCCCATGAACAATCCAAGTCAAATGACAAATGAAAGCTTCAAACAATTTAAATACCCATTCTGTTTTTAACAAGAAGATATTTACGGAGCACATTATAGAGTATACACTCTATGCATATATATAGTAAGACACATCATTTTACACATTCTTATGGCTCTGCTTTGTGCCATTTTGTTCTTCTCCTGTTGGGAATTCTCATTGCCAAACTTTATGAAACTGTGATTCCTCAACCCTTCCATTGCAGACGTTCCTTAACCATTTTTTTTTTTACTTTTTATTTTTTAACAGCAGAGAAACAATATAGGTCACAAAATCCATTAGACATAGACATGGCAAGTTATACAGAACATTGAATATTAGAACTCAAACAAAAACATAAAGATTTTGGGATCCTATGGACAGCCTTTGGACAAGTGAAAACACAAAACGGTAACATGGGATGACGTGAGATGATGAGACCAGGTAATATTGGGAACAAGTGATAAAAAATAGCTGCTGGGTTTTTGTAATTTTTTAAAGGGTTGTTAGGCATGGGGAGGGAATTAAGGAGGGGGGGTGATCCATAGTTAGGAAGAGGTGAAGAGAACACACAGGTGGGTGGTAAATAATGGAGAGAGGGGAGGCAAAGGGGGGAGGAGAGGGGTAGTAATCATAGCAACTCTGTGAACCCATTAGGGTGGACCACACACAAACAGCAGATGAGCCATAAGAGCCAAGTAACAAGATAACTGACAGGGGAAATTAAGGAGTTATGATGTGCCTGGGGTGCTGCCATCGTTATTTAAATACTAGGGATCCCACACTTTAGTAACTGTATCATGGAGAAGGCTTGTGGTAGATTCCATAGAGGCTGTGTGCCAAATTCTGCTAATAACTACATTTCTGGAAGGTTGTAAAGCCAGTCTCTGGCCATTTGTCCTTAACGTTTTATTTCAGCGTTCTATTATAAAATCTCAGATGTCCAAGTAATAAGCTATAGAACCTATACTACATTACTTTCCTCTTTGTTTTCATAAGCAGGGACATTTATTTGTCACAGAAAGGCGATATATATATATAAAACAGTGGTTGATGTGGACTTGGTACTAGAAAGAGCAGGGGTAGTCCACTTCCAATTTAACTGCAAGAGAAGCTGATCCATCTATATTCCCTCCTACACACTTGTTACATTCTTACTGCAATGGAACAATCAATGCCTCACTTAATACCCTACCCCTCTACACATTAGAACTAATATACAACAGGTACAAGCATTTCTACAGAGGTATCATTGTTAGTAAATCAGGTGACAATGACCTGGGTCGCTTTGATCCTTTTACTAGTAGCAATCTTTTGCACAGATCTGTACTGCAAGCACAAACACATCCTTACAAGTCCCAATAACAAGATATATTCAACAGTATGAATGTATTTTAATTCATGCATGCACCATTTATAATATATGCATTTCACCAATACATGAGTACTTACTGATGTGTACAAGTAACCTTCACTGTTCATTGCCAGGTATAATTTAGTTTGAACACCTTGAATTGCCACCACTCGTAGGCCAACTGGTATGAGGTTAAACAAAGCTGAAACAAATACAAATGAAAACAAACTGAGTATAGTTATATCAGCATACTACAAGTGCTTAAGTATTTTTCAAGCATTGCAGCCAGCTTCCTAATGCAGCCTCTTAAAAACATCAAGTAGCAGTAAGTGGCTCACTATTTCATAGGGACTGTAATTTATCACCGCACGTGTGATGCACGTCTTCTGTTAATGTAAAGAACTACTGTACTACTGCCACATGAAATAAGCAGTTATAATCTAGAAGAGACTAATGCTACATTAATATAATGATAACAATAATAACAACTAATACGAAAAACAAGATTTGTGTAATTATTTCACTGCTCTGTGATTAATTCATAGCCACTTCTTACTATCAGGCATTCATTTGTATTCATTCAAATTGCAACTTGTGTTAGTAAAACTGAATGACTAATCATTTCGATGTTGCATTTAAAAAAAAACAAAAAACATTACACGCTTCTTGTTTCTAATGTCAAGATCTGTTTTTGCCAACAATAGTCTTATTGCATTAAAGTCTCCATTTTTTAATTGCAGTTTACAGTTATTTAATAAAATATAAGTTATACAAATGTTATTTTTTATTATGCTTTATAAGAAAAAATATTAAGGTGCATTTTTGGGATCTCACAGGAATATTGTACAGGTTGTTTATACATCTACTTTCTGTTTCTTGTAAACAAAGTAAAAAAGACAAATACAATCATACAAGACAAATGTATTGGAACGAGCAAGGAAAACATTATATATAAATATATACACATAATAAAGTTGGATTTTCAATTTGTAGTTGCAGATACGTAATAGAATTAATATGTTTTTGAATTGCAGATGCTGTCTTTTTTACCAAGTATATTGCAGTTCTTAACAATACAAAAGCTCACACAGGTATACAATAAAGATAACACATAAAAGTACTATTTGCTTGATATATTAAAAAACAAACAAACATAAAAAATCCCCTAGCTTATATTTTATCTATGAGCAAGCGGCTCTAAGTGTTTATTTTTGTATATTTCAGTTTAAATTGCATTTTGGAAGTTAATCAAAGCAAGCTCAGAGTGCAGGCTGCTAAAATGAATTAAAGGTTTGCAGAATAATGTGAAGGCGTACTGGAAAGTTATCTGCTAATGTCTTCTACACAGTGCAATTACTTGGGTTAAACCAATTTAAGAGAGGTTAACGGTGATGCAAAAGTAATTTCTAAGAATTAACAAAGCTGGAGCACAGCAGGACCTATGCAATATCCTAACAAAGGACTGGTGGCAACTTAATAGTGTCAACATTTCTTTTTAGGGTATATGACACACAAAAGGATAGATTTAGAATTGCCTGCAAATACATTTGCACTGTGTTGTGCTTTGTGTAAAATGTGCTACACTGCTTATGGGTACAACTTGCATCAGTCTTTTGAGCTTTTACGTATCTAACACTTGCGATCCTATGCGATTCAAGAGGCGGACCAGAGTCGTGCAGTACAGTAAAGGCACGAAGATGCAAGTTAAGATAAATCTCAAAGAGGTGTGTTTATTTTAGGTTACACAAATTCTTGAAATATATTAGTTGCCAAATGTAAATTCTGCTCCTAAACAAAACAGGTGCAATATTTGAGCTATATGATTGCTGCATATTTGCTTCAGACACACCTATATACTTGACTTACGTTTGCATGTATCTTAAGGTGCTTGTAACGCAAAATAGAGATGTACACATATTTGCGCATATAAGCAACACTTTCCAAATCATCTGCTAGATCTTGGGTCAGCACGGTGGCTCAGTGGTTACCACATCTGCCTCATAGGGCTGGGGTCATGAGTTTGATTCCCGAACAGTGTGTCTGTGTGTGTTAGGATATATATATATATATATATATGTATATACACATACACAAAGTATATAGAACATATGAAGAAAAAAATACCCCTGCGTAAAAAGCCCTAAGACAGAATTTTGACTCCTGGGATACTAGTAAAGCAGAAATGATGTCAGCCTCTGTGCACAATATCACATTAATAAGTCAAGAGTTATATTAAAAAAAAAAGTTTCAGGAAAAAGTAATGGCTGCTTTTGCACCGATCCTAAATTCTTTCACATGACAGCAATTTGGTGGCATCTGCCTTTCATATCTGCTTTTATGTGTCTAAAAATAACAGCTTTCATACGGTCTCTGAGAATGGAACTTTCCAGAAGAAGTGATAACACTGTTACGTGTGAGTGTGTATTGCTTTTCTCCAACACACTCTTTCCTGATAGGGAGGCGTTGGAGACGATTAGTTTGAAATTAACCAGCTTCCTGCTATCAGAGAAGGCTCATTGGTATACAATGGCTCATCTGGGAAGGATAAGGGTTAAATTAGTAACGGGGTACAACTGAAGTAGGGACTGGTCTATTATTGGTAGGGTGTGTGGGTGAATATATGTTCTTTGATGAAATGTAATGCAATCTAGAGAACATCTCTAGATCTCCATGGAAATAACATTTCATTCTCCTAGTTGTCAACAACCTCGTCCCCCTCCTCAGCTTGTTTTTGTACTATTAGCATCTAAAGTATAACACACTTTATTGACTGTATAATTGCAGTCTAGACGTCATCTGCTCTAGATAACCATGCCCTGCATTTCAGAGAGCTGTGCGCCTGCCCACTATCAAGCACAGGGGTAAAAGAGCAAAAGGAACATAGAAAATATGTTCAGTTAAAAACAGGTCAAGAACTTACTGTAACTGCTTTCCTCTTCCTTTGTTCCATCAATTGTGCCATCGGCTTGGAGCTGCAAGTGGTAGCCTTGCCTGCTATACAGTTTAGTGATTATACCTTTGAGTTGAGGTTCTGTAAGAAGGCAGAAAGCACAAAGTAGATTAGAACCATCTCTTAAACATGATAGAATTCAATAACCTTCTGAATCAGTCCTGGACAATTGCATCAATCACTCATCACCTCCATTCATTTTCAGAGACTGAAGCATACCGTATTACAAGTATTTATTTATTTTTAAATTGTTTTCTTCCAAGACGGTTGCATTGGTAGCCGTCTTCATATTGCAATTTTGCTAAATTATTATCTGTGCTCGATGTTGTCAATTCATTCACTCAGGCAAAAGGAAAAATAAACATGAACAATAGCAGGAGGGAAATCCCATATCTGCGTAAGAAACCGCTGCTCAGAGGAAAACTGTGAATGTGAAATAATATGTTTACAGCCAGGGGGAATGCCTGGTGATTATTTTCAAAGAAATTGCAACGGATACCAATTTGTGCAGTCTCAGCTATTCATGCTATACAAAGAAGGACCTGCTGAATGACACAATTATATGGCAATATTCAGATCACCTCCAATGACACTTGGACTATAATTTGTCGGCATTGCAACAATATTTGAGTACATAATGCTAAGTGAAAGTCATGACTGCACATTTTATACATGGAATACATGTATATGTGTTTTGGATTGATATGATCATAGCAAGCTATATATATATATATATATATATATATATATATATATATATATATATATATATATATATATATATATATATATATATATATATATATATATACACACACACAGACATATATATATATATATATATATATATATATATATATATGCAACACTAAGATTTTACCTATGGCATCACCAAACCACTTCAGCTATAAATTCAGGATACTTTGCATAGCAAATGTGAGTAGTAAATACGGCATAAAGATAACTTCTGCAATCTTTCATTCAATAGGGAACGTCATGGTAAGGTTGTCTGTAGAACACGCATGACATAGGTTCCAATCTCTATCTCACGATCAAGATTATTATTAAAAGACAAATAAAATGTCCAATGGAATAGAATGTTCCCTTCCAGAATGTCCCAGCAAACCTCCAATCAGATACAAGATACTATGCCCTGTACATTAACTTATTACAATGTTGTTTTGCCTTTAGGTTCTTGTATACAATTTAGCGGTACACTTTAGTGAAATCAAACAGGTAATTTACTGAAGCCCATTCTAATAATCTGGTAATCACTGAAACATATAACTTATGCACTATTTGATGAGGCATGACTGATACATGACGAAGGTTGATGTTAGACCATAAGAAGCTATCAAACCTGGTCGTCGTCTTCTCCTCTTTTTAGAGCTGAACAGTTTGACCCGAGAGAAGACATTGAGTTTATTTTTCTCGCAGGTCCCTTTGCCTTTGCTGGGGCTGCTAACACATTTACATGCGTTGGACTTCTCCCTCTCCCGAGCTTGTCTCTTCTGCCTAATAAGCGAGCTGGCAATAGCGGCAGCCATAGCTAATGTTTAACAACAACAACAAAAAAATCTGGTCTGTCTATTCAGGCAAAAAAATAGGGATCAGACACGGTGACAATTTTTTTCCGGAGACTGAAAAAGTTCACATTGGTAACAATGATCCTTCTGTGATAAGTTCCTTTTGAAGAATGAATATTGTCACATAATTCAGATCCATTGGTAAAAATATACCCTAACTCACTTCTTCCCTTTTATAATTATTGCCAACTTTTTCAATCCCTGAGACTTCTTTGAACCATCAGCCTCAGCTTCAGAGGGTGTAGTTAGTCTCCCTTCTTTATCCGGTGGATTATTTTGTCCAGAGTTTTAAAACCTAAATATTGACCAATATTGCAGTATGGGCTTGACCTCGATGAGACAATGGTCTGTTCTTTCCACTTCCATTCTGGCATCATTGATACAGCTCACGTCTGTTTTCTCCAGCTCATGCATCCTTCTTCCCTTAGACACACTAGTTACATTCCAGATAAAAATGAGCCTTTTCTCTATTCCAAGAAATCTGTGTACAATGCAGCAGCAGCAGCTGCCTCAGTCTACAGGCACTGAAGCCACTTGTAACTGTGTGTGTGTGAGAGAGAGAGAGAGAGCGAGAGAGAGAGAGGGAGAGATGCAGATGGTCTGATCCCCTCCTTTTTTCAATGAAATACAGAATAGCTCTGACCAATCTCCTATTCTATGTCATCTGCAAACATCTGGTTACTTTTACTCAGCGCAACAAAAGCATTCACAGCTCAGTTGTTCCATTTGTTGATTAAAGTCATGTATGAATTGTACACTGCCAGCTTCCCCATCTATGCAGAGCTTTGACATGTCAGGTCAGGATGAGCTGTGTCATGATGAAGGTAACCTGCTCTCAAGAGACACCTCCCGGAGAGAGAAAGGTAATTTGAATTAATTGGCAAATGACTCTTTCATTGCCAGGGCATGTTAAAGATGCAAAATGAATAACTGGATTTGGGAAAGAAGACAATGCATTATTGGTCTTTGCTGAGGGCACTGGATTGGCTGTTATTGGATGTATCCTGATTGGTCTGTGTAATTTTCCTGCCTAGTTCTTCCTCAAAAGAGAATATTAACTATGCTTGCAAATACCATTTTCCAGTTGAAATCTGTCCGTCAGAGTGAATCTCTAGATATCTGTTTGGTATACAAGGTACCTTGTTCATGATATTGAAATAAATGGATATACACTTTACAAACAATTTTAGATGATTTATGAGTTGTAACCAAATAATATTCTTTAAATATTACTTCAATCCCACTGTTTTCATTATTGTGATTGTCCTGTTCTGTACTTGATAATTATTTTGTAAGAAGTACTGGACCTGCCATCTTATATCAGTTATGTATAAACAGGCAGGAACAACACAAACTACTAGTTGTGCCAAGACTACAGTAATAAAAATATATATATATATAAAAAAAAACAAATGATTGGTCTAAGCACAGTAACATAGTAACATAGTAACATAGTTGATGAGGTTGAAAAAAGACACCAGTCCATCAAGTTCAACCTATTTTGGATCTCCTGCGATCCTGCACTTATATTTGAAATTAATCCAGAGTAGGCAACCGCCCATCTGTTTCAATTTTGAAAATCCCCCCAGACTCAATATTGCAATCCAATTTTACCCTATATCCACTACTATCCTTTATTTTAAATTAACGGTCGTATCCCTGGATACACCTGTCCGCTAAAAATTTCTCTAACCCTTTCTTAAACATATCTATTGAATCTGCCAGCACAACCTTCCCTGGCAATGAATTCCATATCTTGACTGCCCTTACTGTAAAGAACCCCTTCCTTTGCTGGTTGTGAAATTTCCTCTCCTCTAACCTTAGGGGATGACCACGTGTCCTGTGTATGGTCCTTGGGGTAAAAAGTTCCCATGAAAGCTCTCTGTATTGACCCCTAATGTATTTGTACATAGTAATCATATCTCCCCTTAGACGCCTCTTTTCTAAAGTAAACAAGCAATTGATAACAAAATTAATAGCTGTATAAACACCCAAGTGTGCACAAGACAACTTGACTTTCAGAAATGTATTGTGTGGTACAATTTTACGTTTTGTAGTACAACTCCAATTTTCCATTTTGTCAGTGCAGCCTGTATAATCTGTATTATTTGTTATTCATTTTTTGAAATAAAATGGTCAACTAAAAATGCCTCCAAATGTTCCTCCTTTAAAAGCATTACAAGCAATGGTATTATATTGTACCAATATATTTTTACATGTTATATACTTGTAAATATTGTATTACTCAAAGATCTAATTTGTGTTTTATTTTTTTCAAAGAAAGAACCAAAGGACTAAGTGTCTATATTATACCCAGAAATGGGCCTTTAATTTGGTCTATCCACCCAGATCTCTTATTTTCTTGTGAATACTGGGGGTGCACTCTTCATACCAACCAATCACAAAGAAAAATAAGTATGTTATCCAGGGGTACACTAGGATGTATACATCCTGGTGTGCCATTGTTCTTGGTTGTGTTTTATTGTTGTCAGAGTGAAACATAAAACAAATATGTGTGCAAATATGACACACCTGTCCACATATGGCGCAAATAACACCATTCTACTAAATTGCCACTAATGGACTGTAGAGCCAACCAATATAGATCTTCTTGTGTTCCTTAGTGGAATTTAGTGGAACTCTTCCTTCTCAATATGCTCAGGTTTGATGAGTGTTCCACTTGACATCATTGTCAGGTACATAGGTAACTCATACAGTGATAAATGTTTTATGTTGGTATCCAGAGCTTATTCACCAAACTAATACTCTGATACTCTACTACTCATTGGGACGGCTCCTTTGTGTGGCCATCTACAGGGGGGGAATTCGGAGAGCATGGTCAGAGGTGGAGCTCGGGGGAGTGAGGGCGTGCAGGCATGATTATAATATAATCACCATACAGCCTGTTGAGCCACTTCCTCCCTTCCTTTCCTGTCACCTTGGCTCCATTTAGTTATATTTACTTGTTGAAGTTGGCAGTATATGGTGGTATGCCATACCGCCACTTCTCCTTCTGCATTGATTGTAAAACTATCAAATTCCCTTCACTTACATTTCCATACTGCCACTTCAAAATTTCTACCTTGACCACTGGTTATATGTAATACATAAATATTCTATATGGTAGAGCAGATTGAAACTCTATATGGTTAGCATGCAAACGGCAGATGGAGATAGCTGCACTTTAGATTAGCACTGTGCTTAACCTCCCTTATAATTATCCTCCCACAAATATAAAACATTTTAAAATTTGTGAAGGCTGCGGGTAACTATATGGTTGTGCCAAGGAGAGACATCACACCAAGGACAAGGTTGTTTAGCGGATCTGCTAAATACCTTCTCAGTTCAGCTGCTGGCCCAGCGACTATAACTGTCTTTGCTGCTGCCATCTCTGTTGTTCCTTGGTGATCTCTGCTGCCACCAATCATGGGGAACAACTGTCCTGGCTCTTTATCTAGCAGTGAACATGACAATAAAGAAAAACGCCAGAATACAGTTACTCCAGACAGATAACCACAAGAGAGCACATGCTGCATGAAAGCATAAGTCTTCACTAGAACCAGCAGAAGGCGGCCACTCAGTTATGATAAATGGGAAAGGACAGTTATTGTTACTGTTTTAAGCTTTCTACAGTGACTGGTTATGTTTTGTGTCTCCACCTTCCACTGTGTCTCCTCGTTCCCACCATGCTACACCACAGGTAGCTGCACAGAAATGCCAGTTGCCAATGCTTGCCTTATATTTGGAGCCACATGCAACTTTACCAACCAACAACTACAGTTGTTATTCAGCTACCTTATGTATCCCACATTGCCCACACCTCTTAGATTGTAAGCTCATTTAGGCACAACACCTTCAGCTTCTAGTTCATGTCATTGTATGTAATTTGCGTGCCGTGATCTCACCAATGTACAGCACTGCACAATATGTTAGTGCTTTACAAATCAGATAATTATAATGTATGTGCTGAACTATTAAGCTATATATGATGGCCACAGGAAAGGTGGATCTGATGACTGACGCCTTCACTTCTTTGATATATCACAAATTATAAGTATTCTCTTTTTTCTTTACACTGCATATATTCTTGTCTACATTACCATGCATGGATTAAATTGTGATATAATGTTCATGTTGGCAGGTCTTTTCCTATATCACCGTTATCTTTCCAAATTGCACTCATTATCAATTTAGCCTTTAAAAGCAATATCATTTAGTGTCTAAGGCAACAGAGGGTGATCTAATGATTTAGTGTTTACAGTTTCAAAAAACGAATGATAATTGGTGTAATAATGTGAAAATAGCACTTACAATAGATTCAATTATCAAAATGTTGTAGTCGCTACAACATTGAATACAGTAAAATTGACATGCCTCTAAAAAAATATTACATTTCTGTTTATTATAGCTACACTATTATTGAAGTCATACAACTGTATAAAATAAAATTGACAAGGAGCAAATGCTCAGTGCTGTAGAGAATTATATTTGATTGGTTGTGAGCAATTGCTATTAAAAATTGCTATTAACTTCAGTTAAACTGAAGCCTAGTAGGTAGTTAGTTATCAGTTTCATATACCATATTCCACGTTGTCTCAAAATTTTTTACATAATCTCCCAAATTTTGTCTTTCATTATTCTTGTAAGCAATCTTCAGAAAACCATGGGGCAGCACGGTGGCTCAGTGGTTAGCATTTCTGCCTCACAGCACTCTGGGCATGAGTTCAATTCCCGACCATGGCCTTATCTGTGAGGAGTTTGTATATTCTCCCCATGTTTGCGTGGGTTTCCTCCGGGGGCTCCGGTTTCCTCCCACATTTCAAAAACATACTGGTAGGTTGATTGGCTGCTATTAAATTGCCCTTAGTCTCTCTTGGTCTGTGTGGGTATGTTCGGGTATTTAGATTGTAAGCTCCAACGAGGCAGGGACTGATGTGAATAAGTTCTCTGTGCAGCGCTGCAGAATTAGTGGTGCTATATAAGTAAATAGATGATGATGATGATCTGATCATTTTCAAGCATTCTGTAATTCTGGTTGACCACTCTCTGGATGTTAGTGAAGTCACTGCCAAGCATTCTAACAGGTCTGTGTGTGATCCAGTTGATCTGCCTGGGAGCCCAATGAAAGTGGCTATATTGGAAATGGATTCTAATATTTGATACTTGAGCCAAGCAAGATGATGACCTGTGTAGCCAGATTCAGACATTCCCCCAACGGTGGGTCATTAACAATGTTATGTGGTATTTCAGGAGTCACATGTGGCCCTTCTACTGTGCTCAACTTCCAAAATGATGCATCTAAAAGGTAATATGAGACCCAATTGAGAGAACAGTGTTCACCTGAAAAAAATATAATGTAGCCTACCAGTAATGTACTCAACTGAAGGATTATTTAACAATCTGCTAAAATGCACCCAAGGCTAGTTAATTGGCCTTTAATATTTTCTAAATCATGCTTACAATTATTAATTAACAAGCCATGGAAATATTCCAAATGTGCTCAATGCATGACAAGTTAGAAGTGCTCCATTAAAGGCATGTAAACTGTGATCTACCAAGAACGATGGTGGTAGCAGCAGTGGTGGGGTAGTACAGTAGAGCGAGCTATATTAAAGATTTAATATGGGTTCCATAACATCTTTTTATTGTTGCAATATTTCTTCATTATAATTTACCTTTGCTGGGTATACCTGGATACCTCGCCCTACAAGCTTTATGCAATTGTCCGAACCTGAGCAGTTACCTCTTATTTGCTGGCTTATAGGTTATAAGTTACTATTAGGCTTTCACACTTTCTATACGCAACTTATGTGCCAGCTACTGTACAATTGTCAGTTGATTTTTTTTCTTTAGAATTCAATTGATACTTTCTTGGAAATGTAGGTCATTTTATTTGGTAAATGATACATCTAATATATTGATTCTCCACTTAGAGTTATTGGTTTTCATACCTTGGCTCAAACAGTTGACTTGGATTTTAGAAATGACTCTGGATTCTCATGACGCGGCAATAGGCAAATTGTAGCAATTACTTAACCGGTTAATATCATAATGGCACTGTGTTATTTACTCATAAAGAGGCCATTTTCATTTCCTGTCATGGCAGCATTACCACATTCTACTGTATTGATCAGATATGTTTGAGTACTTTCTTGAAGTGCAGAATACTTTTTATAATGCAAATAAACCACATTTCAAATGACAAAGATAATGGTTTGGCTTAGCAGGCTCGATAATGTTTAAGAGACAGTAGTGTAAAAATATATATAGTGACCTAATACAGATATGCATTCATAAATATAGAGCTATGTAGTATGACGTTCTTACATGCTCACATACTATGTAATGCTTTGTAGTTTGAAGTAATCACATGTTCACATACTATGTAGAGATATGTAGTATGGAATATTCACATACTATGTAGAGTTATGTAGTATGGAGTACTTACATGCTCACATACTATGTAGTGCTATGTAGTATGGAGTACTTACATGCTCACATACTATGTAGAGTTATGTAGTATGGAGTACTCATTCACTTACATACTATGTAGTGCTATGTAGTATGGAGTGCTCACACACATATACTATGGAGTTGGTGGGGTTAATGTGTTGCAATCCAATGCATCGTCCTAACTATGGGAGCTGCTGGTCCACTGCTCTAGTCTCATTGAGTATGGCTCTACTATTAGTATATATATATATATATATATATATATATATATATATATATATATGTAACAAACCATAAATGATTTAATTATAATATATATATATATATATATATATACACACATACACAGTACTCACAGCGCTGGGGTCCTGAGTTCAACTCCTGACCATGGCCTTATCTGTGTGGAGTTTGTATGTTCTCCCCGTGTTTGCGTGGGTTTCCTCCGGGTGCTCCGGTTTCCTCCCACACTCCAAAAACATACTAGTAGGTTAATTGGCTGCTAACAAAACTGACCCTAGTTTCTCTCTCTGTCTCTGTGTGTGTTAGGGAATTTAGACTGTAAGCTCCAATGGGGCAGGGACTGATGTGAATGAGTTCTCTGTACAGCGCTGCGGAATCGGTGGCGCTATATAAATAAATGATGATGATATACAAACATGATCTGTTGTACCTTTACTATTTACTAATTATAATTAAATTATTTATAGTTTGCTACACTTAATTAGATTTAAGCTTTCTAATTCTTCTTAATTTCTCATTACTTTTTAAATTCTTTCAGGTTTTCCAAACAAATAGTCGCCGTAAACAATATAGACAACTCAATAAAATAATGATCTTAAAAAAAAGATCACAGAGATCTGATATGTTTGAAAATACAGTAAACAGGAAAAGACTAGCAGCAAAACGTATGTATTCTTCACTAGTCCGTTTACTAGAAACTGGGACTATACACGGATAGAATATATACCAAATGCGATCACTTGCCTTTGCATTGAACCCCCCCCAGTTCCATTAGAATTACACCAGTACCACTGCCAACCCACCAACCACTCTAAAGTTAATGCTGACAATGGACTGGCGAGATTAGTATGGCATGATCTTGAGCATCTCCCACAGTTCATAGGATGCCAGGTAGTGCCATTTGACCAGTTAAATTGTGTCTCTACTTTAGCAGCAAATATGGTAGAAGCATTTTGTATACTGCTGCTACTAGAGCCAGCCTATCTGTATACTGGCATTTAGCTTCCTGTGCTGATCTTTTGCAGCCCAGGTAAAGTGCATGTTATATTCTCATGTTTTTCCCAATCTATCTATGCTCTGATTGAAATGCCAGAAGCAAAACGCGATTTAAAAGTGTGTGCGTGCTAGTGCTGAAAGTCAAGGAACTAAGTGAAAAAATAAATCATGTGTACAATAATGGTTCCTGCTTCTGGCTTGATCTTATCACTTTTGTATAGCTCTTTTATAGTCAATGGATGAACACAAGTCAGAACCTTGCTAGAAGGCTATATATATATATATATATATATATATATATATATATACATACATATATATATATATATATATATATATATACACATACATACATATATATATATATATATATATATATATATATATATATATATATATACATACATATATATATACATATATATGCACATAAACACACATATATATATATATATATATATATATATATATATATATATATATATATATATATACATATACATATACATATACACACACACTACTGGCACACCTGAGCTTGAAGACATTTTTTCCGGCGCACCGATAGAAAAAGGTTGCCAACCCCGGACCTAATGGGATTAAGTCAGGCTTTGGTAAATTGGGGGCATGGTTGGGTGGATGTTGGTAGGTATGCAGATGAAGCTTGTGACAGTAAACCCCACCCTTTCAGCAATAGATGCTACTAATTACCAGTGAATTCTGCAGGTCAGTAGATTTCTATAAGTTCAGAAGTAAGGTTACAGGTTAATGACTTCCAAAATCAAAAGAAGCATTGTGGTTTACTGCAGATAAAGGAACAGCTGATTACGTGACACTAAGACAAATGACACAATTGCTACTGAGTAAGTAATAGATGCTTTGACCATAACGTTGATCTCCAGAGCCCAGCCAGTCGATGTCTACTGAGAAAAGTCTTAAACAGATGCACATTGCTAGAGATGGCATCTGGAATCCCTAGTGTGATTTCACCAGGATTTAATCAGCATTGTTGCGTGAGAGTTTATAGTGGACTGAACGCAGGAGTCAGGCTGTTGATAATGCAATTAATTATCTGTTTGAGGATAGAAGCAAGGCAATAAGAACTCTTCCCTTCACTGCAGACTTGTGCAATCTTTCACTTTACACTCTAAATGAGAACTGCCATGCTTGCACTTGACGAGCAGATACATAACACACTGAACATATTCTGCACATATACAGTATCGGAAGAAACAAAATAAATAGACTTCTTTCCAGAACTGGATTCCCAACGATCTTATTTCATGTCATTAGTGTGCCTTGAGGTGTACAATAAGTATGTTATTATATGCAGAAATCACAACAGATACTTGCAGTGGAGATACTGTATTTTATCCTAGGAAATTACACTCCTGCTGACACATGACAATGAGAATTTTCAATGCCAGTAGAGCAAAGTGACTCTTACTTGGCTTTTCTTCACATCATCAAAACAGTAACAGGATGAAAACAAAGCTCAGAGAGTGTAAGTAGGTCACTGAGGATAAGTGGTAGTAGCACAATTTGTGTTGGATGTTAATGTAATGTAATGACAGATTACAATAGATTACAACAGAACACATCTGCAAAACCACAACAAACTTATTTACAATTGCAAAATACAACAAATGTAACCAGACCCATGTAATATATAAACAGATCTAAAATCCATGGTAAATTTCTTTTCCAGTGTCAATACATCACGTACCATTCACACTGCGTAGCTTCTGTTTCTATTAAAGAAATTTTGCAAACGTTTGTTTTATGGAGTATTTGTGTGAAATTGTCCTATGGGTCTATTTTGTACATGTGACCCATCTCCTAACAGTAACTGCTTTCTACATACACTGCCAAGTAGAGTGTTTGTAACACCTGTCTTGAAACTCCTGATATCCTCCAGGGATAAGCCTTGGTGAGTCCCTATGGCCAGCTACCTAGTATAATGAGATTTGACCAGGCTAGTATGAAAATATATTTGCCTTATTCAGCTCAATCCCAATGATGTTGGGTAGGTGACGTGGGGAATGGTGGTAGTGGTGGTAGTGGGGGGGGGGTCTGTGTGGCTGCATTCAGAAGGCTCACTATGGAAAGCCCCCTAAACATGGCAGATAAATACACTCTACTAGCAAATGGTTAAAGAGAGGATCATGGATGTAACTCTGCCGGTCCTAAAGTTTGTGTAGAGTCCTGGAGCTGCAGCTGCAACTGTTGGGGCATCCATCTATGAAAGGACATATGAGATGCTCAGAAGAGGACTCTGCTCTTTTTTATAGCAAAGTGGTAGATTTGGAGGTCATGTGGGGTCTCAGGGGTGTCTCTTATGTGTCCCCACCTTCAGGTCATGTAGCAGTCACACCCCCTACAGCCACGGTAGTTCCGCCACTGCATAGGATTGGGGTTATATGTGCAAATTAGCCCTCCCAGTCGATCAAAGGCTACCAGATTGCTATCGCCAGCGGTGGCATTAGCTGGCGAAGCGATTCACCGTATTTCTCCAGTGCAAGCTTCCCCATGCAAAGCAATGCATGTACTGGTTCCACTGGGCATGTGGAACTGGCATGCCAGGTCATGCATTGCGCAGATCCACCAAGACTGGCCTGGTAACGTGGTAAGACCACTCTTACCACTGCCAACCAGTATCGCCAGGCAGTTTACTATCACTTAGATCCCACTGTGCAATTTTTTCTTAGTAAATCAAAGAGACAGCCGCTTTTTAATAAATAGACCACCTGGTATCTTCTCTGGCATATCCAGCCTACAGGCAAAGTGGTTAGTTATTGTAAGGATGAAACGTAACACAGCAAAAACCTAGCCTGACTGGGCAATAAGTAATACAGTTCCGGTAAACTCAAGTTAGCAAATGGAACTCCATTGAAAGGTAAAAAATTAAACTTTGAATTAAGGATTTTTCCAAGGAGAAAAATAGGTAATGTGTTTAAGTTTGTGTTATTTCCTCCTCTTACAATTCATTATGGATGTTGTGCACAAAACAGAATCTCACTTTAGTATTGTAGGTGAATAATCAGGATTAAACAATTGTGCATAAGAAACAACCCTAAGCACTCAGATACCCTGACCTGCCTATCATTCAGAGCAAAAGTTGCTCTTTCACAAGACTCCATTTTGCCAAGCAAATGTAACAAGGTAAAATAGGTACAAACACAGTCATGTGACTTCAGTGCAGGATAAATAAACACTGCTTAGGCTTAGTCCCTCTTTACAGTAATGACTGACCATTTATTCATCCCCAAACTGATGCTCTTACAGCAATAAATGTTTTCAGGGCCTCCTCGTAACAATGGTATCCATTACTCACTTGTTGAAGAGATCCTGTCACCATTCTATTCTCAGAAATGCATTGAGTTGATTTGACGATTCATACGCAGGGGCAGGGCCTGTGAATTGTATCAGATCCCTACAGAACACTGTCTTATAGATGTGGGAGGAGCTGCAGCTTTCTGTCATCAGGATCCGTGCAATCCCAGGGAGCACCACAGGTGGCGCCCCGCAAACTACTCTCACGTAGCAGGAGGGAGGTGGGGATGACACCCTCTCCTCCAGGGACTGGGAGCGTGACGCTTGGCTGTGACACCATAGCTAAGCACCACACTCCGTTCTCGTGATGGCTGCTTCTCATTCATGTCAGCAGCCAGTGCTCTGTATGGTGGCATCATGAGGACATTTAAAGCCCTGGATAAGTGAGATGTCAATCATTAAGTGTTTTAGGTGACCACTACACATTGGCGCCCAGGAACACTTTATTAGTACAGTAACCAGACCAAAGCATCAGATCACAGCCATATTTTGAACTACCAGTGTTCAACATTGCTTTCAGCATGCACAAAAAGCAGCTATATTAATTATTTTCTCTGACACCTTAGAAGAGATTGTCTCAACAGGTCTGCAATCCAGCAAAGAGAAAATGTGCTGCATTATGAAAGTGACACTCTGGAGACAGTAGCAAAATAGCTAGGAAATAATACTATGTGCTACATCATACAGTCCTATGCACAGATTAATAGACTGGCAGAAAGACACAAAATAGACAATAAGGACAGACTAACATCATGATTGTATGGACATCTAGGGGTCTATTTAACAAGACCTCTCTGTTATGAAGATTTTCTATGGCTGCTTATCGCAACCATAGAAAATCTATGGTGCAATTTAACAAAAAAAAGATCACTGGTGCAGCTGACGTGTGCTCAGCTCTCAGGCGACACTGAATGGCAGCCGTAAGAGGAGTCTTACCACTCGCCAGGCCAGTGCTGGGCCCTTCTGTGCATACAAATACTCGCTAAAGAGGATGACTTCTTATCCAGGTGCATATGCTGCGGATGTAGAGGCGGAGGCAACACGGTGGAGTTGTGGGTGGGGAACGGGTTGGCGATGACGATAACACAGACACACGGCACACATACAATAAAAAAGCGATGGAATGAAAAAACGACAGATATATTAACATACTTAACTTAAAAACGACTGTGCACATCTCCTTTAAATTTAAAGCGGCAATGTCAGGACCCTGCAGGGACACTGTTTAAACAGGGTCCCGACATTGCCGCTTTAAATTTAAAGGCATGAAGGGCGCACTGACGTCACACAGAACTGCCGGAGAGCTGGGCAGTCGGAAGGAGGTCCTGTCAGTCTTCTGCTGACATTGGAGATGTGCACAGTCGTTTTAAGGTAGGTATGTTAATATAACTGTCGTTTTTTCACTCCATCGTTATTTGATTGTAGGTGTGCCGTGTGTCGGTGTTATCGTAATTGGGTAAGCGATTACCACTGGGCTTAGTGGCATTCTCTCACTATGTATCTGAATGTGGCAGCTCGGTGGCTAAGTGGTTAGCACTTCTGCCTCATAGCACTGGGGTCATGAGTTCAATTCCCGACCATGGTTGTGTGGAGTTTGTATGTTCTCCCCGTGTTTGCATGGGTTTCCTACAGGTGCTCCGGTTTCCTCCCACATTCCAAAAACATACTAGTAGGCTAATTGGCTGCTATCAAATTGACCCTAGTCTCTCTCTGTCTGTGTGTGTTAGGGAATTTAGACTGTAAGTTCCAATGGGGCAGGGACTGATGTGAGTGAGTTCTCTGTACAGCGCTGCGGAATTAGTAGCGCTATATAAATAGCTGCTGATGATGATGATGAAGATGAAAAATAAAGGGGGAAAAAAAATTATTTAAAAAAAAAAAAAATGTGTCAATTTTATAAATAGTTCACTGTGTATGCCCTTCATCACCTTCACCATACCTTGAATAAGATAACCAACTTATATAAAATAAAGACACGGAGACCTGAGTAAAGTGGCACTAACGTATTTTATTATAACCTAATTAAACTTGGTGGCGGAGAAAGAGCACTGCGGATCAGCTCCAGCGATACCCAACCAAGCGTGGACATGGCAATATAGCCTTAAGTCCACCCACTTCTCTCATAACCCCAACTGCTTGGCCGGCCCTAACCTGGCATCAGAGTAAACTGCACTCACCTCACTACTCACTCCCCCTCCCTCACTGAGTTGGGCGAGGCCCCCCCCACGGGAGGGACAAGAGTTACCGTTGCCTTGTAAGGGGACAAATACCTGCGAACAATCACGATAGAGCCGTCTATATCAGCCGCTGATCGCAGTGCCTTCCTCCCCCACTAACTACCTATAAACCCTAATAACAGGATGTAACAAACAACCATTAACCTTTAAAAACTTTACTTAAAAAATGGCGTGGGTGGGCGGGATTTTGCCAGCCGAGTGACTCAGACCAGGAAATGCAACAACTATACAAAGCCACAAGACCCCCCCCCCCCTCAACATTATTGGTCGGGTCTAAATCCCATGTTAACCCCTTCAGGTCAGTGCAAGCTCGAATGCAACACTGTCACTATTTAATTGCGTTCGTCTATAGGGGACTCTCTTGTAATTAATAGAGAATTTTTTATTGCAGTGACCCCGGCTAATGCCATCCTAAGGCGTACTTGTAACCCTACTGACCATGATAAATAGGCTTCCCCATGCAAAGCCCCCGGTGAAGAATACTGCCATTAATAGTCTTTACCAGTCAGGGAGCTTTGATAAATAGGAAAAAATCCTAAATATGGCAAAAATTGCAGTTTTCAAAAGGACCTAGGGCTTTTCTCATATTAAAAAATAGACCACCTAGAGTACCTCGGATAGATTATATGGATAATTCAGTCTATTACAAGAAGTGGGGTCATCACATGCTGCATGATTGGGGGCTCTGTAATACTGTATTCTGGATGCTGGTTGTGGTATATACTGGTCAGTGGGGGTATGTTATATTACATGATTAAGGAGATACATGCTCAATGTCTTATTAGAGCATGTTGGTCATCATTTTGGCGATGTTTGTGTGATGAGCTCTTTGCAAAACAAAGCTTTAAACTTTCTAATTTAAACTAACGATGGGCAACCTTATAACACTCCAGGGTATGGAGCCTTCTACCCTTCAAAGTGGCCGCACATCACTTGTAATCTCAGTAATTACTTAAAACAACACCTATAATCAAAGAAAGATACATCAATCTGTAATACATACCATCAGGCATTTTAATATATATATATATATATATATATATATATATATATATATATATATATATATATATATATATATATAAAAGAAGAAGTTTGTTTGTTGACAAATATCTTCCACAGCTCTGAAGGCAAAACTACCAAATCTAACCTATTAGACCACATAGTGACAGAGTGACAGAGCGACAGATATTGAAAATATCATTTTTGGGTTGTAAACAATTGTTTGACCGCAGGAAGGAAACCACAACACGAAATAATGTCAACGCGAGAAAGCAACAAATCTTATTTTCTAAATAGCATTTTTGGTCTATTTACCAAATAAATGGCTAATATATAAAAACGGCTACATATTACAAATCTGACCCCTGCAGCGCCGGGTGACCCTGCTTATATCAAATAAATGTTACAAGCTGTAACAAATAACTATAACAACTCAATATGACTTCTGGGTGACCAGATTTTCCACTACTTTCTCAAAGTAAAGTGTAATGCGGTCCTGAAAAGAGATTTCCATACATCAAGTTGTTATTAATGTGCCCCATAATAGAGAATCTCAGATGTGTAAATGGAACCAAAGATAAGCATGAACTTAGACCTACCTAAAATTATTTACCTTCCTTTAATAAGGTAAGAAGAAATCATATAGCTCTTTCCTGTGGAGGAGCTATAGAGACCATGGGGCTATAGCACAGTGGGACGTACACAAGTTTGCATAGCGCCTCTTGCGTGAATTCGCCCTGTGCATGCCCAGAATGTGTGCGCATGCATATGTGCCTATGCAGAATTGTACGATTCTAGCACTTACACTTGTCTGTGCCAGGAGACACGAGGCGGGGCAAGGTAAGGGGTCATCTAACATTCGCTGAGTACAGTAAAGGCGTGTTTAAGCAAATGCAACTCATGTAAGCATGTACAAACACACATACACCTGCTGTGAGTTGTATCTTTTGCACCCCAGAGGTGAGTTCCAAGAGTACGAGGGACATGAACCAGACTCCCCGGATGTTCTGGGAGAAGTAGACAAGTATGATTTACATATTGCACAGTGCGCCTTCAGATTTGTCCCCCTCTTCACACACCTGGGCACTCCTTTAGTTTGTGGGGCATCTTTAGAGAATAGAGAGTAGGGGCCTGATTTTGAGTTAGGAGCAAAGCAAAGAAAAGGAGTAACTTTGCACCTTGGCAAAACCATGTTGCATTGGAGGGGAAAGTGAATTTAAAATGTGGGGACAGATTTATAGTTGGGGTAGGGCATGTCCTAGATCAACTTTAAATTTCAGTGGAAACATAAAACTATCAAGTATTTGTGTGCTACATGAAACAACAGCCAGTATTTAACTTATGTGCAAAGTAATAAACTAATTTGCAGCCCTTGCATTGTAACATGGTTTGTCTAGGTACAAAGTTGCTCCGTTTCTTTGCTTTGCTCCTAACATAAAATCAGGCCCTAGGTGTGCATTTTGATGTGCACAGAGCAGAATATCTAGTTGCACTGATGCAAAACCAAGTCGCAAATGAGTTCTTATGTGTTTATGCATTGCAATTATTTAAATACAGAAACAGATGCTCTCAGTTTTAATAATAAATATATAACTCCTTGCTATTATTTACGTGACATTATTATTTTTAAAGGGGGCACTTGTGGATCCTGCGACCAGTAACCCCTCTATTACCACTTACTAATCAGATTCTAGTTATCATTTTCTAGAATGTACTTGATAAATGATAGCTAGAATCTGATTTGTTGCTATGGGCAACACCGCCACTTTTCCTTTTTAGAAAGTATAGAAAATCTACCCCTAAGTCTCCTGTCTCATTACTAGGCTGTACTCTCACAATACCGACAGCCCAGGAAAGGGTGTAAGGAGATAAGAAGTGCTCTGCACAAAAGAAGCCATTACTCAATTCCAACCATGTAAATCCATGCCAGGAGTTTGCACGAGTGTGACCCAGGTGGGAGGTGGGAAAATAATTTTGGGCAAATGACAACAAAATAAAGATTCTTGGCCAAAGTCAAGGCAAAACATTGTGGCCCAAATCTGACACTACCAACACCTTAAAAACACCATACCCACAAGTATGGTGGCGATCGCATCATGGTGTGGGACTGGGCACTTGGTAAAATAGAAGAATGGATGCTGCAAACTGCAGGGAATAACACAAAACAACCAGTTAAATCACACTTAACAATTTAGCAGATCTCGCCTCCGGGAGGGGAAATCTCCATGCTGCATCTTGGGGGTGTGGCCACATGAATCGCATCATTAGGCCCTGCCCCTCTGCTAAACTGAACAAAATTTGGCCTATTACAACAGCGGGGCCAATATGCCATGATTAAACCCATCCCCACACACTTCACCAACGATGTGGGCAGTATGCGGGAGGTTGCCCTGCTCTCCTGGGAGTCCAGGAGAACTCCCAAAAATTCGGGAGACTCCCGGACATTCTGGGAGAGAAGGCAACTGTGCTGTTAATTCTGCTAAAAGTTAAAGCTTGGGTAAAAGTCATCTTTCAGCAGGAGATCTCAAGCACAGGAGTAGCTCAAGAACAAAAACGTGAATGTCCTGTGATAGTCCAGTTAAAGCTCTGATCTCAATCCAATTGGGAAATTGTTGCTGTAGTTGAAAATGTGGGTTACACATCTGACTAACCTGAGCAACCTGGAGCAGGACTGCCTTAGGAATAAGACAACATCACTCCCAAACAGTGTTCAAAGATGGTACATATTTATCCCAAAATACTTAAAGCTGTTATTGTTGCAAAAGTTACCTCTACAAAATATGAAAGTGTGGGGATTCAATAATTATGCAAACAGCATACTTGGTTAAAGATCTGAATTGCAATGCACTGTATGCATGTGTCTACAATGCACTTCATTACAAACTAGGAGGCCTATTTAACAATCTTCAGATGTAGCCCAGGTAAGTATCATCTGTCATCGTTGACTAAACGGGGCACTTTACTATTAAAGTTCCGACGATGACTCGTTCCTACTGACAACTCTGGGTACTGCCTGGAATCTTTACTGGGTCGCGAATGGCAATTGCTAGTTTTGTTAAAGAGCACAGAGGACAGCAGGAAGGGTGATGGAGATGGATCCGAAGATCCCTCTCCTGTAATGCTCTCCCCATAAGATTGTATGGCTAACACCTGAAGATGCAATCGAGGCCAAGCTCCAAAAAGATAAACTTTTCAGAGCTTGACAAATTTAATCATACCACGGTCCCCACTGAAAAGTATGGGGACTGCAGTATTATACTATACCTTGCCTAATGCAGGAGATAGCTCAGATACATAGGATTGATAAATAGGCTTATATATGTTTTTATTGCAGCTCAATTGAATAACTGACTTTTGATACCCAATCTCCCTCTCATAATCACACCACAGTACTATAAACCTATATATGCTTTTGAATAGTTTGGTCACTGTTTACGTTTGTTTAAATAAACAGCTGTTTCTGAACTGTTCCGGACACCTACACCTATTAAATTTTTTGCTCTGAATCTTGCATTTGGTATGGTGACACAGTGGTTAACATTGCTGCACCACAGCGCTGGGGCCATGGGTTTGATCTTGAGCGCCATCTGTGTGGAGTTTCAATGTTCTTCCTCTGTTTCTGCACTGGTTTCCCCCCACAGTCCAAAAACATTGGTTTACTGGCTGCTGACCTAAATCGACCTTAGTGTGTGTGTGGCATAGAATACAGGGGTAAATTTGGTCCAGCAATATGGAATATTTCCTATGACTGATTAGCGCAGCAATAGAAAAACTTCTTTTGCCCAATTTAAAAAGAAAGTTTCGCCAGGGTATCCGAGTAATGCAATACTGGCGGGCAGCAATAAGGGTACACTTACTGCTTCACCAGCCAGTGCAGGGTCCTTCAGCCCATGTATGACCCAGCAAGCTTTGCATGGGGAAGCTTCGTCAGAGACCCCCAGTGAAGCCTATTGCCAGCGATACCCAGCGATAGCACACACCGGCCCGGTAAAAAATTCCATTTTTGACGACTCTAGGCCTTTTCTCCTTCTTTAAAATATGCCCCTTAGACTGTAATCTCCACTGGGTCAGGGACTGAGAAATATGCTTTATTAATCTTAATAAGGTGGAGCTATATAAATAAATGGTAATAAATAATAATACATGATAACAATAATACTGTTCTATATGCTTCAAAACAGCACTCAAGGGTTACGGTCATTCCTATCATAAACAACTAATCTACCTCTGTCCACCAGAGGGTGATAGCGAGTACTTTGCTGTGTTGTAGCTATAATAGCCAATAAATAGACATGCACAAAGACATATAGATAACTAGATGGAAACATAAAGACACAGAAGATCTCATGCTGAGTTGAGCAAATGCCCGTCTGTAAGCATATTTGGTACTTCCTTACACTTGAGAGAGGTGGAACGGGGAGGGAAAGGATGTGCAAATGCAGAGTACAAAAAGGGTGTGTTCACTAATTGTCAACTGTGGCAGGCCCACCCAGAGATGCATATCACCTTTCAGTATCCATATCAATTGTAAGTACCCGAGGGCTGGTGGAAATACAACTTGACTATGATGACGGTCGCCAACAATAGCAGCTTCTGATTGGCTGATTAATCTCTGAAGCTTTCTTGATTGCTGGTGCCTATATTATATGTGGACGTTCTTTAACATAAATGTCTTACTACTTTTATTCATACAAGAAAAGGAAGATTATACTTGGTGTATTATAGAGTGATTTAAATCAAACTTAATAGTGATTTCATTTGTCACTATCAAAACAAATGTTAAAAAAAACTTTCCTTGTGCTTATGGAAGTCAGTGTATCTGGGTGCAAGTAGGTCTGACCGTGGCATGTGGGCTTAGTACGTGGCTTTTTAAAGCATATGCTTCCACCTTAGCATAAGCCACAGAGAGAGGCAGAGGACAGAAGGAGAGCATTCTCAAACAGGCAGCTGGCTGCATATACAAGTGACGTTTTTAAGTATAAAAGGAAAATTTGAAGCTAGAGGGACATCTAGAGGATGTTATATTGATAAGTATTTTATTTCCTTGCAAAATATAAATGCAGAATATATTCTATTGTGAATACTTTCTGGGTCTTGGCTCCAAAGAGCGCTATAAAATAAAGTAGTTTGTATATTATGGAATTATTTCAAGAGCTTCCATTTAACACAATTACATCATCATCACTTATACCTTAAATGTGGGCTGCTTTTGAATATACCTAATGCGTTTAATCCGAAGGATTTCACACTGCATTCTGTACCAAATGTATTTACTATTAACCTTTCCAACTTACCAAATGCACTTAACCTGATATTGTAAATGCACTCACATGTAATCCAATTGTCTCACTTCATGTGATACTGTACTATGTACATTTAACAATCCCCTGGGTAATTCATTTTCTACTCAGCTATTTTCCTTCTCTCTGTGTAAAGCAAAACTATGTAAAGGATATATAAACGCTGTATTTACCATCAGACAGCAAACCTTTGCCTTTTTTATACACACTGTCAACATCAGCCAAGACAATATTTGTTGTTTATTTTTCACTATGAATATAGCCATATCTTTCCCAGGAAAAGACTATAACATGAGGGAAGAACAGAGAGAAGCTGCCAGGGTGTCATAAAGGCTTTATCATAACACTGACTTCTAGAGGTAGATTTACTAACGCTTCTAAAAAGAAAAAGTGGAGGTGTTGCCCATAGCAACCAATCAGATTGTAGCTATCATTTCATACAATGCATTTGAGGAATGATAGCTCAAATCTGATTGGTTGCTATGGGCAACACCTCCACTTTTCCTTTATAGAAACTTTAGTAAATCTACTCCCTAAACACCAGACTAGGGCACAGATACCATGGGTGGGCATGATACCAGGCCAATCTGGCAATATGTTGTACTGTGTTACTCTGATATAGAGTACATTGTCTTATTATGATAGATTGTAATATAATACATTTTACTTCCATGTAATATGATTCAGCACAGTGACCCCAGGGATGTTTTTACAATGAGACAAAGTAAAAATGTAATTCACTTCCCTGCTACCACCCTAATTTCCTCCCTCCCTTGCCTGCACTGCTTACAACATCCCTACAGAAAGTACTCACAGACCTCTCCTGCACTAACTGTATGACAGGCATGCTGCTGCCTGACAGAGGATAGATAGAGGAGAGGAGGGAGGGGAAGTTTCCACCCTATACTACTGTATGAAGGGCACAGAAGTACAGATATTGGGGGTGAGGCCAGGGGAGGGCTGCAAATTTTAACCTGGGGGGCAAGACCACACCTGCCTACTCTCCCGGAATTCCCTCCATTCAATGCCGTGAATTTCTAATTTTTAGAGTCGGGCTATGGTGACGTGAAATGTCACCACGCCCTCCTCCTGCCCCATGTCTCATGACTTCTCCCCCGGATCTCTTAAAAGTGGGCATGTATGGGCAAGACTCGACTCAGCAGCCTATTAGGGGAACATTTTAATGGAAAAAAAATGCCCCCTAGCCGAGCTTGCCCCTGAGTGGGGCATATTTTAGGTGAGGGAAGCAGGGCACAGTTTGGCTCAAGTAGCAAAAGAGCAAGAAATGCATGTCACTGACTTTAGATATGGAAAAATGAACAAAACTTTGTACATATCTGATATAGATCATAAGAAAACATCTCCCTGTATAAGTTACAAATATGAAAAATGCAAAGACTAGAACTAATAGGTACTATTAGGATACAATTTATGAGTCCGGTAATCATTGTTACAGCCAATGAGGATATGTATACATAAATATTTTAGTCCATTATTAGCTATGACTGGGAAGAAAAGAAAGATGGAGGAACTATGGGATGAACAGAGACACGTTTGGGAGGTTTAGAATACAACAGTATTACCTGCCAACCTATTAGACTCTACCACTCCTGTTGACAGGGTAGTTATGCATCCTATAACACATCTCTTATGCAGCGCCTTGCTGTGACCACAACCTTTATCTGAGATTACGCAATACTAAACTTTAATCTAACCCCTGGCCTAGATTTCAGGTAGGTCACACTGGGTCACAGTGCTGCCAAACAGGTACGTTGTACAGGATAGCTGTCTCCATGCCAAGATATTCTGCTACGGTTCTCAATTCAAAAGCCTCTAAGATGTGCATTGGAGACAGGAGGCAAATATAATACAAGGTATACATACCATGGGGAAACGCATCCATGAAATAGACACAAGATGAGGGACACACACAGGAAGGGATAAAAAAGAGGCAGATAAAAAGAAAAGTCTAGGGGGGAGACAGGAGACTAAATGGAAGATACACGTGTGGCAATAAGGGGGTAGACAAGACACTGGGGAAATATCAATGGTGGCAAACAACGGAGGCATGGGACAACAACAGAGAGAGGGAAGGACATAGACAGCACACATTTGAATCGGGGCAGTCAATAAAGAAACAGACTACACTAGAGATGTTCACTGACCCCCGTGTTTTGGATTTGGATCTGCATTAACTTTGTGTTTTGGCAAAACAGCCCTCACGTGTTTTGGTTTTGGATTTTTTTTTATTATTATTAAATGCTAAAAAATGCTATAATGTATCTCTTTTCCTACATTATTATTAACCTCAATAACATTAATTTTCAGTCATTTCCACCCATTTTTTGTTAAGTGACAAGAACACTGCTACCCCTCCTGTTTCTGTGTGAGCAATGGCAGTGGCCAATGTCACTGGAGACTGGGGAGTGACAAGAACACTGCTACCCCTGTTTCTGTGTGAGCAATGGCAGTGGCCAATGTCACTGGAGACTGGGGAGTGACAAGAACACTGCTACCCCTGTTTTTGTGTGAGCAATGGCAGTGGCCAATGTCACTGGAGACTGGGGAGTGACAAGAACACTGCTACCCCTCCTGTTTCTGTGTGAGCAATAGCACTGAGCAATGTCACTGGAGACTGGGGAGTGACAAGAACACTGCTACCCCTGTTTTTGTGTGAGCAATGGGAGTGGCCAATGTCACTGGAGACTGGGGAGTGACAAGAACACTGCTACTCCTGTTTCTGTGTGAGCAATGTCACTGGAGACTGGGGAGTGACAAGAACACTGCTACCCCTCCTGTTTCTGTGTGAGCAATAGCACTGAGCAATGTCACTGGAGACTGGGGAGTGACAAGAACACTGCTACCCCTGTTTCTGTGTGAGCAATGTATCTGGAGACTGGGGAGTGACAAGAACACCCCTGACTCTATGTGACAAATGGGGCAGGATCCCCTGGGGAGGGAGGTAATTATTGAATCCAAAACCCGCAAGATCCAATAACGCAACAACGATGTTTTGCCTCAATTCAGATCCGAGGAAGCGGAAAAGTACCAAGGTAAACCAAGCCTGAGCATCTCTAGAGTACACACACAGAAAAGGACAGTGGAAATGCTGGGCGAAGACAAAATGAAAATGTGGACATGCACAGAGCCACTCTGTGTCGTGAAATAAAAAAAAAATATACCCTTCTTTTGATGATACTTTAATTGTTTAATACTTCTGTCATGGTAACATAGTGGCTGCTAAAATAGGCCCAAGTAAAAGAATTACAATTTCTAACTTTTTTTGCAAAACTTTTATGGCTATTATCACATTTGAGAGCTGCTTATCTTCAATCACTTCCTCACCTTCCTAATTTAAGTCTGAGGTATTTGGTGGTAGAGAGTAATATATAATAAACAACAGTTTGGTGCCATTCAGACCAGACCACTGACAAGTAATAACTTGGGTAATAACATTTTCTTGCAGTTAATACTCAGAGCTGGATAATGCTTTATCAGGCTATGATGACAGGCATCAGTCACTGTATACTGGGTACATGACAAATGTACAGTCTTCTAAGTCTCCACTTATTTCTCATTTGCTCACCTATTATCATTGTAGCCTATCACAGCCTGGGTAGAGCTTTTGCACCCAGTTTGTAAGTGGACAATGACAATGGCACTTGCTATAGATTTAATATAATGCTTTCCTTTCAGCAGTGTACATTGAATGGCACATGGAGTCTTGGTAAGGAGGAGCTACTGAAATCTGAGAGCTTGTAATAACTAAGAGCGTGTGATAACTGGATTCCTGCTTTCTGGTTGGTTCATTTTTTTTTAATAAAATTTTTACAAATGTGTTATTTGGAGCCTGGAAATTACACATTCCGAAGCATATGTAATATATATAATATACAAATATATATATATATATGGTTTGCTTATACAGTTTCGAGGGGTGGGGTACGGAATAACGGTGCCAACAAGACTTACCACGACATCTTGAGTGTGGACAGCTGCTTCCTGAAGAGGATCCATCATAACTCTTCTGTGAAGCAACTTGACGCAAGATCGAAGAAAGAAGACACCAGCGGGACTTGATGACATCATTGACATAGTCGACGCTGCTCTTAGGGGGATAATGTAACTATGCGGCCATGTACAATGTGCAACCCTTTGTAAAGTACACTGTACATGGCCGCAAAGTTATATTACCCCCTTAAGAGCAGCGTTAACAGTGTCGCCTATGTCGGTGATGTCATCAAGTCCCGCCGGCGTCTTCTTTCTTCGGGTTTGTGTCAAGTCGTTTCACATGGATGGATCCTTCGTCGGTAAGCAGCCATCCGTACTCAGGACGTCCTGGTAAGTCTTGTCGGTGTAGTCAGCACCGATATGCTGACTACCACCGGTTTCAAGGACTATTTTAAGTCTAGTCAAAGCCAAATTTTATTGAACAGTGAGTAAAGAAACAAAAAGGACAGGTGCCCTTTCAGTTCAAGAGACGCATATTTTAAGACCAAATGATAGAAGCTGTCTCTGCTTAAAAATGGTCCAATCAATAATTAAGATCTCTCACGGTGTCTGTGAAAATGACAATAAGCCAGAAAGGGCACCAGTTGGCAAACAGCGAATTTACAATTTCTCTCTCAGTGTTGGGATACTGAACAGAGAGTCTATGCTTTATCAATATAGTATACTAAACAAGTCATACTGCATAGGGCACCTAGATCATTACAATCTTCAAATCAGCAAAACCTAACTTATATCACCACCCAGAAATATTAGCCATTTAGAGAATAATATTTTCCATCTCGATCAGCCAGTAATGTATGGGTTAACTTGGACAACAACAATATTGTGATTTTTTAAAAAAAAAAAAAAAAAAAAAAAAAAAATAGTATAAAAGGTATTTCAATAAATGTAAAATTTGAAGATATAGTATTAAAAAATAATAATAAAAATATTTTCTTGATATTTTTTAACTGCATATCCAATGATTCTCTGTCAGTCTGTCCTAACACTACCTGAGGCTAGCTGTAGGACTGATGGGCCTATGCCACATTTTTAGAGACAGGACACCATTGCATTCATGCATTAAGTAGCTATCCATGGTGCTGATCTATCTTTCAGGTTTCAAGCATTCCAAATCTGTAGTGGAATTTTTATCATTGTTTTAACAACATGGAATGTAACAGAGACAATGGTTTCTGCTATAGTGCAAAACTGAGAATAATTTATGCTCTTAGGGGCATATTTACTAAACTGCAGGTTTGAAAAAGTGGAGATGTTGCCTATAGCAACCAATCACATTAAAGTTATCATTTATTTAGTACATTCTACAAATGTACTAAATGCACATTCTACAAAAGTGACAGCTAGAATCTGATTGTTTGCTATAGGCACCATCTCCACTTTTTCAAACCCACAGTTTAGCAAACATACCCCTTAATGTTTTACAACACCTACTGACCGAAGGAAAAGGGCGTGTAATGAATTAATGAATTATCAGACCCAGATTATCTCAATATACAATCGATTTCAAAGATATTTTGAAGTGTCTGACCCGCTTTGTAGGTCAGCTCATTATTCAAGATACTAACATGATACCTCTCTTATAGTGACATCTATTCTAAAAATACATTATCATCCAGTTTCATGATAAGCAAAATAAACTGCAGGAAGCTATTAGTAAATGCTTATGTGAATCTAGTGCTGCTGTTTACACCAGAAAGAGAAACAGGATGTCTTGGCTTAAATTCAGATTTGTGGGCGTTGGTTCATACTGTAAGCCTATCTAACTAATTTTATGTTATATGAACAAAGGTCCCATTATATTAATGACCAGTACAACAAACACACTTTACAAACTGCAGTTTAACATAGCCCCATCCCATCTGAACACTTAAATACAAGGTTGTGTGTGTCCATAAGCAGTGATGTCATCCTACATTATAAAAACATACTTAAACTGCATGGCACTAATTATTATAAATCCAAATCCCAGACTGATCTAGATGAAATAAAACTACAAGTCTACTCTCTTTGGACTAGTTCTGCTATGGCCAGCAAAACTGTCCTAACAAGATATAAACCCTTTCTACATTAAGTATGTATTTTTGTACTTAGAACGAAAATGAAGTTTACCATTACAACTGAATGATACTGAGTATATTTTAAAATATGATGATATAACTATTATACAATCTAATAATAATCCATTGTACATTATAATTCAGCATTTATATTCACAAAGATAGCATTTTGAACGTACATCAACCAGAGACTTCAATATGTTTTACAATGATAATTGTAAAAGAATTCACTTATTTAAAGAGAGAAGATATTTCTTTCCCATATAGTTTACAGATAATTTTTTTTGTAAATAAAAATGACTTACCTGAATTGGACTTCCTTAACCCCAAAGACATCTTTGCTTGGAGTCGAAGTGAACAAGCAGAGCTGCAGACTACATTTGCAGCAGACAAATAGACAGGGAAAGTTTAAGGCATATTTAAAGTATTCTCTAAGGTATTGGCCAGAAGCATCAAGCCCCTACTAGTGGTAAACAGAGATCATTAATGGGCATTAATGACAGACCATTATGACTTTCAGAGATCATTAATGATTCATCACATAGCAGAATTGTTCTGGCAATATCTGACAATGTCTTGGATCTGAATGTCGTCTTGTCCTTTTATCCAGAGCTAAAACGTGTTTTAGGACAAATTTTTTATCCCGGCTTCTAGGATTATGGAGAAAAAAAATAAATAAATGAAAAAGGTTTGTAACTGGACACCAGATCACATTGAATTAGCTTTTGTAGTACCCGGGCCCTGGTTGGAGGATTCAGCTCGATTTTCAGCAATTCGATCAGAGAGAAAACAAACTCCACCTAGTGCAACATGGAAAGGGAGTTGTTTACTTTCGCAAGGTTAAATGATTTATGGCCATTAAAAGCCATAGCTAAAGGAGGCATTTAAAATAACACTTTTTCCCCCCTCAAAATGCTGTAATATTTATACGGTGTACAAGGATGTGATTTACAGAGAAGTTTGTGATTAATTTAAGTGTTATGCTATGTATCAGCATATACACTGCACAAGGGAGCAATGGATACCGTTTGTTACATTGAACTATACATGTTTAGCATGTTGCTTTCTTTTATACTGTATGATTATACAGATATATTTGTTCAGGTACAATACAGTTCTCACAGAAATCCCATGTTTTTGAACATGCCTCCATTTTGATATTGTTTTTGCCAATTTCTGAAAATCAAAATGGCTGCCAGCTAGAAACAAAAGGGTTTGTTCTCTCATCCCATTAGGAGTTCCTTCCTAAAGCCTATACTATAAAGAAGCATGTTCATGACAAGTCCGTTCATGTAATGCTTATAATACAGTACGTAAAATGAAGAGAATCATTAAGGAATCTGCTGACATGAAATATTATGATGATCTCAATGTGTCGACCCTTGCAGTAAACATTCACAATTCATTAAGTGCACAGAAGGAAGGAGGTTTGAAGCACTATTTCCGGCATTAGAGCATGAAAGCAGTGTTATAATGGTGTTTAAATGAAACACAGATGGGATATGGGAAAATCACCTATTGAGTCATGAACAGGCTTTCTTATGTATTAATGTTGCAGATTCTTAAATGGCAAATGAAGAGCTACCATATAACATCATCGATTAATATGAGCATGATGGGATTTATATTACAATAACAAGTTCATAGAAAGTTGTCTGTATAATAGCATCAGTTATCAATCAAGGCCTAGGGCCCATGACAACCAACATGACCAAGTGCCAACATGGCATTTACCAGGGAACTCCACATAAAGATTTGGTACTCCAGAATGTCCAGCCGCACGCACGACATTCTCAAGCACCAATTACATGACAGCGTCAGCAGTTAGAACAGAGAGCTTATTACAGAGCTCTCTACTACACCGCTCGGTTTAATTTAAGTACAAAAATGTTTATAAGGACTTTGGGCATGAAATAAGGGTACCCTGTGTACACATTCATATCAGATTATTTAGAGTATGCATATGCTCTGACAGGAGTAGTGTAAGGAGTATTAATCTAAGCATTTGCATACCTCCCAACATTTGGGTAGGTGGTATCAATACAGGGAGGTGTGGCTGCATCACAATGTGGGCGTGGTCATAATCGGGGGGGGGAGGGGGGCGTTCTTAGCGCTTATGAAGCTGTCCCAATCGGGATAACGGGACAGAGTCCTCAAATCAGGACTATCCCACCAAATTCGGGATGGCTGGGAGGTAAGTTGATGAGTGGCTCTGTCTCCTACAAAGAAACCTCAGTGACAATTCTTTGTGATTTGAAATTCCTCAGTTGAACATGCATAGCGTTCAAATTTGTCTGATTGTGTAGTATGCTACATCTATCGAGTTTGTAATGGTCCCTGGCTGGCCTGTCAATAATAATTCCACAGCAGGCAGTACTGTCCTGAAATCTATCAGAAAAAAAGTCTGTGTGTTTTACTGGCAAAGTATCAAATTCTGGTATTCTATAGAATACAACAATTATAATTACAATATACCCCTTGCACCCCAGTAGCTGTGAGGAGAGTTGTAGTGTTATTTGTTTACTATTATACCATGTACTGTCTTGTTGTTTGCCCTCTGTACGGCTCTGCGGACCTCATGTGGCGTTATAGAAAAAAAGTTTATTATTATTAATAATAAATAATAATAATATTTTTATGTTATTCATTTATGGGCATCCTAAGGAAAAAAAACCTTTCCATGATTCTCCTTTTAGCTTCTTAGATTAATTAATCCAATCAATGAAATAAACTTTTAACTTTATTCTGCAAAGTCTATAGCATTTAGGGCGTGCTCACACCTGTCTACAGGTGTGCTCTTTTTAGTCGCTAACGAACATCTTTAAACCGCATTAAATATAGGATGAATGGTTTATTTTGGGTTTGTTCCCATCATTGTGTTATAAAGTTTAAACGCTACATTACAAAGTTTAGAACGCAGCACAACCTATTTTTCATGTGTTAACAAGCTACCAGTGCAATAAATTGTATTGTCAAAAGCACAACACATTAAGAGCAGAAGGAAGATGCATTAAAAACACTTAACCAAGTGTCTAACGTGTACATAAATTTCAATGTGTACCCTTTGCGTTTGTGTGAATGAGCCCTCACAGGAATGCCATAGCATATCTTTATTATTATATTAGAGCATGAGTTAGCATACACATCTAAGCTTATGTTAGAGCATGTAAACAGTACACATTCTGCAACACAAGGGGGAGCTGTGGCTAAGCTGCCTGTCGCTACTCTTCTCCCTTCTTCATGGTTACAATGGTCCCCATTTACTTATGCAATTTCATAAACCTTTTTGTGCCTCTGTGAGTCAGAGGAGGGGGGGGGGGGGTGAATGTTCAGAAGGATGCCCGGCCCCTTCTTGTATGAGAGTCGGGTTTCCCCTGGCCTTTTGAAATTCTTAGATGTAGCCAATGTAGAAAGATTAAAGTACTTTAACAAAAGCAAACATATGCATTCACAAAATAAGGAGGACATTGATCATGTCTGTTCCCCTAATCATGCACCTCCCAATATTTGAAAATTTTAAAGTGGGGCACAACCACACCTCCACCAGAAGATGACCGTGGACATACCTCCCAGCTTCCTGTAAGTCGGCAGGACAGTGCCCTGTCCTGCCAGTTGGGTATGCAGTACCTGAGACCACAAACTCAGCTTCTAGCTACAGAATTCTCTATCTGGCTTTACTTCTCGCAACTCTGCAGTATAGAGACTAATGTGCGACATGTTTCTCTCTTTACAAGCTGTAATTATCAGAGGTAGTCTACAACTTTTATTATTGAGTTTGCTTTTAACATAAAAGACATTGAACCTTTTTACTGCCATGGACTAACTGTCTTACACTTAGAATACTATTGTCGTAAATTCTAAGTTGATAGGCATTTGCTCCATTAAAATTTTAAGATGACGTCCCAGCCAATGACACTACATGTTAACACATGCTATACCACTAAATAAAATGAAAAAGGTCAAATAAAAATTAAAGGAAAAATAATTAAATAAATGAAAGTGAAAAAAAAAACACAAATACAAAAACATATTTTACATATATGTTTTATTGTGTCCCAAGATAGACACTATGGGCCTGATGCAGAGTTAGTACTATGTCGGTTTGCGTAGTATAAATTGTGTAAACTCACTCTGGTCATGCTCACAAGAGGCCACACACAGATGCGGGAATGCAGAGCGGCTCACATCTGACCCCTATGACTCCTTATGCCTGGGAAGGAAGAATGGGGAGGGAAGGGGCATTCTCACCCAGGAAGGGCGTGTTCACGCAATTGCGGCTCATGCAGACAAGCAGATACGCCTGTCAGCAGGTGCCTGAGGGCTGGTGCAAATATCCGCGCTGATGATGATCAGAATTGCCACAGACCTTCTAAGAATTTTTTACAAAAAGAATAAATCTGAATAAAAATAATAATAAACTAGATGCGTGTGGCTCAGCATTAAAGAGTTAATGAGCCTGAGTCATTAAGGAAAGTAAGGCAAAAAAAATTAGTAAATGTTCTCCGGGACAAACCATGTTACAGTGCAAGGGGTGCTAATTAGTTTATTATTTTGCACATAAGTTAAATACTGACTGTTTTTTTATGTAGCACAAAAATACTCGATAGCTTATTTGTACACTGAAATTTAAAGTTGGTCTAGGTCTCTAGGACATTCCCTACCCCAACTATAAATCTGCCATCACATTTTAACTTTACCTCCCCCTCCAATGCAACATGGTTTTGCCCAGATGGAAAGTTACTCCTTTTTTATGCTTTGCTCTCCTTAATGACTCAGGCCCAATGTGTGCGTATGATCTTGATGATGACTGATGTTTTAAAGGCGTTTTTACATATATATGTTTTTTTTCACAGCTGATACGGGTAGCAGCAAAATTGGGGGGATATACAGCGTGGGGTAACCCGGTCACACAGCCCTAGCATGTAAAGCATGAGGGTTTAAAAAAGAATAACTAATAAAAACTGTCCCTCCCCACACACAGAAGTATTTCCAATACCAACACTCACAGCCTGAGCTTGTAGCTGCAAAATCAAGAAAACATTGTGGGGTCCCCCACCCTTCCCCTGAAGAAGCGGCTCCAACACCAAACTGTGACAGGCAGGGCTGGTGATACTGTATAGTGTAATGTAACAGAATGATTGTGTACTTTATTATACGTGACTCCTATATGCAGAGTCGCACAGATCTCAAGGATCCACGTGGCTCAGTATATAGGAGCAGAGAAACCTTTTTCGCATATGCATTTTTGCACTACATGACTCTATTGTTGTATACCAAAGAAACTCCTATCTGCCTCCATCATCAGCCACCCTCCCCTCCATAAAATTATATATATATATATATATATATATATATATATATATATATATATATATATATATAATATAAATGTCTAGTGGCGTGTGTTAGTCTGTCTGTGTGTGTGTGGAAAAAAATAAAGCTGCAGCGCCACCTGCTGGGCGGAGTTATACACTGACCTACTAAATTCTTAGTGTGTGTGGAAAAAAAATTCAGAAAGGGCTGAAATTTGGTATACTAAGATGTTTTTAATTTGTTAATTTAATTTGTTAATTGTTATAAGTGTTTATAAAGATTTAAAAAATATATATATATATTTCTTGAAGGAGAAGTGACAGTTGGGAGTGGTTGGTGGTTGCTGGGGGTGACAGTGGGGAGTGGTTGGTGGTTGAGGCCTGGGCTATGGCCCAAATGCATGACAAGAACTTTTTTAACACCTTAAGTAGCTTGATTTGACTAGAATGCATGAGTAGACATACATGCAGTGCACAACATAGTAACATAGCATAATACACGAAGCACCAGCACATTATCATACCTCCCAACATTTCAGTGCCCGGGACGAGGGCTTGGCTACGTCACAGTGGGGTGTGATCACGACTTGGGTATTGTCACATCACAATGGGGATGTGGACATGCTCCCAGAGAGCTGCCTAGCGCTGTAAGTCTCCATACCTACCTACCAACGTTCTCACCTGTGGGGGCAAACATGTCCCTGGGCTGGACAGTGGGACAGAGCCATAAAATTGGGACTGTCCTGTTGAAATTGGGACAGTTGTAAGATATGCATTATACTTAGCAGTGTCAGTATATAATACTGATCAGTGTTCAGCATAATGTAATACATTCCTAGTAAGTTACACATCTGATAACCATTATACAGCGCACAACCAAATCAGATCACCAATGCATAGCACCTGTTTCTGCCAACATGAATCAAAGCAGTGGTCATTATGGTCATCAGTATACAGGTTGGACCCATTCTGACGTCTAGTATTCAAAACACAGTCTATTCAATTAGAGTCTAGTCAATCGTTCCCTTTATACAAACTATTGTGAACAAATGAATTAACAGAAAGGTTCTGTAGCAACACGTTACCACGCAATGTCTAGGTAATCTTCACTTATTTTTGCTTGCACCTCATTACCGTAATTGCAGTATCTGCGCACAGAATCATAGTATCGAGGTTACTACGGAATGTCACAGCTAATAGAATCTGCCTCAAAGGGGGAATTCAATTAGCAGCGCACATTTTCCGGTGCTACGGTGCCAAATCGTTGCGAGTTTCTCTATGGAGTGCAAGGAGAATTTTACATCGCCACAGAGTGCCTTAAAAAAACGGGAGTACCCAGCAGCTATATGAATTCCCCCCAAAGAATCCATTTTGATGACCAAAATACACAGCAGACACCAGCAGGGGGCAGTATCACTTTCCAGCTTGGCCACACATGGGCGTGGCCAAATTGGCCAGATCCTGTAATTCAGTGCTTTGGGACTGTGGGCCGCACTGAGAGGTTGTTAATGTGGTCACACGCAGGCCGACCATATAAATATATACACATTATAGTGTACAGTATAATATTATAGTCTTCCGTCTCCTGCATACTCATCTCCTACTCTGTCAATCCCTACACCAGGGTTTCCCAATACCAGTCCTCAGGGCTCCCTAACATTGCAGGTTTTCTGGATCATGTGACATAATTAGGACCACCTGTGGATCTGTTACAATGTGTCAGTCAGTAATGAATACACCTGTGCTCCAGCAAGGAGATATGGAAAACCTGCACTGTTGGGGAGCCCGGAGGACTGGGTTTGGGAAACCCTGCCCTACACTATAAATATATATTGTACAATCTCTAATGTGCTTGAATTCTTTGTTAAATACAATACTGAATACATTTTTGGCATTGTACATTTATGAAGCATTTGTGCATTCAGTACACCATATGAATTTGCTTTGTGCTCAGGCATCATTTCCTATGAAGGTACAAAAAGAAGGCGGGGGGAGCGATGGGCAAAATTAAGTTGGCTGTGTATTAGTTGGGGCAAATGGTTTCACACTTTATGCGAATTGTAATGTAGTGAAATGTACGTACAGGGATAAATTTATAATGGCAATACTAGCCCTATTAGTGAAATGTAGAGGTCATTGGAAATATAATGAAATGTAGTAAACAAATTAAAATGGAACTATGTTAACTATTAAATGAGAATAAAATAAAGATGAGAATAAAAGAAAACGCATCAATAAATTATTTAATAAATAACTGGGGAACTGTGACTGGCCTTGCTGTATTTAAGTCTCTTTGTAATAAATGAAAATGTTTTTTGCTCATTTTCTGTCATCCTGGGCAATGTATTAGATATGTCCTAAAAAAAAAACATCTTATAGACAACCCTTTATGTTTTGTAAGTTATACATGCTTGTATTTTTGATATGCTAATATATTTATTCCAGCAGATTTACACCCTGCAGCTTGTCGTATATTTTGTAGTTATAACAGAAACATCAAGAAAATAACGAATAAGGGTCAAGAAATGTACCAAGATTGATTGTGCTCCAGCCCTCGCCTTGCATCATCTTCTACAACCAATACGTTTCTGTACGTTACCAAAGCAGCTCTATTGCCATCTAGTGGTCACAGTGAGCATCTGCAGTTTAGATTATCATCTATGCGGTCACTTACCAAGCTCTGCATAAACGATTTGTTCACCCTGCAATGCTTTCTGAGTCCTTTGCCACTCATGGCATACATAGCTGCGCCAGCAAAAGATGGCGGCTTATTATTTTACTCATTAGCATGATGCAGTTACCTGCAGCTTGCAGTAAAGGATACCACGTTTAGTATTCCTACAACCGCTGTCAGTCTTTATAATGCAATAATGGCTACAATTATTTCCTCCTATTGTACAGGCTCAAGTCAGATGTAGGCATTAAATGGTAAACCAATAAATATTGTGTTCAAACAAAATCCCAGGACCACGGTGTTGATATTTGTTTTCTATGCACTCAGTGGACCATGAAGCTGCAGTGTCATGAAACTGGAAAACAACAAACATTTCGGAACCTGCGCTATGATAACAAGTGCCTGTCCATGGTTTCTAATCTAGTCCTTTTGCACCCTCTAGTGGAATTTTGTTGAATTTCAAGTGCTAAATAGAAAATCTTTTTAATAACATCATATACAGTAACACTAAAATACACATTTATTATCACTGCTCTCAGTTGTACTAGCAATGTAAAATCAACAGACATTTTAAATTATATTATGAAACATTACATCATTATATGTTAGAGATATGGGTAATCTATACTGAAGATTGGCTACACTAGGCCCCGGTAATAAAGAAGCTCTGGCATACAAATGACTATTACTATTACTCACAGAAGATATTATTTAGAGCTCATGTATAATATTACACTACTACTCTAGTAGCATTCACATAGGGACAGCTTACGACAGCCAAATTAATGAATGATTTTCCTGTATTCAAGAACTGTTTTGTCAGTTTGGAGACTTTCTGCTCTCATTGTTGTTTTCTTAATAAATAATATTTAATCAGCAACTAAGTGAATGGGACACCTGGTATCAGGGGCATGTTTGATATGGTGTAACCTTAATTCCCAGCTGCTGTTCACCACTAAATGACTACATTGACAGCTTTCAGCCGTTGTGCTTTACCTCCAGGTATTTGCACATACATTAAATAGTTCATACAACATATAATAAGAAAAGATTCTAGGGCCTGATTCATTAAGGATCTTAAATGAAGAGGATTCTTATCTCAGTCTCCTGGACAAAACCATGTTACATTGCAAGGGGTGCAAATGAGTGTACTGTTTTGCACATAAGTTAAATACTGACTGTTTTTTCATGTAGCACACAAATACTTGATAGCTTATTTGTACACTGAAATTTAAAGTTGATATGTGTGTGCTACATGAAAAAACAGTCAGTATTTAACTTATGTGCAAAACAGAATGCTAATTTGCACCCCTTGCATTATAACATGGTTTTGTCCAGGAGACTGAAATAAGAATCCTCTTCATTTAAGATCCTTAATGAATCAGGCCCCTATATATCAAGTCTAACAAAAAGTGAAGTGTTTTGTACAGGTGATATATAGTGTAAATATGGGCAGGACAGTTGCACAATGGTTAGCATAGATAGTGAAACGAGCAGTGTCCCCCAACAGCACAAATTATTGATATGAGACTCATATCAATCTAATGCTGGAAACTTGTGGTGTCAAATGCATCTGTATATGAGACAAAGGTAATAAATGCAACTTATAATATACATAATATGCAGAAGTTCTGAGTATTAAATTGAACAAATAAGACAGGAGAAGTGCTACTGTGTAGGTACAATATGTAAAAATAAAACGTCTATACAGATTACAGATGCAAAATACAGAAAACTGCATAATCTTCCTTTGTTTTCTTCCATGTCCCTTCAATTCACTTGCTTCATCCCTACCCTAACTTTTCTTTTCAGCCACACACATTCCTCTGTCAACCTAGTTCTAATATTGCAATCTTTATCCTTTATTTATTCTCCATTCAGTTATTTCTTACTTTGTCACTTACTCTGTAAAATACTAAAACATTTACAATGTTCAAGCGCATACAGTACAGGGTAATCTTGTTCACATATCATGTTCCCCCCACAATGCAATTACCACCACAAGGAATGTGCTCACCAGAAAATCATTGTTCAGCATTTTGGACATAAAACATAAGTATTTCATGTCATTATGTGAAAAATAAACACTCACAACAATCAAGGTAACACAGTTGTATTGATCATCTGAAATAAGAGAAGGCTACACCTTACCTTGTTCTGGACACAGACCTGACACTCTTCATAGCAGCAAATTGTACATACTTGGTAGCACTAGATGCATGGGGCAGAGCAGAGGTCAAGGGTAGTGGAAGCAGGACATCCAAGGAACAGAGCAGAGGTCAGGAATGCAAAAAGCAGTATTTCCAGGGCTCAGAGTAGAGGTCAAGGGATGCAGGAAGCAGTACTTCTAGGAGTCAGGGTAGAGGTCAAGGGATGCAGGAAGCAGTACTTCCAGCGGTCAGAGTAGAGGTCAAGAGATGCAGGAAGCAGTACTTCCAGCGGTCAGAGTAGAGGTCAAGGGATGCAGGAAGCAGTACTTCCAGGGGTCAGAGTAGAGGTCAAGGGATTCAGGAAGCAGTACTTCCATGGGTCAGAGTAGAGGTCAAGGGATGCTGGAAGCAGTACTTCCAGGGGTCAGGGTAGAGGTCAAGGGAAGCAGGAAGCAGTACTTCAGGGGTCAGAGTAGAGGACAAGGGATGAAGGAATCAGGGAGCACATAAGAGGTCAATGATGCAATGAGCTGAACTTCCAGAGCAGAGCATCAGTCAGGACATCTAGGGAGCAGAACAGATGTCAGGTATGCAGGACTTCCTGGGTGCAAGCGTCAGTCAGGACATCCAGGGAGCAGAGGACAGAGATACAAGAAGTAGCACTTCCAGGTTGTAGAGTATCAGTCCAGGGAGCAGGGCACAGGTATGGGAAGCAGGAAGCAGGACTTCCATGCACAGGACAGGGATGGAGGAAGTAGAACTTCCAGGTTGCAGAGCATCAGGAGTTGCAGGGGAAAGGACATCCCAGCAGCAAATCAGGTAAAAATGATGCAGGAAGCAGCACTGCCAGGGAGCAAAGCAGCAGTCTTGGGATACAGGAATAAGGGCCTCTGCATGGCAGATACTAGGGATGTAATAAGCGGGACTTCTAGGGTGCGTGGTAGATACTAGGGAAGTAGGAAGCAGGACTTCTAGGGTGCGTAGCAGATACTAGGGATGTAGGAAGCAGGACTTCTAGGCTGCATGGCAGATACTAGGGAGGTAGGAGGCAGGACATCTAGGGTGCATGACAGATACTAGGGAGGTAGGAAGCAGGACTTCTAGGGTGCATGGCAGATATAAGGAATGTAAGAAGCAGGACTTCTAGGGTGCATGGCAGATACTAGGGAGGTAGGAAGCAGGACTTCTAGGGTGCATGGCAGATATAAGGAATGTAGGAAACAGGACTTCTAGGGTGCGTAGCAGATACTAGGGATGTAGGAAGCAGGACTTCTAGGGTACGTAGCAGATACTAGAGATGTAAAAAGCAGGACATCTAGGCTGCATGGCAGATATTAGGGAGGTAGGAGGCAGGACATCTAGGGAGCGTGGCAGATACTAGGGAGGTAGGAAACAGGATTTCTAGGGTGCGTGGCAGATACTAGGGAGGTAGGAAACAGGATTTCTAGGGTGCGTGGCAGATACTAGGGAGGTAGGAAGCAGGACTTCTAGGCTGCATGGCAGATACTAGGGAGGTAGGAAGCAGGACTTCTAGTGTGCGTAGCAGATACTAGGGATGTAGGAAGCAGGACTTCTAGGCTGCATGGCAGATACTAGGGGGGTAGGAGGCAGGACATCTAGGGTGCGTGGCAGATACTAGGGAGGTAGGAAACAGGATTTCTAGGGTGCGTGGCAGATACTAGGGAGGTAGGAAACAGGATTTCTAGGGTGCGTGGCAGATACTAGGGAGGTAGGAAGCAGGACTTCTAGGCTGCATGGCAGATACTAGGGAGGTAGGAAGCAGGACTTCTAGTGTGCGTAGCAGATACTAGGGATGTAGGAAGCAGGACTTCTAGGCTGCATGGCAGATACTAGGGGGGTAGGAGGCAGGACATCTAGGGTGCATGACAGATACTAGGGAGGTAGGAAGCAGGACTTCTAGGGTGCATGGCAGATACTAGGGAGGTAGGAAGCAGGACTTCTAGGCTGCATGGCAGATATTAGGGAGATAGGAGGCAGGACATCTAGGGTGCATGGCAGATATTAGGGAGGTAGGAGGCAGGACATCTAGGGTGCATGGCAGATACTATGGATGTAAGAAGCAGGACTTCTAGGGTGCGTGGCAGATACTAGGGAGGTAGGAAGCAGGACTTCTAGGCTGCATGGCAGATACTAGGGAGATAGGGGGCAGGACATCTAGGCTGCATGGCAGATATTAGGGAGGTAGGAGGCAGGACATCTAGGGTGCATGGCAGATACTATGGATGTAAGAAGCAGGACTTCTAGGGTGCGTGGCAGATACTAGGGAGGTAGGAAGCAGGACTTCTAGGCTGCATGGCAGATATTAGGGAGATAGGAGGCAGGACATCTAGGGTGCATGACAGATACTAGGGAGGTAGGAAGCAGGACTTCTAAGGTGTGTGGCAGAAACTAGGGAGGTAGGAAACAGGATTTCTAGGGTGCGTGGCAGATACTAGGGAGGTAGGAAGCAGGACTTCTAGGCTGCATGGCAGATACTAGGGAGGTAGGAAGCAGGACTTCTAGGGTGCGTAGAAGATACTAGGGATGTAGGAAGCAGGACTTCTAGGCTGCATGGCAGATACTAGGGAGGTAGGAGGCAGGACTTCTAGGGTGCATGGCAGATACTAGGGATGTAAGAAGCAGGACTTCTAGGGTGCGTGGCAGATACTAGGGAGGTAGGAAGCAGGACTTCTAGGGTGCACGGCAGATACTAGGGATGTAAGAAGCAGGACTTCTAGGGTGCATGGCAGATACTAGGGAGGTAGGAAGCAGGACTTCCAGGGAGTAGTGCAGAGGTTATGGGATGCAAGAAGCAGGACATCCAGGGAACATAGCAGAGATCAGGGATGTATAAAACAGGATTTCCAGGGAGCAGAACAGAGGTCAAGGAGGAGAAAGCAGAACATCCAGGCTGCATGGCAGAGATAAGGGGATACAGAGATTCACAGATCAAGAGAAACGAAAATACAAGAGCAGAGTAGAGGTCAGGTCCTACAGAGCAAAAACAAGATATCCAGGGACCAGAGAAAGGAAAACAAGTATTAAGCACCCAGGTAGCACAAGACTGGATACATTTAGGCTTAAAAATCAGAATATAGATGCATACAAGTTATTTTTGATAGGCTCCTTTCCCTCGACATGTGATCCTTCCAAAAGAAGGAATAACTTTTAAGCATTTTTTCATAAACCCATAGTTATATGCAGGACCATCTTAACAACATTATGGGCCCCCCGGGCAAAGCAGTGCACCGGGGCCCCTAGATATAGATATATAGATGTATACAGATACAGATATAGATAGATAGAGATAGATAGATGTACTTGCTCAGTGACCCTTGTAGTTTTTTTTTGCAGGTTTTTTTCTTTTGCAGGATTATTTATTCTCATTAAGAACCGTGCCTATGGGGCCCCTTTGCCCGTGGGGCCCCGGGCAGCTGGCCATCGTGTCCAATGGAAAAGATGGCCCTGGTTATATAATATATATACATATATACTTATATCTATTTTTTCATATACCAAATATTGTTAGCATTTATATAGACATATATATGTAAATGAATGTATGTTTGCAGATATGTGTATATATGTTGTTTTATTGTAATATGTTTCAGATTATTCCTATGCTATTGTATTATTTAAATAATGACACTGGATCAGTCTCATTATGCACCTGTCAACATCTTCATCACCCCCTTTTTTTCCTCATATTTATCCTTTCCCCATATCATCATTATCTCCCCTCCTATCTCATCCTTACTTCTCTCATCACTCCTCTTCAGAGCTCTGTTAACGAACTGTAGTGACTTACACTCCAGGGTTACTTAAAGGGTTACTTGCACAGAGCATAGCTACTTAGCAAAGTTTTTTAATGTCTCTTAGTTAAGTAAGGTGGCCTTAAAGGCCAATGTTCTTCGGAATAATGTGCCGTTTTTGATGTTTATGGGCAGGAAGCAGATATAGACCTAGAGCACACCTCTTTGTCACCTAATCTCAGACCTTTCAGCGACATCATATTCAGTGACTGGGCTATGGTGCCTCTCTATCAGCTATTTATACACAGCAACCACAAGACATCTCAATGTTTCTCATTTGGTGGCCTCTAAACACACTCCCAGAGGAATGATTGGTAGACCAAGCCCAAAAACTACTATGTACCTGCAGGCACTTTTAGTACTAAATCCAGTGAGAAACCTACAGAATAAATTTAAAAAAAATGGCTTCCATTATGTAGTTTATATAATTAAGTGGGTATAATACTTTTGTATTGTGTTTAAAGTATCTTCTGGCCTACTCTGGCCAGTTAATTTCACTTTAGGCATTCTCCATTGAACAATACTCCTGTGCGTTTACTCTCCACCTCTGTCCACTATCTGGAATTCCAAGAAACTGCTTGTCCACTACGAATTGGAATAACTCCTACAAGAGCCCTTGCATCAATAAACTAGTGCAATAACAACCCATTTTTATGGGTTACTAATATAAGTGTCCTGGATATTCTTATTTATTGGTGGTCATATGTATTATGTCATTCATCTTCTGCTGAAGGAGACCAACTTTCCTAAATATTTACAAAACAAATAGTAAAGGAGGAAACCTAGTATGAAATTACCCAAATAAAAATTAGCTTGCCTGCAATTCAAGACAGTTGTTAAGCCGCAAATAAGATCTGTGTTCAGCAACGCAAAATCCTTCTTTTGAAAATACCAAGAATACCGCATTAGCTGCATTATTAATGTGAAAGTAGGGAATCTGATCTGAACAGGAAATATCATGTGCCGTCAATAATAATGGCATAAATGAGTTTCCCATATGACTGTCACATTTATAAGAGATGTGAAAAGATTTCAGCCAAGTATATTTGTAGTAACAGATGAAGTTACATCAGCTGCCTTCCTTCACTATTGAGCTGATTGCTGACTTAGGTTTAACACACCAAGGGGTATGTTTACTAAACTGTAGTTTTGAAAGTGTGGATGTTGCCTATAGCAACCAATCAGATTCTAGCTGTCAGTTTGTAGAATATTAAGTACATGATAACTATGGGCCTGATTCATTAAGGATCTTAACTTAAGAAACTTCTAGAGAATTCTGTTGTGCACATAAGTTAAATACTGACTGTTTTTTCATGTAGCACACAAATATCAACTTTAAATTTTAGTGTACAAATAAGCTATCAAGTATTTGTGTGCTACATGAAAAAACAGTCAATATTTAACTTATGTGCAAAACAGAAAACTAGTTTTCTCCCCTTGCATTGTAACATGGTTTTGTCCAGGAGACTGAAATAAGAAGTTTCTTAAGTTAAGATCCTTAATGAATCAGGCCCTAGAATCTGATTGGTTGCTGTAGACAACATCTCCACTTTTTCAAACCCACAGTTTAGTAAATATACCCCTAAGCCTTCACCAGACTACTGACATCTTACTATTATTTATATTGAAATGGTTTGGTCTTTATTTCCTTCCCCACCTAAAATTATTACCCCCCCCCCCCAGCCCATCCTACACACCTTTCTATAACCTTATTTCATAGAGGATTGATTCTTGTAATCACCTTCCCCTATGAGGCGACTTCAGCAAATGAAGAACCTATGTTCAGAATCTGCACCTTGTTCAGCTACTGGCTTCACATAGATGATTTAATGGGTTTACAGACCAAATTATCCATAAACCTATTGTGGCATTTCAGTCATAACGGAGTTAAATAGGTGCAGATTTTTTTTTCGTTTCTTTTTTGACCAATCCAGTGTCTAAACTTCTTGGTGTATACAACTAAATAAGGAATAATGTGTTCTACTTTTAAAGTAGTTTTAAAGCATTAATTAGAGCAACTCAATAGCCCAGAAAATGACCTCAGGGTGAATGAGCTCTAAATAAAGTTTCCAGGATATTGCAATGTAGTTAACACAGCTTACATTTTTTCCGCGTTTTAATTCAACAAATAATATCGGTTTCATGTGTGTCAACTGCCAAAATAAACAGCTGTACAGGAAGGATTTGTTAGATGCCACTTGTAAGCTTTCCTTCCAGAGATTAACAAGTTGCTCTCTGTGTTGCATTAGGATAGTTTCATGTTCCTTCATTTAATATAGCTTGTATTTTCTTAGTACAACCAATACTGATGGAAATCTATCTATCTATCTATCTATCAAGGAGGATTAGGAATTCTAATCCATTATTATTGGTCAGCTCAGTTATAAATAAATACAAGAATTCTACAGCGTAAGAAATAATCAGCAAATTTGTTGTAACTTAGAATCATCTTTTTAAAATTGCAGTTTCAGATCAGGGGGTAAATGTATCAAAGTCCGTTTTTTTCATCTCGCGGGAGATCCGCGTCTTTGCAGCTAAAATTTAAAGGGTGGATGGCTTGTAAAGGCAAATTTGCCTTTACAAGCCATCGCCACTTTAAATTTTAGCTGCAAAGACGTCGATCTCCATCGAGATGAAAACAAACGGACTTTGATACATTTACCCCCAGATCTCTTTTGGGTGAATAGTAAACATTGCGCCAGAAAAAATGTCTCACTTTGTGGCATTACAAAAGATTAATTAAAACTATGGGACTAACTAAAAGGTCATTGTTCTAAAAAAAATAAAATAAAAAAAAAATTGCAGCCTTCTACCACCAATTTAGTTCAACTCACTATTCGCTTACGACTTAATAGATCCTATTTTGGAAAAACCATGGTATACATATAGTTGGAGACTTGGTTTAAATCAACAGATGGATAAACTGGACTTAAATACCTGAAATAAAAAGATACCATTAGACAACAATGCGCTCAAAAATGATTTCAATCACCTCATTTTATGCTTATCAGTTTATTATGGTAAAACATGGTCATACGCCTTTACTGCATTTGAAAGTTAAGGTTAAACAATAAATTCCAAACAGTAACAATATCATCAATCTAAAATTTTTCAATAATTATGACTTTGAAACTCCTGCTATAAGCTGTAAAATGCTGTAACCTTGGAACAAAATATTTCAAACCATTACATTTCTATAAACGTCAGCCTCGATGAACAGACGATCAAAGTGATACATTTTTGGTATTTAACACCAGAAAAATTAAAGCATACAATCATATTCCAAATACTTAATATTGTTCCAAAAGTCAAACAATTTGAAAAAAAGGTTTCAACCTTGATTTACATAATTTTGGAGGAATTTGAACCAATTAAATTATCAAAGAGAATGTGTTTACTTGGGGGCGCTATCCAGGAATAAAATAAATTGTTATGAAAACATATTAACCTAATTTGCATGACCAATAGAATCACAAGGTCCTTAACCTGGCACACAGTATCGCTCTCATGGGAAGATATTATATCTAAAGCAGAAAGTATTTATTCAATGGAAAGAAAGATAGCAATTGACCGAGATCTCTATAAAAGAATACTCAGAAATTTGACTCCCGTGGGGACACAAAAATGTCACACAACAAATAAAAATAATCTCTGACTTGCTTTAGTGTATGTCTATTTATGTTTATTTTTTAGTTTTCTCTCATTTTATAGTTTGAATTCAAGTTTATATTAGCTAAATTAATATATATGCTCATCTACAAAATAATTGAAAATTAACAATTTATTTAGAACATTTTTGTTAGATTTAACTCAAAACTTTTTTATTATACTATTTTTGTTTATTATTATTCACTTGATGATTCAAATACAAATAATTTTTAAAAGTTAAACTAACTATCTCCATGCCTCACATTTAGACATTAGTTACACCCACATTACATAAAAGCCAATAGAAGTCACTCACAATAATTAACTGAATGATGTGTCCTGACTGTCCCACATCTCAAAAGGGGTTTATTAAATGTTACAAGGGGGCAAGCCAATAAATTATAGTCCATAGAATGTAGAACTAAATAAATGCTTTTTGTGGTTAGCAATGAACATTTGTACCAATATTTGTCAATTTGTTGATGTCAATAGATTTCTCTTGCGAATACAATGTAATGCATGTTGAATAATAAATGTCTAAACTGTTCCATAGATTGATCTATGATTCATTATGGATCAGATGTTGGGCGATGCTATTACATAGAAAGCCATATATCATACATTAAAAAATGGAGCATATTAAAAGCAAGTGAAGCCACTATTTGATAATACTATCTGTCAAAAGCTGTACATTACTGAACTGAGTAATATATATGAAAGAACCAAAGTGATTATATTTAAATATGTCCATCATATTTTCTTTCAGCTCTATACAACAGGTTGATATGTTAGAATGGAAGTGTTTATCTTACATCATTTTCAGAAAGCAGTGGATTCATACACAAGAAAGGGGCCAGTGATGTCACATTGACTTAACTGACATTCTTTGCTTTGACATTTTAGTTTTTTGCCCTGGGTCAATAATGTTCTAAATATATGGGACCTGCCCCCTCCCTTTGTTTGTAAAAGAGTGGGGTGGTAATATTATATTAAACATTACTTTTTAACAGATTCTCTATGTGCACCCGAGGTACACTGAAATTGATCTTCAATCTTGGATCATCCCAAATTGGAGATTGATGAATATTCCTGAGGATAGCATCCCTCTAACTGGATGACCTCTGACATCTTGTGTTTTGATAAGCCATTACCAAGTGTAAATTCTGAGATGATTTATATATATTGTAACAAAGGCGTGTACTTAGCTGATAGTCTGCAGAGAAAGGATGCAAACAGAGTTACACATTTGTACAGCAGTGCACCTAGTTGAAAGATAAACAGGCGGAGGACATATGTGTGACAAAATAATAGTATAGACTCTGATTTAACTTACATGGTTTGAAAGTGTCTTTTACCCACAGAGGCAGCAGGCTGACATGGTGTGTCTGCAGTAAGAGCAATCACCAGAGCAGGTGATGATAACTCCTTCTTAAAGGGAAGGTGGGAATGTCACCTGCCCATCAAGCTAGGGCTGTGGGAGGAGTATCAAGTATAAAAACCTGCCTGTTTCATTGTTCAGGGTGACCGATGCTGAATAAGTCTGCCGGTGTCTAGAGAGCTTCTCTCTGTTAATTTAGTGTTAGGGTCACAAGAAAGTGTGTGGAATATGTTGTATATTACTATGCTATTATGACAATAAAGCAGTGTATATAAACAAGAAGTTAAGAGAATTTTGCTTGTGTGAAGTGTGCTCGTGTCAATATATATAATGTACTGTATTTACCATCTCAGATTGGTTGCATAATAATAGTTTTCAAAACAACGTTCAATCGAAAGCAAGATATTAAGGAAGTCAAAATCAATATATTTTCAGGCATTGTATTCACTATCTCCGTTTGTGATTGTTGACAAATAAGGCTATATATATGGTGCTGTCTTAACAGAAGAGCACACATTCTTTCTCATTTACAAATAAAGAGACGATAAGGCTGAAGGTGTTGTAAAGCAATAATGACATCAGAATCAAATAACAAGATAAAATATAGTGAATCAGCACTTCAAACAAAAAAAGTCAGATGCAAGCTGCTTATACCAGAAAACAGCATGTTTCAGTATTACATGCATAATCCTACACTGCATATATACAGAACACCACAGTGTAAATGTAATCCCATAATTAACATATAGGTAACAGCATAAAGACCATATTACTATTCTTGGACAAATAGAGACAAATTGTGTCAATAGCAAAATCACACAAATGATGAGAGGAGTAACCCTTTATATTGCAGTGTGGACAAAGTCTTCTTTCTATGACAAACCCGGCAGCCAGGGGCGGGCTGGGCCAGGGGGCAAGGGGGCACCGATCCCCCGGGCCGCTCAAAGTGACCGCTGTTCGTGTCAGCTCACAGGCGGGCGCATCACATGACACACGATGCGGCCGCGTCATTAATGACGCGACTGCATCGCGTGTCATGTGATGCGGCCGCCTGTGCGCCCCCTGGGCTGCATGTTGCCAGCACGCGCGTGCCGGCAGCGCTTCATAATATGATGCGCTATATAAACAAATAATATAATACTGTGAGACAGGTGCCAGTAGCTTTGAACATGCAGTAACTTTTTCACCAGGGTGCAGTGGGATGACTAATACTACTTTACTATTATTGTTATTATTAATTTATATAGCGCCAGCATATCTCATGGTGCTTTACAATTTACTGCACATGTGCAGTACATAGTTACTTTTAGGTGGATAAACTCTTTAATGACAAATTAATTAAAAATAGTTTGACGGGTCCATGATCATTGTAAGTCACTTGTTTGAATTGCCTACTGTGTATTTAAATATACTTTGTAAACTGAGTATTCATTTTATAAGTTATGTATCTGCTTAAAATACTTTTACAAGTTACAAACGTTCTTGAGATCTGCAGAAAACCGAAATAGCTGCTTGGTTGCAAATGTATTGGACAAACACTGTTATAAATCACATAATAGTGCAAGAGTGAAAATAAATTTAACTTTATGACAGGGAGTGTATTATTCAAGGGTGTTAAATTAAATTCATAATCGATCTTTAAAACAATAGGCCTGTTGTTCTTCATATTCCTATGCAGGGAAAGCTGTTCTTACATTTATCTACACATACTTGACGGCTTTCGGAAAACATTTTGACCTTCATTTATTTCTGAATGTTAGATAACCTTGATTTATAACATGACAGTCCTTGTATCTGTCATGGAGAGTAATGAGTATTGTGTTGACAGTGAGACACATTGGACATTACACTAACACCATGACAGTGAAGATAAAACTGTTTGCGCTCCATCGCTCTCCTTCAAGCTAATAGGGTGTTTAAATATATGCGTATTATCAGTACCTTTAATGTCATTCTGACAGTCAGGCCTGACTGATGATAAAACAAATACATGATGTGTAAATAACAAAGCTGCTTAAAGCATCCAAATATCATTATAACATCTGGGCTATGTCCGAGCACTTTGAGGTTACAGCTGCACTATACACCAGTGGTAGTTGGATAACCTGTCTTTGTCTTGGACTTCCAACACACCATACTCTAAGGACTCATTCCCACTTTCACTTATATATTTATTTTATTATAGTTTGATGAAACCGGGATAGTAAATAATCCCTTTATTTCTGGATTAAATGTATCATCTTGCAATAAATGATTGCATTTGCAATGCATGATAAACACATTTAAAATAACAAGTTAAAACAAACCTCTTATTGGAACTGCATTATTGAACATGGTGTTTTTTATAGTGTTAATAGGTGATACATTGAAAAGCATTCTCGCGTTCTGCTTAGACCTTAAAACTCATAAATTTAATTGATTTATTGCTCTTAAACACAAAATAAATCTAAAGGGGCTTTCACTGCAACTTTGTCTATACATCTTCTTTAATTGCCAAACTGAAAATTGGTGGTTTGCAACCAAATTGCCTAAATGCCGGGTCACGCATGTGCAGATAGAACTAGACTGGCTGTGATAGGCAGTAATAGAAAACTAATCCTATCGCTGCCTGATGATAAATAGACCCCAAAGTTCTATGATGAGAGTACAATGCATAGGAACTTGTCACTAGTATGCAAATGGATCTCAAGTCACTAAATTTAGGCACTTGTGTAGAGTGCACTTCCACTTACCAAGCACTATGATATTCCTGAAAATGGTATCTATAGATTAATAGCATAAGTACTACTTTTATGAGTGCCTTATTTCTATGATGGCGTTGTCTGAGCAGGGCATCATATACCAAAATAAAGGTCTTGGGCCTGATTCATTAAGGATCTTAAATGAAGAGGTATCTTATTTCAGTCTCCTGGACAAAACCATGTTACATTGCAAGGGGTGAAAACTAGTTTTCTGTTTTGCACATAAGTTAAATACTGACTGTTTTTTCATGTAACACACAAATACTTGATAGCTTATTTGTACACTAAAATTTAAAGTTGATATTTGAGTGCTGCATGAAAAAACAGTCAGTATTTAACTTATGTGCAAAACAGAAAACTAGTTTGCACCCCTTGCATTGTAACATGGTTTTGTCCAGGAGACTGAAATAAGATACCTTTAAATTTAAGATCCTTAATGAATCAGGCCCTTGGTCTGTAGATTTGCTGAAAAATATTGGCATTGTAATCGGTTGCATTATATCGGAGATATTTCGCAAAACCTCTGCCTGCAATTTACAACAATGCATTACCATTGTCCTATGGAAAATGTGACAGTTGACAATACACCTGTGCACCTGCTGGTTGCTCTGGAAACTGATTGTTAGTGAACTGTCCCTGTGCACTTGCTGGGTGACCAGCTGGATGGTCTGGAAACTGTGACAGTTATTTGCAGTCCTGCTGGGTGACCTGGAACGTGTGACCTGCTGGGTGGTTTGGAAACTGTGACAGTTATTTGCAGCCACATATATCAGTGCGTCTTGCGGGGACCATGACCAACAATGTAACTTTGATGAAAGAAGTAATACATATATTGTAGCGCATAAAAAAATTCTTCAATTCCTTTAATATAGTGATTGATAACATAGTTATTTATTCATTATACTCTATTGTTAACATTTCTACATATAATGTAGTGTATAAAAAAGTTATTGAATTATTTTAATAAAGTAATTTGGTCATAACATTTCAGTTTAATTTAAGTCAGTGACCGCCAGGTTTCTTTAGTTCAGTGTAAATGTTGTCAACTATGAATGGGATTATTAGACAATTATACTACACTAGTTAGTTCTTTTTACCTCTGACTTTTGTACTTTATTGAAAGAAATATATAACTTTGACAACTGCAAACTCTCTGGGAATATTCTCTGGTTTATTCTGCTACTGGGAAGTAATATTCTACCTAATGCTGACCTGGTCTAGAGCCTGTCAGGGGCGCACGGAGCATTCTTAAGGGGGGGTTTCCTCTCCACCGGGAAAAAAAACAAACCAAAAAACCCAAAAAAACGCGAGATAGCTGCCGCGCATGCGCAGCAGCTCAGTTTAGGCAGCACTGTACTATACAGCAGCCGTGGCGCTGTCAAAGAAGCGTCCACAGTGGTGCTGCATTGTATACAGCACCGCCGCGGACGCTTCTTTGACATCGCTGTTACATAGGGATCTTTTTTAGCGGAGGGGAGGGGTTTCTGGAGACCCAGAAACCCCCCCTGCATGCTCCACTGCCTATGATGTGTTTATCAGAGCTATTCCAGGTTTTGCGTATAATATCTTCATATTAATGAAATGATGAGAGACCACACCACTCTCCAGCTCAAAGTGCAAAACAGATTAAGCCATGGTAGAGACTAGAGGACACAGAGAGAAGCAAAGTGTCAAACAGTCTTTCCCAAGGCACTAGTACAGGGATTCTCTACTCTGGTCCTTAGGGGCCACCCATGTTTTCCCTTGTGTTCAAAAAGTATAAGGTGGAAGCATGTCTGTTCACTCATCTTATAAAGTTATAGAGAAGACCTGAATCCATTAAATACCTCCCTACATGTGCCGAATTGTTACCGACCAGTTTACTTTATTCTTGTTGGCTTTTGCTGCAAGCTGTTTATTTGCCTGCACCCAACATCTTTTATAAATATGTAAAAAAGGAGTTGTTATCGCACAAGGAGTAGGACTAACCTCATTCGAATGTAAGTTGAGATATTGTACTGACTGTATCCTTGAGGGGGTGCTCTTTCAATATAGATTTAACCATATAGTGGCCTAGTGGTTAGCACTTCTGCCTCACAGCGCTGGGGTCATGAGTTTTATTCCTGACCATGGCCTTATCTGTGTGGAGTTTATATGTTCTCCCCGTGTTTGCGTGGGTTACCTCCGGGTGCTCCCGTTTCCTCCCACACTCCAAAAACATACTGGTAGGTTAATTGGCTGCTACCAAAATTGATCCTAGTCTCTCTCTGTGTGTGTGTGTGTGTGTATATTAGGGACTTTAGACTGTAAGCTCCAATGTGGCAGGGACTGATGTGAGTGAGTTCTCTGTACAGCGCTGCAGAATTAGTAGTGCTATAAAAATAACTGATGATGATATGAACAAAAACACCGAAGTGAAGACTAAGTATATGAAGAAAAGGCCTCCAGTTCACTAATTAGTCATTTACAAATAAAATCTCTTATGATATGAGGTCAATGTGCATTAAACAATATTTATTTAGTGGGATAACACAACCCGAACCCACTGCTATTGTATACTATGTAGCAGCTGAGTTTGTTCACAAATACAAGAAACTATGTTGCATATATGAGCCTATTACTATCTCTGGGAAAATATAATGTAGCTGTTAAGTTTGGTTACAAATACGTAAGATCATGTTGCATATATGATACTATTATGATCTTTGGGAGAAATCTAACTTCATCAGTACAAAAAGTATTGCTTTACCACATATCAATGCAACAATGATATCTTTCATGAGGGATAGATAGGAGGGAGCCAAATTATATTGTCTTACATTTATCCTATAGGCAATTTTCCACTGATACTATCAGCCAATTTTATTTCCAATTCAGGAATAACAAAATAATTTCCAATTCAGGAATAACAAAATAGGCTTTACATGTAAGGTTAGGATTATTTTTTTGTATTAGTTTTCTACGAATATATAGGGACTGTGAGAAAACGCTGAGATGTCTACAATTGGATTCGTAATAACGATTATAATATATATAACATTGGTATTTCACATTCCCATAGAATTTTTTTTGGTGTATACTGAAGGGTCTGTTCTGTTTTTAAATTCAACATTCTTTTTTCTGTACACGTTTTCTATTGTTTTAAATAGTTTGCCAACATTGATCTCTGGAATAAAGTCGTAATGTAAATATTGATCATCCATAAGAGATTGTATTTGTAAATGACAAATTAGTGGACTGGAGTGCCTTTTCTTCATATACTTAGACATCATTTCAGTCTTTTTGTTCATATCCTTTATACATATTAAGTCCTAACCTACAAACAAAATCTTTCTAAAGACAAAATCCCCACATTTATCTTGCTGCAAACTGGGTATCGAGCATTAAATTCTGCCAATTCTAACGAAATTATGTTAACAACAATGCATGTATTATATAGCTTACCGTAAAGTGTCATGACATAAACTTAACAATTTCCTTATAACATATTAATTATATTTCTTGGCCTGATGCACAAAACCATTAACTAGCTAACTACAAAACATCTCTCCTCTAAAAACAATAATTTCATTCCTTATGTAGAATTCAAAATCAATATTGTAATCAATGAACATCTGATTTATGATTGCTTACCAGTGTTAAATAAAAGCTGTGCAAGCTTCTGTAATGAGTTAGAATGATTAAAAAGGCATCAGAGTATGAGGAGGAAACTTGGTGTAAATAGTGTTAAATATTCATGTTTGACCAAATCAAATGGCCTTTCTTCCACTAAATGCATGGGCTTAGTTGCTTTTTTTGGTTTTAGAATTTCACTATTATACCTTGGTATGACTTAGTTCAACAAATTGTTAAACTGAATTATAATAGGTAGTTATCAGTTTCATATTCCATATTCCACTTTGCCTCAAAACTGTTTCCATAATTGTTTCCATAATCTCCCAAATTTTGTCTTTCATTATTTTTTTAAGCAATCTTCAGAAAACCATGGGGCAGCATGGTGGCTAAGTGGTTAGCATGATGGCTTAGTGGTTAGCACTTCTGCCTCGCAGCACTGGGGTCATGAATTCAATTACCGACCATGGCCTTATCTGTGTGGAGTTTGTATGTTCTCCCCGTGATTGCGTGGGTTTCCTCCTGGTGCTCTGGTTTCCTCCCACACTCCAAAAACATACTGATAGGTTAATTGGCTGCTATCATATTGACCCTAGTCTCTGTCTCTATGTGTGTGTGTATGTTAGAGAATTTAGACTGTAAGCTCCAATGTACTAATGTGAGTGAGTTCTCTGTATAGCGCTGCGGAATTAGTGATGCTATATAAATAGCTGATTATGATGATGATATATCTACTAACAACACTGTCAAACCATATCTCTAGGCTTACTCTACGCTATCATGGGGCAAAGTATACACACTTGTTACTCCTGAACTACACCTGGCCCTATAAATGTAAAACACCTCCTCTTTATATGCTGTCATCCACAATAGATTAAAGCGTTTACAATGAAATGTGAGCCACATACGTTTTTATGGGGCACTGACAGTGCTGGCTGGATTTCATGTAAGAAATCATTTATTTTATGCAGATTGTTTCTGTAATTACCTTACCTAAAATCAACATTACTAACTTCAGGTACATACAGCAATTAGAAATACTTGCAAAAATTTTCAAATATCTATTTAGTTGATTGTGAAATTAATCTCATCATGAATAAATATCATAGTCCATCTATTGGACACTGTTATAGGGTAAACATAAGGTCCTTTGCCTATGCCCAATTTCCTCCTTAAATCCCAAAATGTTTAACTGTCTTTCCTACTATCACTCTATGGCATTATCCTTAAAGTAACAACTTCCTTTATCCCTCTGCACACACCTTTATCCATATTGCCTCCTTATCACTCCACTACCCTCAAATTAACATTTATGAACTTTTGTTTCCTGTCTTTGTTCCTTCCCTACTATATTCTCAACACAAAATAAGATACTTTAAATCTTAAAATCATCTTCTCTACCACTCAATTCTTCTAGTAACCGGAGATATATCACCAAATCCACTTCCTCCCACATATCTCATACACTTTATTCTGATTTAGCACACTATAGAATTCCAGCAAATCTCAAATATCTCACATTTCTTCTGACACTTTCAAAACGTGCCCTATGGCATGCATGTTCTGTCTGTAACAATCTAACCTTTATCCTTGAACTCTTCCCAAAAACCTCAACCTTCTGGCAATAACAGAAACAGATCAAACAATTAGACATTTCGTTGCCTACAGCCTTTCACACAGTTGTCTCCCTTTCAACCACACCTTCAGGGCTGGAAGCGGTGGCAGGGGGTACGGTGGTGGTCTTGGACTCCTCCTTTCCCTTTTCTGGACAGTGGTAACATTTTAAAACACTTCTCTCTGCATGTTGCTATAATCTATCATTCCCTTGATTGATCCAACTAATCCCTTGAACATTTCTCAGCCTGACTCCCACATTTCTTATCCTCTGACATCCCCACCATCATCTTGGGTGATTTCATCATCATAAATTATTGACTTTCTCCTTCTGCTTCCAAACTTCTCTCTCAAACCACCTCTCACAAACTTTGCCATTGGGTCAACTATTTTACACATTGTGATAGCTACTGCCTTGATCTTGCTTTTGCTTCACTTTTTCCAGTTTCTTTAACACTCCCTTCCCTCTCTCAGACCATCACTTGGTCACCTGCAATCGGTCCTCCACAGCTTTAACCTCTTTGTGCTGTAACTCAATAAAGCTTCTTTATGCCTGCAGAAATCTCAGTTGTTAACTTTCCATTACTCTGCAAAAACAATTCTCTCCTCTTTCTACATTATTCTGCGCTGATCTGGCAGTCCCTCGTTTTAATCATACTTTAGCAAACAGTCCTTCATCCAGTTTTTCTTCTCAGTATCAACCATGACTCCAGCCATGGCCCTGTCTTAAAAATTGCTCAGTTCCATTCCTATACCCTCTGGCACCTTCATTTAATTTGATCCCAAGAATCTCCACTGATATCTTTCCATCAATATTTAAGTAGGTGCTTTTTACTCCTATTAAAAAAAAGCTATGTTACAATTCCCATGCCCCACCAAGCATCTTTCCTATTGGACCCACTTTAGCCTGGCTTTCCAACACTCCAGAGAAACTGTGCTGACTAAGGTGGTCAACCATTGAGCACTGTTAATTCTAAATAAAAATTTCATTGATCTCGCTGTTGTATTTGACACTGTTGACCACTCGTTTTTCATACAAATGCTGCATTCCCTCCTAGGTCTACTGGACACTGTCCTATCCTGGTTCTCATCATTCACTTCAAATCAATCCAAGTTTGATCCTATCTCATTCCTCTGGATCAAGCTCCTTTCTGCTTCAGTTCCTCTGCACTTGTCTATCTATACCACTTTATTTTGGAAAACTGATAAGTTTATTTTAGGTTTCAGAATCACCTTTCTGTAGATGACACCCAAATGTATCTGTCCTCTTGCACCATCTGTATTACTGGATGTCTATGTGCCATTTTATCTTGGATTTTCATTCATCAAAAGCAAATTTTAAAATCAATCTTTATAAAAATGTAGCTATTAATCTCTTTACCTGCCAACAGACGCTATGGACCTTCTATCTTTATTTCTGTTGACAACACTAAATAATAATTCTCCTCAAGATCACTGCATTTGTGTCATTCTTGACTCAGAACTGTCACTGCAGGGGACCCTGTTTCTTTTCTCCAGCCCCCACACATCAAAGAGAGTTTGGGAACAACCTTAGTGCTTTTCAACCTGTGTTTGTTGGGGAGGGGGGGGTCATGCTCTTTTTTACAGTTCTCTTCTTATAGAATTGTGCATTGACCAGTCTGGGTTGGTTTTCACTATGGCAGGGGAGCCCCACAGCTTCCCTGCTATATTGGAATTTATTTATTAATCTGACCCTTTAAAATAAATGGAGGTTTTCCCATTTATTTCATTGAATTTAGAGGGAAATTGCGGTTTAAAAAATTAGAGGTGGGACAGTGAATTCCCTTTTTAGGGGGGTTGAGAAAATCCCCATAATTTCCATTCATATACTTGTTTAATATATGTCTGGTTGATCTGCTGTAAGTGTCACTCTCCTTTATTCTAATCATAGAGGGTGATAAGACTAAAAATATACAATAGAAACACAATTATGGCCATTTATGAAAAACGTTTTAAAAGAAAAAGGTCATGTCTGATTGGTTGGCATGGATATAGCACTTTTCCAATGTACCAGTTTTCATAATTGACTTTGATTGGGTTTTACTTTTATAAATAAAATTAAGTTTGGGGCTCCCAAGTTTTTTGTGAAGATACAAGCAATAAGTTGGACCTGAGTGGGATATGATAATCATACTATAATGATTGTGTAACTGTATCAACACAAGAGCTGTCCATGAATTCTGCATAAAATGGTACATTAGAACTCTCTGCTTACTCTCCAGAACTCTCTTACTGGTTATCATTGGAGCAAGAAAGCAAAGACCAGATGGTTATTTTGGCAGACACTATATTTTTTAACATCTTTCAGGTCCTAATTGTAACAATGCAATGTTTGACCTCATGGTCACAAACAAGAAGTAATTTGCTCTAATGTCGTAATATCCTCGTGAGATTACAAGGCAGTGATTATTAAGAGTTTAAATTAGCAGTAAAACCTGCAACAAAATACTGCACCTTAATTAGGAAAACTTTCTAGTCCAACAAGATTTTATTATGATTTTATAAGGCTAGTTACTTTGACCATGGCTGCAAATCTGGCAAAAACTGTGATCTAGTATTAATATCCAGAAAAAAATATAATTCTGTAATGTAACACGAAAACCCAGATAATCAGAGAACAATATAACCAACAACATGTTCTAATCCAGCATTGGCCTTTGTTATTGATCTGTGAGGTCCGACATATAACACCTTTTTTTTAAATAAACTCTATGAAAAAAGAACTATTCGCCACTTAAACAAATTCTTAAACAATATAAATCTTTTTAGGTTCAAAGAGAAGCACACTCTTTCATTGGATCACTCAACCAATTTAGAGCTGAACAATAGAGCACATGTACAGGGCCCAGGAGATTCGGCCTATTTTTGCCGCTATTCGAGCTGTGATGATTATAATCATCAACAAGGATCTTTACAAGTGTAAAAAAATAATAATAATAATTAAATAACATAGCCCATAACTCTCGAAAAACAGTTTGGCGCCAGCGTTCACATCCTGGTCTGGTTACAATTAATTAAGAGGGATTGAATAGCATGGGATCCCCTGCAAAAGTTGTAACCTGCACCAAGATATATTAGGAAAACTGCGGTGATGGACACCCTATCATCGTTAGACTAACCCCAGCTTGGTTACCATAATTTCTGAATTTCCTAAGGGGATCAAGCCCGCAAAGAAATTGCCGTCCCTCCCAGGGAAAACCAGCCTGGTGCTGATTGCACTGGGGCTCTTCCCAAATGCCCAAACTTTTTTTTAACTCATGGATTACTAGAAGACATAAAAAGAAGATCACTAAGGATTTCAGTGTAGAATATAAATGGCAAAGTATTTATAACAAATTGCTTTTGTGACAGTGTGTATGTCTTTAAATTCTACTTACAATGTGTCACTCCAGGATTCAGTGAGCCTTGGCTGCCAGGTCATTCTGACACCTGTAGTTATAGAAGCATCAGCACCACAGAGAGAATGACGGCAAACAGCTCTATACCAAAATCTTAGACTTAATTACACATATAGCAGCCTTAGAAACCCAGCAGAAAAGATTCCAACAGGTTACCTTACTTTCAGATATTTTTGTTTTGGGACATGATTTAAATTATATTTGTAGTGATCAACTTTAATACATACTTTGCAGATTTAGACAGAGATATAATGAGCACAGAAGCAAATCTGGTCAATATTTGGCATAACTCATAGAGCACCTTTTAAAACCCATTAAGGACAAAATGTATGGAATAAGGCATTCCTCAGAATATATAACCAATTATGACTAATAAGGCACCTATAAATCATATGAGGAATTAAAACCATACAAGAATTATGCAAGAAAGAATACCTTTATAACAAGAGATCCCCCACTGTAAATAAGCAATTGTGTGAGTAATTTAATTCACCCATTACCCTACAGTAGACTATTATGCAATCTCATTCTGGGAATACCTTGGGCCTGGACAGACTAAAAATGCTATATAATACGACCTTCCAGGATTCCCTATCACCATTACTGTTACGAGTATCCAATGTCATATCACAAATTAACTACTTGCAATTATCCACCTACCTTTCTCCTTTGTCCCTTGTCTCTCATATTCTCATTTTCCCACCTGCTCTCACATCTATATACACTTCAACTTACATATGTTATTACACACAAATGCCTGAAGATAATCTGGAAAGAATTACAGATAATGCACTTCTTCAGCAACCTAGACAAGGAGAGTTTGATGTGGGACATGTCGCCTTAGAGGACTTTTGTATTGGCATTTATCAACTGTAAAAAAAAACTACTTTCTTATGCATAGTAGGGTGTAGCCCCAGCGCAAATAGGTATTGTTAAACAAAGCACGATTTAATATGCAACAATTAAACAGCAAGAAATGAGTGATCACTCCAAAACAACCAATAAATTAACTAATTCAAATGGATATAAAGATATTGGTTGTCGATAATGAATAAAGTTGAAAAAGCAGTGCTGCTAATATGCAGCTAAAAGTGCATACCATAATTCAAATGTCTAAACCCATGCGCTAATCCTGATTGACAAAATCCCAATCCGATAGTAGAAATCAGGACTGACATGCAGCAGTAGGACGTGGAGAGAAAGCAAACCCGAAACGAGGAGCATAAGTGGATGAGACAGTCATAGAGAATATCGGCAGCTGGTGACAGTCTGGGAAGTAAACTTACCCCCCTTGCCGAATGACTTGCCCGGTTCCAAACCTCAATCCTTCCCTGTTATGTAAGCTCCACGTGAGTCTTCTCCTAGTGTCTGAACGATGCCTCTATCCTGACATCAGGCGTCTGGAGTTCCCAACTGAATGGAATAACTGATGTCGAGATTGTGATAGTCGAGATTACTATTGTCAACAGTCACAGTGTCACCGGTTTAAACATGTCAACAGAATGAATCTATCAATATTTACACAGTGTCAACAGTATAAGTGTCGAAATAGTCATCGTTGCCAGAATGACAACATCCTATCTGGAGGTGGGCTACATTAAACCAGATTAGGAACATGGAAAGCATCAGACTATCTAACAGAAGCCAACACACTCTGTTCCAGCAGACACGGAAGGCATGGTAGACTTTTAGGCTTTCAGAAGACATAGGAGCCAGATGGCAAATGAGAAAAAGTAGCAAATAGGTGATGCAACCCAAAAACATTGCAAAATGTCCAATACCTAAAGATTGTTGGTTGCACACTTGCTGGCCTCACCAAATGTGAATATGTCTATATGCCTATATAAATGTTTTCATCTTCCTCATCCCTTCCCTCATACCTCTTCCTACTATATCTTACCACCACCCCCTCCTTACTCCATTAGATCCCTCTCCTTTCTCTCTTCCTTCAGTCCCAACATTAGCCTTTTTCCTGCTTTTTTTAATTATTTGTTACATGTTATGGTTAAGAAATATACACACAATTAATTGCATAAATAGCTATATATTTTCCTTGTCAAATCTTTTTCTAGAATATGTACTGAAGTCTGGAAAGGAGTTGTTTTAAAAAAATACTGTAGAGTGTGGCAAATAAATTGTCAGTTCAAGGCAATGCAAAGTTATATGTGTTTTTAGATTCTTGTAACAGGCTCATTAAATGAAATTACATTAGACAACCTGCTTGTGAAGTTTCATCATCATCAGTCGATGATGATGAAGATGAAACACTCTTGCAACTAGGTCCAGCCGCCATTCAGCGGGTACATGATAAGCGTAAAAAAATAATTGCTTGCCCCAGCAATTGAACCTGAGAACTTCAACTTATCCTAATCTCCCACCGCCTAAAAAAATAATACTATTAAGAAAATTACTGCTACTCCAGACAGTGCCACGACTGCTAGTTATTTGTTCCCCTAAAACATTGCTACCTATTTCCAAGAAAGATTCCAATTCAAAAAATGAAAGCCATATGATAATTGTTCCTTTGGAAATCTGTTCAAAGTGACATCGATAGCATGGTGACGGTCAATTGCATAGTATGTGAACTAAAAACCAGTTGAAATTGCCATGAAACAAAGTTCAGAATGTTGATTTTGATCCAACATAATGAAAACATTATATTATTGTGGGAGAAACACGCAAAACCTTACAATTTATCCGTTCCAAAATAAAAATAACCATGTTCACTGTTAATCTGGCATTGTTGTCCTTACTGATGGGCGCGAGGCTGACAATGATATATATTAATCATTCTGGGATTAAAGTTGCAATAATGCCAATTGTGAAATGCAAATTGTAAATTCTCAGTTATCGGCAATTGATGTTTGTAATAATTACAAGAGGAAGATTACATTTTTTATTTGCGCAGTCTCACTATCTAATCTTTTTATGTCTGGAGGTCTATTCTGAGTTTTATATTAATCTGTGGTCACATGAGACAGACCTATCTATTTGCATATACATTAAAATAATATTTATAAATATGATATCATTTTATTTTAATCATAGGATCTCTCATTAATATCTGCAGATTAGAGGCACAGCTAAATGCCGCTGGGCATCAGGTCAAAGTCCGAGTCTGGGCCTCCTGGCCATGCAGAAGCACCGGCATGACCTTTGTAGTAGGTATTGTAGAATGGATAGGCCTGATAAACTTGTGGTGAGTCAAATTGCACACATCCAGTTAAACAACAGTAAAGCAAAATGATTGGCTCACAAGGACATTGGAAATATTAGCATATTGGTAGACAAAATATACATGTGTGTTGTCAGCATAGGGCCAGCTAGAGGGCCACATAGGGCAATTGCACACATAATATCTTATTTGATCACAGTGTTATTTAAAGTTGGACATCAAAGTCTTTAATTTTTATATACATATGATGATAGTGATATATGAACAGCTTTGGCTACACCCAAACACTAAACATAAATTGTGTAAAAGGGAATTTCACACCTACTTTTCTATTGTCTAGAAAATTATTTTTTAAGAACTTAATCACACAATATATTAGTTGATTCTAAAGTCTACATATGAGTTGAAAACAACAGCTGATATTTATCAATTCACTTGGAAGCTTTTCCATCCACCCTCCCATTGCTATTCACTGCAGCATCTCTTGGCAATCAGCCAGGTCACTGATAGATTATTGCACTTTGTTGCAACACTATTGCAGAGGACTGCAAAACAATTGACTGTTAGTGCTACAAAGAAGCTGATAATATTAAATCTTATTTTTCACCATAAGGGAGGAAAACAGTGAAAAACAATACTAATGAACTCTCTTAATATCCTATTTTATATATATATACTAACTGAAGCCGAAGTCTCTGCACTCATCTTATCATCTCACACTACAACCTGTCTACTCAACCCTATTCCCTCCCAAATACTCCGCTCCCTCTCCTCCACTGCTTGCCGTCCTTTAACTCACCTCTTCAACCCGTCTCTCTCCACTGGCACATTTCCATCCTCCTTTAAACATGCGCTCATCTCACCTATTCTAAAGAAACTATCTCTCAATCCAGCCTCTCTCTCCAACTACCGCCCTGTTTCTCTCCTCCACTTTGCCTCCAAACTACTTAAGCAATAACTGTACAAATGCCTGTTTCACTTTCTCCTCTCTCATTCCATTCTCCACTCTCTGCAATCAGACTTCCGTCCCCAACATTCTACTGAAACTGCTCTCACAAAAGTGACCATTGATCTACTTACTGCAAAATCTAATGGTAATTTCTCCATACTCATTCTCCTAGACCACTCTGCTGCTTTTGATACTGTTGATCACCCTCTTCTCCTACACACCCTTCACTCCATTGGCCTTTGTAACACAGTCCTTTCCTGGTTCACTTCCTACCAATTGAACCGCTCCTTTAGTGTTTCTACCTCTGGCACATTCTCCCCTCCACTCCCACTATCTGTTGGTAATGTTGCTAATTCGGCAACCAATACAACCTCTAAGCTGATGACACCCAAATCTATATTGCTTTCCCTGACCTCTCTCTTTAGATACTATCTCGTATAACCATCTTTTTGCTATCTCCACATGGATGTCCCAACACTACCTAAAGCTCAGTAGGAGGAGGGGCCCTTTTGTCTTAAAATATTTGCCTAGCTGGTAGTGCCGCATTACACAATGTTAAAATAATCATTATTGAATTACTGGACTCACGTTTTTGTCATTTACAAATGAGTGGTAGAATTAGCTCATCATGGGTTCAACTCTAGGCAGAAAGGGATATTAACTCTAGGGGGTAAATGTATTAAGCTCCGGGTTCTTCAACACCAGCGAGTTCGGCGTCTTCAGCGCTTAAATTTAAAGCGGCCCTGCCTTGTAAAGGGAAACTTCCCTTTACAAGGCAGCGCCACTTTAAATTTAAGCGCTGAAGACGCCGAACTTGCGGGTGTTGAAGAACCCGGAGCTTAATACATTTACCTCTAGGTCTCTCTGAAAGTGTTCACAGTCATGCTATAACCTGATTATTATTATTACTGTGTCATCAAAAAAATAATCCTTGTATTACATAGACATAGAATTTGATGCAGATACGAATAACTTGGCCCATCTAATCTGCCCATTGTATTAATAACCTATGGTAACCTCAAACCCTATTTGACCCTTTATTCTTTACAAGGATATTCTTATGTCTGTCCCAAGATTGTTTAAATTGCTCTACTGTATTAGCCTCTACCGCCTCTGATGGGAGGCTATTCCACGTATCCACTACCAGGCGCGGGCTGGCAGTTTTCAGCATCGCGTGACAAGTGATGTGGCCGACAGTAGTATTCGGCCAATATAATGCATCCACGGAAAGGGAGAGGGAGGGGGGGGGGGGGCGGCCGGCCCGAACAGCCGCTGCCCCCCTGTCCGGTCCACCCCTGTCCACTACCCTTTCTGTGAAGTACTCTTTCCTCAAATTTCCTCTGAACCTACTTCCCTCCAGTGTCAGTGCATGTCCTCGTGTTCTAATACTTCTCTTCCTCTGAAGAATGTTTCCCTCCTGCACCTTGTTAAAACCCTTGATATATTTGAAAGTTTATTTCCCTCCTCTGCTCCAAGCTATACATATCAAGATCTTTTCATCTTTCTGGGTAAGTTTTGTGCTGTAGGCCATGCAATGGTTTTGTCCATCTCCTGCTGCGCCTTCTCCATTGATTAATGCCCAGGAGCGCACGCAGGGGAGGTTTCTGGGTCTCCAGAAACCCCTCCCCTCCACTAACGAAGTGCCCCACACAGCGGCACTGTACTATATAGCAGCCGCGGCGCTGTCAAAGAAGCATCCGCGGCGGTACTGTACACCGCCGTGGATGCTTCTTTGACAGCGCCGCGGCTGCTGTATAGTACAGTGCTACCAAAACGATTATGATTTTTGATCATAGATCAAAAGAATTTGTCAATGATTGCCATTAACTTTTTTATTTTAACGTATTTTTGTGCTGGATATTTCAGCCAACATGTTTCAAATCAGATGAAAAAATGAATAACAAAGATTGCAAATTATCTTGCCATCAATTTGGGAATATGATTTTTATTTTTATTTTTTTAAATAAAATGATGATGGAAATGACAGGTTCCAGGCTCAAATTCAGCTGGCTCCAGACTCCCATCCCTATTTATATGTAACCAAATTTAGTGGACAGTGATGATGGATTCATAGCCAGCTGTACTAGAGAGACCCACTAGCAGGTGTCCAAATTTATCCAAAAATAATTTGTGGTGATATTAACTTATTGTAATAGTTTAATTATATTTATTTCTTAGTGAAATCCTCATTTCTCAAAATGATTCCTCCCCCTGCTTGTCAGTAAATCACCGACATACCTATAAAATGATCGCTAGGTTGGAGAGACCTGTCATATCACTCATAAGCAGCTATTCAGTAGGTCTATGTCACCTAAACCAGGATATTAGGTGTGAAGGACTGTGAGAGAATCACTGTTTTTTTGGTTTATTATGTTTATTAAAAAAATAACCCTCTTCCTTGCTGACTTGATGGCTAACAAGATTTAGTTAACCATAGACTCAACTAGCCATCGATCATTTATACTACAAGCCAAGCCAATGGTAACATGAGGTGTCCAGTTCATAGATTTTTGAGCTTAAATTCATATAATCCAATTGAAAATCAGATTTGCAAATATTTGTATTAGTTTGTTTTATAAATTAGGGGTTATCTTTCTGCTAGGAAATTAAGGAAAGGAATAGAAATAACGGAGTATATCACTTAGCTGAAATACTATCTTCAAATTCAAGTCACAATTCAGATACAGGGGTGCTCAATAATGCAGCATTTACTTATACAAGTGTACCTATAATATTGTAAAATTTGATCCATCACTATTTGTCAACTTTTTTCTTACATTACCTTAGCCTATAAACTCTTAGAATGTTTACCATGTAACCCATATTCTGTAAGTGTGAAATAAATACCAAATGTGATGTCATTTATATTTTTACTAATTTTTCTAAATGTTATTTTGAGATTAATTTAATAGAATTAGTAACTCTTGACTTTGTCTAAAGTGCTTCTCTGGTGTATGCAGGGATGTTTGTCCTCCCTTTGTCTCCCCCAAAATAACTTCTCCTCTCTCTCCAATACCTGCATTGCTGCTAGTCATTGCAGGAGGAAGTGCTCAGTGCCTCCCAGACTAATCACTTAGTGCTTCTTCCTGCTGCTGCTAGAGCCTCACAAGTATACTGATGACTGACAGTAACAACATGGACTTTACACAGACAGGCAAAATGATGTGGGTGTCACCAGTTACTTCCTCATGTACTGACAGGGGAAACAGAGGTGTGAATGTGTTCTGTAGGCAGGGGCGGACCCAGACATTTGTCCTACCCGGGCGATTTTAGGGGGGGGGCGATTTAGGCCACGCCCCCTTTCTAATTTCTAAGGCTGCCGGCGGCTGCACAGTATGTGCAGGTCCGCTCGGCAGTGACAGTGTGCTGCCCCGCTGCTCTGATTGTGTTTAAAACACAATCAGAGCAGCTGGGCAGCACACTGTCACTGCTGAACGGACCTGCACAGTGTTCAGCCGTCAGCAGCAAGCCCCTGCTAGGGGGCCCCGATCGCCCTCCCCCCTGGATCCGCCACTGTCTGTAGATAGGGGAGTAATGCATGCTGTTGAGAAGAAAGATCCTCTTCTTTGTCTCCCCTAATATTCTGCCACCAGGGATGAGATTCTTACCTCGCCCCATGGTAGATATGGCATAGTGTAATTGTACCACAGTTTGATCAACCATATTCATATTCTCTATTCACAAGATATTATCATGTACCAAGTACCTTTCCAGATGCCAATAGTTGGTAACAGAATTATTGTGGTCTTCTCAGGCCTAAAGTCTGCAAGCTGATTGTCACTAGTGATGACTTTTTCACATTAATAATTGTCCATTAATACTGGACTCCAAGGGGTAAATGTATCAAGTTGAGAGTTTTCCTGCAGGTTTGAAAAGTGGAGATGTTGCCTATAGCAACCAATCAAATTCTAGCTATCATTTTGTAGAATGTACTAAATAAATGATAGCTAGAATCTGATTGGTTTTTCAAACCCGCGGGAAAACTCTCAGCTTGATACATTTACCCCCAAAGCTTTTGAATCTCAATGTGTTTCAAGATTGACATTTTTGTGTCTTTAGTTCATCATTTGTAATTTGTTAATAGCGCTATAAAAATGATAATTGGGACTACAAGCTTCCTGAATGACTATTAAACGTCTTCACAGTTTTTACCTTATACAGCAAAATGTCACCCTGCTGTCCATCATCAGCAGAATAAGGTTATACATTCACTTAACCTCAAGTCATGTATTGATTTTCTCTCTGATAATTATTGTCTGTTAATTTTGCATGGCATTTAATAACTCTGACACAGAAGCTCATAACTGCAGATGGTAATGTACTCTTTTATGATCATGTATAAATCAATGTGATGAAAAATATTAAACCGAATCAAAAACTGCAGGCGATTGAAGCACACAGCTGTCACTAAATTATATTTAAGACTTTATAATAGGCAATATTTTCATTAAAAAAATGATAGAAGCACTCCACATATATAGAAATAAAACCTAGCTATATAAATATATATATTATTTTCAGCTAACTGTATTACAGATTGCAACATCAATCGCTCTGTGCATCTAATACAAGTCCCGTGAAGAATTTAGCCAACACTGTTCACCTTATTAACTGTATTCCTGTAATAGCCAACTGAAGGGGGCTATATATATATATATATATATATATATATATATATATATATATATATGGGCACTGGGAAATCTCATGGATTTAACTGACCTCTAACGTAATATTTAAGCATAGATAGGTATCCTATCAACTATGCACAGTTGTAACCCATTAACATTTTACTTGGTATTACAATAAATTAATCCAAACCTTTATTGTTCCTGAAAAGAAACACAAACAGAAACAGGTCTCCTTTAAGATGCACAGTTCTTTTGCATGCAATTTATTCATGTCCAGCGTGCATTACAAACACATTCTTCTCTTGCTTTTTTTTTTTTTCGGAGCGGACGCTAAACTTTAAATTATTACAGCAAGTGCAGAAGCCTTATGGGGAAGGGAGGGTCATTTGTTTACAAGTGCCATACTTCAAAAAGAGGTGCATTACTTCAAATATCAGAAGAAAACATGAGGGTAAATGCTGTTTAAAAGAGCAAGCAAATTTAGCAGCCAAAAAGGGGCAGTGGTGATGATGCAGACTGCATGGATAAGAAAACAGTTACATCTGGGAAAAGCCAAGTCATTTTTCTTTCGTTATTTATTTCATTTTTTTGTATAATGCGTATACATGCTTAATATCATACAGTGTCCCTTGATAGACTGTATAAGACACTAACAGGCAAGCAGGGGGATATGATATGAAGCGCATTATGTTCCCTGTGTCATTCCTGACACAGGCCGGGTGGGGGGGGATGTACAGCACGGGATAGGGACACGAACAGTAGAAAGTAAAAAAAAAGGAGGGAAACGAACATAACATGGATCCATGGTGCACAAACCTTCCGGCTCTGTGTTTTCTTTGAGGTGCACTTGCTTCAGAGGGCAGCAGAAGATTTCGTGACATTTAGCACGAAATGGGGACTCTTTTTTCTTTAAATCCGCTGACTGGATGGAATCTTGCCGTAACATAATGTACTCTTGTGTGCCAGGGGGAGCGTCATCCAGAACTGTGGTTACCACATAACAAAATGAAGTTAGAGCTGAATATGAGAATCTAATAATTTCTTAGAAAATACGTTCTATGTTATTGCCAGTGAAAACATAAAACTTTAGAAGTAAACAATATAAGCAGAATGGAAAAAAATAGCCCTGGGAAAATATCACCCAATGTGATCGATAGATCACTACATCACTCAGACACGGAACTATATGAACACCAGTAATTATGACTAGGACTGTATGCAGCTCGTTTTCCCCTAGGGAATGTTATCCAAAAAATAGTTCCGCCCCGGAGTTTATCCTGTGTTGTATATTTACATGGAGTGGAGGCAGACATTAGTGGGCTAAACTACTATTCATGAGAACACAGTTTCTCAAATTAATAAAGACCAGTGACATGTATGAGGTATATAGTGGAGGCAGCCATTTTGTGCGTTAAACGTATATTCATGAGAATGCATCCTATTAATACACTAGGAACAAGCCAACCAATTTTCCTTTGAATTGATGGGTGGCATTCCTATGAATAATGATTCAGCATAGAAAATGGCAACCTTCACTGTGTGTAGGCAATTGATGCCCTGTACACCAAAATAAATATTTAGGGAAAACAAATAATTGTATGGTGTCATATTTAAAATACCTAACAATATTTTATCCAAGTGGATACTATCCAGCCCAGTGAGAGAATTGTGATTCGTTATATTGTACGGTTATAGTATTGTTAATTAACAGTGGTGTAACATAAAGGTCAAATGTATGACACAAATTATTACGAGAGACATGACTAAAATTATTTGTTTAGAACCATTATAAAATGCATCAGGAGAAACGACATAAATCATTTTAGGAAAAACAGAAACAGTGAAACTAAATAAACAGTAACACAATATAATTGGCCTGCACAGCATTAACAAAAAAAATGTAGTCAACTTTAATATGAACATGCAAAATGGCAACAGTGCTCAAATAAATATAACTGTGAGTCGTTATTAATTGTAAAAGTAATTAAATGCAGCCGACAATTGTTTTCTGTAAAGGAGGAACAAGTAGCATGTGCATTGTGCTCCAAAATGAAAAACCAAACAACAACTATTTTTCCTAGTTGACAAGCAGCGTTCGTTTCAATGAACCTTTATTTCACTTTTTAACTTTTACAAGTAGATACTGAAAACAGAATTGGAATTTGACTATCTTATTTTAGAACCCAGTCACCTAATCCGCAACACAATTTATAAACACTTGGTTGACGTCATGCAGCAAATGAAATAATTTGATTATTATGGCTGAGAAACAAAATGTGATATTTAAATTCATAACTTGATCATGTATCTGTTTTGTAATGATAGAAAAAAAAAATCTACCTTCACAGTAAAACTTGAAAACTTTATTCATTTCTAGACTTAAGTCCTCTTGTACCCTACGTGAGGTGTATCACCACATCTCAAAATGTGTTACATGAACACATTGGTATCCCAGTAATCCACACTTTCTGGTTATGCATTGCCAAAAGTGTATATAAAAATAGTGAAATATGTAAATTATTGCGAAGCATTGCAGTTTATTTAAATATTTAAGGCAGAAAAACATATTGCGCTGTAATTTGTTTTGTTTTTTTCAGTTAGACTTTGACAGAATGGGATTTTGCTGCAGTAGAGAGCTGGCAGAATGTTAGTTTGCTGGAAAGTGTGTAGGTGCTATTATGTATACCAGAGAGAGTAAATTATGGAAACAGCCATGTAGCAGACGGCTAAACTAGCACACCAGACTGTTTTGTCTGCAGTCTAATGGTAAATAACATATCACTTTATTTCAGCCACAAATCAACACATTTAAAGTTGTCAAAAGTCTTTTGAAACGTATCATTCCAGCGAGGGAGTTCCTGTATAACTGTCTCTGACAGTGTCTTTCAAATCATGTCTTTTTCCCTAAAACCAGTTGAATCTAAAAAACACATATCTTGTAGGACACAAATGTTTCACACAGTGCTTAACAAAAAACCCTTAGAAGGTTTATGTGAGCCCCACATGATATGATCCTGCATCTTGGCCCCAATGTCCAGGGGGCGCATTAGAGCACAATTTGGTCACACACAGAAGTGGACAAATTGAATGAGATCTAGGGCTAGATTTAATAAACGGCGGGTTTGAAAAAGTGGAGATGTTGCCTATAGCAACCAATCAGATTCTAGGTTTCATTTTGTAGAATGCACTAAATGAAAGCTAGAATCTGGTTGGTTGGTTGCTATAGGCAACATCTCCACTTTTTCAAACCCGCAGTTTAGTAAATATACCCCCTAACCTTTCTACCCTTGTAAGATGGGAGTTGGCCAATCTCTTTAGGAGTGACAGAGCTAGATCCCGCAGATAGGCCAATAGAGGTCGTCTGCAGTCATCTACTCAATGTATTTACCAGTATCTTAATCCAATCAATTCCCATAAGATTATTATCAGGCATTAGGGTTTTTTGGGGCGCACACATGCTGTAATATTGGATGTTATTCCTATTTCTGTTTCAAAAAAAAAACCTGATTAAAGTGGTTTTTTTCCAGCCTACCTATCATGTGCGCACGTTGCTGCTAATGTATTTTACACAAAGTGAAAACGGTAATTTTTCCTATAATAAATGTAGATGTCTGTTATGTTGGAAGCCACAATCATGCACTCTAGCAAGCTTCATTATCAGAGTATAGTTTAACATTTTCTCTGCTTCCTTTCAGTTTCTCCGTTTTAGAGGCTTGTTTTTATTCTTATCATTCTAATAGAATCTTTTCTCTCTTGTGTCTATTTTGTTAGTTCCTTCTTCCGCCTGCTAATTCACTTTCATCACAAATGTTTTGTTTCTCCATCTACACCATCCCGTTCTTTGAGATAAACCAGGCTCACACAACATCCCAGTTGTAAGGTCACTTATTGCATAGGAATTAAAGTAATCAGAAGTGGAAAGCTGGGAGCCTTTGTCCCACTGCAGAAATAATATGGGGTTTGGGAGCATCGTTTGAGTTTCTATAAATATTGGTGTTTCCTGGTCAGCAGATGAATTTGCAAATATAGAGCTAAAAAAAGTTTAGAGACCTAGTTAAAAAAGAGAAAGAGCCAACAAGATTTCATCACATGGCCTCTGTCTGACATCAATAAGCACTCCTTCGCCAAAATGTCATTGCTATTTTAGTGTACTGTAGTGGCAGGGAAGAACTGTTCAGCTTCTGCTAGAAAAACATATTACTATAGGCATTTGAACACATTCTAATTCCAGTGTTAGTAGTCAAACCAGGGAATACTTGCCAACTCTCCCGGAATGTCCTGGAGCCTCCCGTGTTTTGTGAGACTCTCCCGGACTCCCGGGCGAGTGTGGCAATTTCCCGGATCTGCCCACTTCACTAGGAAGTGCCCACTTCCTAGTGAAGTGGGCAGAATTAGCTCCCAAATGCAGCGATTCCCGGTGAATTGCGGCGGGTGCAAAATGACGCGCATTTTGGGGGCCCGCCCCCATCATGCCCACCTCTCCCGGAAACCAACTTTGTCAAGTTGGTAAGTATGAACCAGGGTGCAGGGATATACTGACTGTTTACAGCCCTACTCCTCACCACCCAACTATGGAGTGCCTGGAATCGAGACAGTGGCTACAGTATGATAGGGAGGTGTTGTGTCACAATGGGGCTGTAGTTTTTATATATATATATATATATATATATATATATTATATAATAAAATATAATCAGATTATATCATGTTTTCTTTTACATCATTTGGACGGCCAGGTGCACGTGCATTGTTTACCTGGGGAGGAGATGGCACCAGGATGCACTATGGGAAAAAGGCAACTCGACAGAGGTAGTATGGAGCTCTGGGCAATGTTCTGTTGGGAAACCTTGGGTCCTGGCATTCATGTGTTACTTTGACATGTACCACCTAATCAATCATTGCTGCAGACCGAGTACACCTCTTCATGGCAACGGTGTTCACTGAAGGCAGTGGCCTCTTTCAGCAGGATAATGCACCCTGCCACACTGCAAAAATTATTCAGGAATGGTTTGATGAACATGACAAAGAGTTCAAAGTGTTGACTTGGCCTCCAAATTCCCCAGATCTCAGTCCGATCGAGCACCTGTGGGATGTACAGGAAAAACAATTCTGGAGCCATGGAGGCCCCACCTCACAATTTACAGGACTTAAAGGATCTGCTGCTAACATCTTGGCACCAGATACCACAGGACACCTTCAGAAGTCTTGTGTAGTCCAAGCCTCGATGGGTCAGAGCTGTTTTGGTGGCACGAGGAGGACCTACACAATATTAGGCAGGTAGTCTTAATGTTGTGGCTGATCGGTGTATATACAGCTCATTCATACTCTGCAAAACTTTTTTTTGTTGCAGTCTAACAATTAGATAGATTTGAATTCATTAAATGTTCCATTCTTTCAGGGTCAGAAAATTTCCATAACTAATGATAGCTTAAATTGTTTCATAGAATATACAATTATTGCCTTCATAAATTTTGCAGTTGGTGTGCTTTTTCATTTCAAGTATAGAGGGCGCCATCACTTCATTTTTGACTTAAAAGTCATTTAATGAAAAATACTTCAGCCTGAGCCGGCAGTAAATAAAGATATATATTGTGCATTCCTTTGTGCCCCTGTTTTGCGAGGACAGTTCCATTATTTGCCAATGAAAATGTACTCAACATTCAGATACTAGATAAACGAAGATATCATAATTAATAGACATAGGATACTATTGTCGGCGTGAAGCCTAAAAATACATGGGGTGGCTTTTATTTACTGAAAATATTGCTTATCACACATGTATACCATTTTCTGGTTAACAATTAAGGGAGAGCATGTGATATGTGGTGTATGATATTCAGTAGTTATAAACGATTCCTAATTTACAGGGCAGGGACACAGACAGATTTATACCTGGAAGTATTCCTATTTTTCCATAAAGACCAACTGTACAGTATATTTTTTCTTATTGTGTCTATAACATACATTACTATTATTATTATTAATTTTTATTTATAGGGCGCCACAAGGTGTCCGTGGCGCCGTACAGGGACAAAACGAATTACAATACAAGGTGAGACAGCACAGTACAGTAAACAGTAAGCACAGTAACTCAGTATTTCATATTTCATTATCTATTTTTATCTGTCTAGGTTAATATAAAAATACAAACTCAAAAAATGACATAACAACTAAGGGGTGGCTGGCAAATTTTAGCCCTGAGGGGCGAGACTCGGCTCAGCAGCCTATTGGGAACATTTTAAATAAAAAAAAATATAAAAAAAGCAGGTAGCCTACTGAACCAGCCCAAAGTAGCCCAATATGGCTTGCCCTGGGGGCAGATTCCCCCTTTGGTCCTCAGCCCCCCAGCCCAATAACAACTGTGTTCAGTGAATATTGTACCAAGATCAGCCTCGACCCTTACATCAGGATGTTATTCATACATGCCAACTGTTAAGATTTCAGCCCCGGTAGATCCGGTGGAGAAGTCATGTGACAAGAGGTAGGAGAGGGCGTGGTGACATTGTCACTATAAACTGGCATGGAATAGCAGGGTCTGTTATTTGGAAACCTATTCAGAAAGTTCAGAACACCAGGAAGTAAAAAATTAAATCTGCTTTCCTGTAATAATGCTAAATACACAGACATGGTGGCTGAGGATGCTTTCCATGGTCACTGCCCTAAACGTTTTAATGAAAAAGGAAATGCCAGGTAGTGTGTGGAAAGACATGATATAGATATATATATATATATATATATATATATATATATATATATATATATATGTATGGTACTCCACGTTACAGAGACCCCACCCTATCTGGAAATGTAATCAGCAGATTTAACAGCTGTACATATACCACATGTTGAAAATCCCTGAAGTGACTGGCTAAATAGATTTACTTAAATTGGATCAATTTGTTTAAGCAGAAGCACCAATTTCAATATTTAAATAAGAAGCACCAATAAAAATCAATTTTAAAAAAACTATGCAAGGAAAGTTTTAAACAAGCCATCGCTCGATAAAAAAAATGCAAACTTCCCAGCACTAATTTATGGGTAGGAGCTGTGTACCAATTAGCAGCAGGATTTTGCATTTTAGATGATTTTATTAGGTGTACTGTTTATATTACTATTTATGAGAGGTTACCAGTAAAACTTGCAAATATCTTGCTTGATGCAGGAGACGGGTAGCCAATCAGACAAGGATAACTAACTGCACTAGCACATCCTTGGTACAGAGCGTATTATTCATCAAAGTGGGTGAGCTGACATATTACACAACACACCGACAGCTCTCCAAACAAACAAAGACAAAATGTTCTACCACAACCTGTAACACAATTACTGCATGCTACACTGAACCCTTACACATACACAGATGTACGTCATTGTTCTATCACTCTCCTCAAATCATATTCAACAGTTTGGAAGTTCATTTTGACACTCTTCTAATTGACAAAGGAAAAATTTGTAACCTAGAGATACTGCCCTCTTACTGTGTCCGTTCATTCCCCCCTATTCCCTCGCTTTACCCCCTACACCCTCATTTCTGGTCGTTCTGTTCCCCATAATCCTTTGTAACCTTTTAGTACTGCAGATAACAAGATTTTAACCACTTAGCGACCACAGAGTATTTGTTCATTCATGACCAAAGCAGGTTACATGTTTGGAGATATGTTGGTTTCACCAAGTAATATACCTTTTCTCTTTCTAGGTCTATCCAAAAAATTCTATATTCCAAAAATATATATATATATATATATATATATATTTTAATAAATATATTTTTTATTTCATGGGTTTTATATCGGGATACATTGGGTAAAAATAGGGGAAACATTTTTTTCCAGGGAATTCAAATTTAATTGGCTAATTCTGCCAACTACAGAAGTATTACAAAGCCGGACAGAGTAAAAGGCCCTAAACATTCTTAGTGAATGGGGCCTGTTATGTGCATACAAACATTGGAGTGACAATGCCTCTTTTGTGGCGTTAAGCTCATGTGCATTCTGCATGACATTTTTGCATGAGTACCTAACACCTAGGTAAAATGTGTCAGTTCATGTACAATTGTCATGTACCATTGTTAACACACTTTTGCAGGAATGAAGAAGAATTAAGTACATTTTTATTAAATTATTACTATTACATAACATCAATACATTCTTCCTACCTCAACCAATAGACAAGAAGTTATTAATAATAACCTTGAGGGTGGCAATGGATTGAAACCATAATGCACCAATGAGTGATAGCTTCACTAAATGGGGAACAGAGTCTGAAGTCTGAAATTCCAACTCTGATGCAGTTTCTCTTTATACAGTCAGCTGCTTAGCTCCAATTAAGGATTGTGTGATGGGTGGATAACGAGATTCTGCAGAGTTTATCTGCTACTTTTTAGAGGGTTCAAGACCAAGCAGTATATCTGGCACTGAGAATGGTGCTGTCTGGTGATAGTGGGAATCAGTGTGCATCAGTGTGCTGCACTATGGCTTCTTAGTACAGAAGGGGTCTACTAACAATAATACTTTAATGCCATCCCTGGTACCTTTCTGCATTTCTGTATGTCCTATCTGTGTACCTTCAAGGTACAGTGCTAGCAGCTTTCTGTATTGGAAAGACTAAAGAATACTGCAATGCAGCACTCAAAAGCATGTTTTATAATATTTACGTCTGTTGAAAAAAGAAAAACAAGTTTATAAATGATACACTGATGTTTTATATAGGAATGTAAATTAATATTAGTATATTTAATATATGTCACAACAATGTTTATTGTTTTCAAATACACACCATTTAGTAAAGAAAAGAATAGAAAAAATATATTATTTTCATTGTTCTGTCATCTAAATTTGTTACAATTGTTATCTAAATTTGAAGTTCCTTTTGTGACATCTAGCTTTCCATGGAAAATCATTTACGGTCACAGGAGAAGCATCCTGATTTTTGATAGGTGACCGATATGTATGCAACAGGTGTATGCAGCAATTTAACAGTGCACTGCTGGGCCCCATAGTAAAATTTGCGCAAGGGCCCCGCAATGCCGTTCTCGCCTCCCAAGCCCCCCATTCTGCTCTCAAAAGAGGTCCGGTGGTGGGGCAATTTTCTATTGAAAACTTTGTTTATTCAGACAATTCATTCAAGCTTTCCAAACTCATTAGCCAACCTTTAAGTGGCCATGTTTTTTGCGTACAAAACATTTACGTGCTTAATGTTGCTGATCATTGTTCTTACCCTAATTTGGTGTCTTTAATGCTTAATTTGTTCAAGGTGAGATTATATGGGTTTTTTTTATAAATAAAAGTCGACACTAATAATAATATTAATAATGACTACATAAACATATTTGCAAGAATATAGTAAGTTTATAATGACACATTTGCCCCCAGCTGCTAAACAAAGGCCATTCAGGTCCCTGATGGCCATGGCAGCTGAGCACAAGATGAAAGTGAGACATATGACATCAAAACAGTCATTGGGACACTGAAAAAGAGTTTTATAATCTGAAGGATATGAAAGAAAAGATGTAGAGCACTTTATTACACATGTCATGGACTAATGCAATCAGCCAGAGCTGGAACTCTAAGATGAGCAAAATGTTTTTAGAGGAACGGTTCATAAAGTCAAGCTGACCCACCCTTGTACTCCAAGTGTAAAGATGAAAAATGGATGTACCTGCTTTACTATGTAGACAATTGAATCATTGACCGCTAGGAAGACAAATAAATCACAAAGTATAGTTCTCAACAAACTCTTTGAAACTAAGGTCTGGGGAGGTTTGACATCCTGTCTCAGTACTGGTTTGAATTGATAGTGCCTCCAATATCAGAACTTTCTTTCTTCTTCTTTTGCACAATATTTCCAATATTCAGATTCATATAAAGAAATATGGGAGCTTTCAACTCAACCAGAATGCTTAAATCGACTCAATGGTCTACTAGTTTTGGATGACAGAAATCAAAGGTGCATCAACCCCAATGGGCACAGCCTCCCTGACGTTGGAAGGAAAAGTTGGGAGCATTGCTCTATGTGGGAACGACTACACGTCCAGATATTGCAGCAACAATGGGATTTCTTTGTAGACATGTGAGTAATCCTTGTCAAATGGATTTAAATGCAGTCAAGAAAGTCATGCACTATATAAGTATACTCAATACATCTGAAGTTGTCAGCAAAATGTACCTAAAACTCTATGTGCTATGTTTATGTGAATTGAGCTGGTGTCTCCTGTGAAGTCAAGAAGTGCTTACTTGTTCAAGTGAAGGGATAGTCAAATCCAGCAATAAAACAAGTGTCAAAGACATTATCCAGAGGCAGAATAAGTTTCAGCAGCTTATGTTAGCCCAGATGTGAATTGGTTTTGTGAGCTGTTAACAGATCTTGGAGTCAACAACTCAACCAACAGTAATATATGAAGACAAGCAAGGGTATATCAAGCATGCAAAGAGTGAAAAGATCAATGCTAGAACCAAGGATATTGATGTAAGACACCACCCCCTGGTGGAACATCATGTGATTTTGTTTGTTTAGTGTGAGACTGACAAGATGATAACTGATGCTTTGACATAACCCCTACCAAGACCCACACTTGAAAAACTCATAACAAAGATGGGACTATCATAATAAGTAGTTGTTGACTTAGTGGTCCTAGAATAATGATTATTGTATCATTATGCATTTTTGTTAAGTTGTTCATAAAGTTAAAAAAAAAAAGAAATCGTAGCCAGTAAACTAGAAACTAGATGTGTGCTACAGCACCATAAGAATCAGTTTGTAAGGTTTGTTCTAGAACTATAACCTGTTCTTAAACTTCAAAACGCCTGGACAATGTCCAAAATTATCTGCTCTAAACACAGTTGCTTTTCACAAGTTCCAGTTCTAGAGCATAGTTCTTGGAACTGGGTCCTAGCTCCGGAGCTGGTGCACTGGCCACCTCCGCTCTGTAACACAAGCAAGTCATATCAGTATTAATATAATTCACATCAACTGGACAAACCATGTCACAATGCAAGAGGTAAAAATTGACTTATTTTTTTTGCACGCAAGGGAAAAAATGTTTTAACGGTAGCCCAAGGGGTCTATTTATCATTGGTGTTGGTGGGCAGTGTACAGCGATACTTGAGAATTTAAATCGCTGCCGATCTAAGCAATGCAAACAGTTTTCCTGTCGGTATTTAACAACACTTCTCACCATCTGATGAATAGCCTCAGGTCGGCCTCCACATAGAGGTCCATGGGGACTGTGACAACAACTGAAGGCAGTTTAAGTACAGAGAAATCTCTGATTTTCTGGTGTTAAGTCTTTGCTAAATAGGACAAAGCAGTGAAAAAACTTTTCCAGCACTTTGTCGGATGTTATGCTCTTCATAGCTTCATAAATAGACCCCCCAAGTCTTTCACAATTATTTTATTCCCCTAAGTATCACTCTCAAAATATTATATTATTTTGCCTCTCCATATTGTAATTGTTCCTGCATTAAGGTATGACATTTTGGCAACATTTTATATTTTCTTGATAAAGATTCATTGAGCAGGGCACCACATTAATACACAGTTTGTTATCACCGTATTTATATCTGTCTTCAGTAATGCCCTTCTAGTGGGCTGGAGCTTTATAGTAGTTATTTATATTAGAAATTCTAGAGGCAAGACCTCTTCCTGCATGAGGAACACACATCTTTGAAACAGACAAGGGTAGGTGGACCAGTTCACCTCCTAAAGATTGCACATGAACCCTGATATCTACATCAATATTAGTTTATCTATTGGTGCAAAGCACGTGGTCCCAAAATAACAGCCCGGCCCAATTCTAATGCAAACAAATTTGATTGGTTCATTATTGGACAAGTTGGTGAATGTGGTCAGAAGATGGCTGTAGATGACCTCTATTGGCTTCCTTTGCAGTCGTCTTCTCACCACACTACAGCTTCCTATTATAGCTGAATAGATCCATCTGCTCAGTCTGAGTGTCACATGGCCATATATTGTCCAATTTGACCATTTTTGTGTATGAATCAATTGGATCCTGATCCTGTCACTGGACACTTAGGCTGAAAGGCAGCATCGTACAGTCAATATAACCAAAACACATAGGAACATATGTCTAGAGAGCTTCACAACATTTATTGACCAACTTTTTTGGCTCCATTGACTGGTAAGTCATTTCATATTTTACAGACAGTACACATTGATTGATCAATACCCTTCATGTATGTCTGCAACTATGATATAGATGGTTTTGTAAGGGTAAAATTGTATGACTTAATATCTATCATATATTAAGATTTAGAAATTAATATGTTATGCTATAACCTTAAGAGAAATTAGCAGATATTGGGCCTGAGTCATTAAGGAAAGTAAGGCAACAAAAGGAGTAAATATTCTCTGGGACAAACCATGTTACAAAACAAGGGGTGCAAATTAGTTTATTATTTTGCACATAAGTTAAATACTGACTGTTTTTCATCTAGCACACAAATACTTAATAGCTTTATTTGTACACTGAAATTTAAAGTTGATCTATGACATGCCCTAATCCAACTATAAATCTGTCCCCACATTTTATATTTATCTCCCCCTCCAATGCAACATGGTTTTGCCCAGATACAAACTTACTCCTTTTTTATGCTTTACTCTCCTTAATGACTCAGGCCCATTATGTTCAGTTTTAAAGACGAATTATTCAAGGTTGTGAAACTACATAGCAGGATGTTCCCATGAACAGATACAGACCAAGGACACGCAGCAAAGCGAGACGTTCTTTATAGATACAACCCAAGGTCTCAAAGCTGGGGGCAGCACAAGTATATTAGCAGAACACCTGGAAAGAGATAACACAGAAAGAAGAAAGAATTGTTTGAACTTTGTTGGAAAACTGCAATATGTATAATTGTTGATTGACTTACTTTCATAATCTACTGTCTTATAATTGGTTGTTCAGCATCTATACCCCTAGACTTATATGTATAAATATAGACGCTGAAGCGGTCTCAAATTGGAACAGAATAAAAGCTGCTCAGCATTATATCATATAGGTGTTGAGTATTTTTCTGTTCACCAGTTGACTGATAAATCAAGGAAGATCTGACATTGAAGGTGATTGATAGAAGTATCGGTGAACCCCGATACCGCAAAAGTTTTATAGGGACTTTCACTTTCTTATATTTACAGATATGATTTGGATGGATTTATAGAAATCATGCACCTCCAATACATCTGCAGATATAAAGTAGATCGTAAGAGTCACTTGTCTTTTATACGGATATAAAATGATTCCGGCAAAACATTTGTTACGGGAGCAGAGTTCCAGCACATTCTATACCACAGACATAGTTTTAAATATCTGCAGATTTAACTATAGGAAAATTCCAATTCCTTTTCACCTTCACAATGTCCTCAATAAGATATACGATTAGCTTTAATAGGGAATGATCACAATGAAAAAATGTACATTATAGGTAAAGTGGGAACTGCCCAAACCTGTTATCAACATTTATCAAGATGTATTTTAAGTATGTTTTGTATGATTCTTAGCATGAACAAGAGAAGGTGTTGGGCAAGTTGTTAATAAATAAGGAGGAGGTCTGGACAAATATCACAAGATATACTAGAGATCATTAATTTTTCCTTCTTTACACCATGTACTCTTCACCCTGTGTAATTTAATTGACTCTATTTAATTTTCTTTGGAAGTGAGAAGTAGATCACATGAATTATATTTGCACTGAACAAGGACAATAGGGCCTACTGATTACTTGTAAGCATGAAAGACTGTATCTACAGGGGAAGGAATTAGTGTGTGATATCACATACACAGTGGTATTACTCAGAATTCCCTTGTTGTGAAATAAGTATTATTATTAATACCTATTATTATCATTAATAATAAGTATTAATACGTATTATTGTGCAAACTGTACATTTGAACATTGTTTTTTTTACCTTTTATGTGCCATAGAGTTATTCTACAAAAAGTGCACATTGGGCCTGATTCATTAAGGAAAGTGAGGCAAAAAAATGAGTAAGTTTTCTCCTGGACAAACCATGTTACAATGCAAGGGGTGCAAATTAGTTTATTATTTTGCACAAAAGTTAAATACTGGCTGTTTTTTCATATAGCATACAAATACTTGATAACTTTTTTTTTTTATTGGAGATTATTTTATACACTGCACTCAACCAGACCAGACCACACAAGCTAAAAAACAGCAGCAATCAGACCAAGGATTCCCTTGGTCAATGTGTGAGTGTGACACTTACACATTGTGTACAAGACTGACGACTTGCTGCTAAGGTATTGTACAGAAAGACACTGTACTTGGGCCCCCTTTTTTATGGTGTTTTTGAGGTCCACAAACACTTGTTGCGGATATATGGACACAATTGAACATCCTTCCAAGTCCACACAGACCCTTTGAGACTGTACGATAACAGTAATTACAGTTGGGACATTGCAATACTAACTCACCGCAATAGGACCATTCTTCATCACGACTCTACGGATCCAATTGAACATTATAACATTATCACTATAACGATTAATATCGTTCCATTAGTGCCGTTTGCTTGGGCATGAACATTACAGTCTTTATAATCATATAAACACTGGTATTTATTGTGGTTTTCCATTATTGTAACAATACCAATATATTTGTACATATACCCCATTATTAATCTAAGGCCAATACAAGCGCAAGTAAGACAATTTTGTTTGTAGCTTTAATTTTATATTGAAATTTAAAGTTGATCTAGGACATGTCCTATCCCAACTATAAATCAGTACCCACATTTTAAATTCACCTCCCCTCCAATGCAACATGGTTTTGCCAAGGTACAAATTACTTCTTTTTGTTTGCTTTACTTTCCTTAATGAATCAGGCCTGTTATGCTTTATTATACAAAAATACACTAAAATGCAAATATTCTTTTGCAAAAAGTTGTTCTGGAATTAATTTTTAGGGACTAAGCAAAGTTCAGGTCTAAAAATGATCAAATTGGATATAAAGTTTAAAAATTTGATGGAAATTCATTAAAATCTAATTTTAGATTGGTAAAATTTGAGCATTGCAAACAGGTTCAATCATGCTTGAGCCTGTTCGACCATGGGCGATCCAGTTCACCCATGATTGAGATTGAGACAACTTGCACATCGTTGAACTGGCTCAAACATGTTCAAGCTTAAATAGACATATTTTAACATGTTTCTAATGTGAAAGCGAACGTCGAATGTGAACGATGAATGTCAACTTCGTAGACAGTATTGTTCTCAGTTCAAATAGCTTTAAAATAGCTTTAAAAAATATGCTATAAAATGTAGGCATTTAAGGTCTAATTTTATACTTATTTTAACATTTTTAACATTTGAAACTCTAATGTGAGCCACTATTTTCAAACCGCAAAATATAATTGTCATCAATTCTTCAGGTGCAAGCAGGCACGAGTGTGGATGCCTGCAGTTCTGCATAGGTGTAGGGGGTTTTTTGTGGGCATGCGAATTGCGTTCGTTGAACTCTGCATTCGGCCCAGTGATTAGCAATTTTGCTAAATAGTCAAACAAATATCAGAAAAAGGAATGTGATTAACCTTCATCATCAACATTTTTTTATATAGCACCAGCAAATTTCGTAGCGCTTTACAATTGGGAATAGACAATATTAAGACCATACTGGTCAATACATACAGACAGAGAGGTAAGAGAACCCTGCTCGCAAGCTTACAATCTATGGGACAATGGGAGTTTGAAACACAAGGGCATGTGCTACATCTTTTTGCACAATGGACCAGCTAGAATGCAGAGGTAGAAGTATTGAGTGGGCTGTGTGTGTGGCAATGTTGGTCAGAGGGTTGTTGTCTTGAGTTAACTGTGTAGAGGATGGTAATAGGGTAATCTAGGGAAATTAAGATGGTGGTTGAGGAATATCATAACCTTGTCTGAAGAGGTGGGTTTTCAGTGAACGCTTGAAGGTTTGAAGACTAGAGGAAAGTCTTACTGTGTGAGGGAGGAAATTCCACAAAGTGGGTGCAGCCCGGAAAAAATCCTGTAACCGAGAATAGGAGGATGTGATGAGAGTGGAAGAGAGACGCAGATCTTCTGCAGAACGGAGGTGTCGAGTTGGGAGATATTTTGAGACAAGAGAGGAAATGTATGTTGGTGCAATTTTGTTGACGGCCTTATATGTTATTAGAAGAATTTTATATTGGATTTGTTGAAATACAGGCAGCCAATGTATTGTCAATTTAAGCATGAGCACAGAAAATGTCATAGTGGATACACAATGTTAAAATAGACATATTTCTCAAACATAATATAAGAGCTGAGGATATATAGCAAACTTATTTAAGTATATAAATATAATGACCCCATGTAAAAACCAAAACAGTGTAATAGACCAGAAAGCGGTATTAAAGCAGTAATCCCATGAAAAAAATCAGGTGTTTTTTCTTAACATAAATCACTGTGGCAGGCTATAAGGAGAATGGAAGAATAGTCTCCTGACTTTTCCTTCAGGCCTTTACCTTGTTTTTTGTTTCCTTCAGGCTGCTATTAAGGATTTATGATTCTGAACTACCATGACAACCACAGTCACATGACACATGATATATTGAGCAGAGAGACTTTGGAACACCTCTCTGAGCTCCATCTGCACTGTGACATCCTCCTTCTTACCCTTCTTCCATCACATGATATGTTGAGTCTGTGTCTGTGGAGAAGACTGGCCGTGTTTGTGTCTTACAGGCATTTTTGTTTGCCAACCAGAGAGGTTTTAAAAAGGAGATATGATTTTTAAGACAATAGCCAAAAACAATAACTTACAGATGCATGTCTAAAATTTACATAACTTTTTTAAAGAAAAATAAATAAATCTTCTATGTGGGATTGCTGCTTAAATATGTGTAGCTACATGAATATATAACTGTAACTGAGTAAATCCTGCCTCGTGACCCTCATAGAGGTATAAGTCCTCTGTAAAATTCCCCCTCTACCCAGCCATAAAACTGACTCTAGGGGGTATATTTACTAAACTGCGGGTTTGGCGATGTTGCCTAAAGCAACCAATCAGATTTTTGCTGTAATTTTGTAGAATGTACTAAATAAATGAAAGCTAGAATTTGATTGGTTGCTATAGGCAACATCTCCCCTTTTTCAAACCCACAGTTTAGTAAATATACCCATAAGCCTTCACCATACTACTGACATCTTACTATTATTTATATAGAAATGGTTTAGTCTTTATTTCCTTCTCCACCTGAAATTATTACCCCCCCCTCCCTGGCCCCTCCCACACACCTGTCTATGACCTTATTTCATAGAGGATTGATTCTTGTAATCACCTTCGCCTATGAGGTGACTCCAGCAAATGAACAACCCATGTGCAGAGTCTGCACCTTGTTCAGCTACTGGCTCCACATAGATGATATGTAGACCCACTTATCCATAAACCTATTGTGGCATTTCAGTCATAAAGGGGTTAAACACGTGCAGAGTTTTTTAGTTTACCCCTAGATGTGGGAAAACTAATTGGATTGAACCATATCCTTTTCTGAGCATCACATGTCAGTCTGATAGAGTTTAAGCAAAGTTATGAGCAAATAATTCTATAGTTGCTGTAAAATCTGCTGGTGCTTTATAAACAAATGATAATAATTCCGCTCAGCGGAGGCTGAGACTTGGCCATGTTCTTGTGTTTTGTTAACAACCAAATCAGATGACTTTTCCACAGGCTGGCAAGCATATAAAAAAGTAAAACGGCACCATCTGGTTCGCTTTTAAGAAACTGTTTCTTTGCAGACTTCGATGTAAACAGTGGAATCGGTACTGCGTTCTTCAGTCCAACAACAGATTGTTTTCATGCTATGCACTAATACCCGTGCCTGTCCTCTTCATATATCTCAAAGCTAGAGTGCTCCATGCATTGGGAAAATAATTATTCCTGAAATAATGGGTTATGCATTTTTACCGGAAAAGCTCTTAAAAATATATGATTTGGTAACGTAATAAAAATATCCCTAAGCAAAATCCAGCTAGAGCGTATTTTTCCCACCAGTCTAAAAACTAGCAAATCTATTCATTCATCTATCCAATGTGACATTCATTTGGTGTGTCACATTGGTGAAATAGCGCAATTTCTTGAATAAACTGCCTATCAAGGTCTGGGTAAAAGCTATACTAGCTAGCATAGCATAATGGTATAATACAATTAAAGTGTACTTGTCAGCTACAGAAGGTGGAGGCAGCCATTTTGTTGGGTGAACCATATTCATGAGAATGTAGCATGGAGCCATGATGTGTAACGCATTATTAATCCTCGCCAATGGCATGGGCATGATGGCGCATTAATTCAGGGTGTGCTGACATGGGCGGGGTTTGATAACAGAAGTGCTCCACCCTCTGTGTCATCAATCCGGATCTAGCGGAATCAAGTTAGGAAAATTAGTGAAGTATGATTTTAGTGTCCATTTGAAACAAAAATGTTGATAGACTGTTCATATACTAATCTTGCACTGCCCTTGCCACAATACATATACTCAATCTAGTTACAGACATCCTGGGATGACTGAAACATTGATATTACACTCTATATGACCCATGGGTGCTACTGACAACTCTAACACATACTGTAATAAGCTCTATTTAGAATGCATAGTTGTCAACAGTTAGATATAATTTCCACTTGCTGCATGGCAGGTGCAGACTTAAACACAAACACATTGCAATTAAAAATGATTATAATCTACTTTTATTCCTTCATAAATACTCTATTTTAATGAACATTACATTGTAAAGCCTAGAGCACAAGTGAGGGGTTAATCCAATATACAGTACAAGAGAAACTCATCTCTGGTTTTTGTTCTTAAAAATGAAAAACAGGATTAGGACAAAAAGTTCAGGGACAAATCTGCAGAAACCATAATAATTAGTGAACGAAATTGTGGTGAAATTTTGCGAAAAAACGAGTTTCATGGTGGAACAGGCCAATCACTAAAGTTCCGGCCATACAACCTTCAAGTTCCACTTTTGCTTCAGCATTCTGTCAAGTACCATTCCACACCGTATTTGTATATATGACTTTTGTAGAATTTACGTCCGTTGTGTGGTAGGGTTGAGAAGTAGTGGGAACAGCTCAAGCCAAATTTCACAGGTTTTTAAAACTTTGCTTAACGAGACAAATATTTTGAGGAACGGTTTTGAAAATTACACCTATCTCTGTTTCTGATGAAACAATTGATCATCTCCCAAGCATTAAAATGTACCTGTTGCTCAGTCTGGTTCCAGCTGAAGTGATAAGCGGCATTTCCATGAATATTGGTTCAGCTCACAAAATGGCTGCTTCTACTATATGCCTCAATGAAGTCATTAGTGCCTAGTAAAATTGAGAGGCTGAATTCTTTGAAATGTTTCAGTCCACAAATTAGTCGTCTTCAATATCTGTAGGCAACAGGAGCACCCATGCATACCAGCACAGTCTGTGTCACTGTGAGTCCCAGCCGTTGCCATATTACTCATATAGCCGAATCCACAGTGAGGCTGTTGGTTGTCTTGTGGCCTTTTCCTCATTGGATCACTGAGCACTGTAGGAATTCGGGTCCAGTCACAGCTACTAGAAAGTTTCTTAAGCTCTAGTGCCACACAATATATTATTACTTCTAATACATTATAACACCATTGTATATTGTAGGCAATGTTTTTTGTGTTTTTAAATCAGCAGCAACCAGTTCACTGGCACTTTAAATCCTACAGCAGCTAATATGTAAGTCATTTAGTAATATTGTCATGGCCTCGCAGCTCACATGACCCTCCCTACATGTCATACATCACTTTTTATTTCTGGACCTCTGTCAACTACGTAACAGCTGAAATCGCCTCACATGGACCTTCTGCTTCCCTCAGTAAAATATAATGAAAAATACCTCACTATGTACCCAAATAGGATGACAGCCCTAATAAAAAAGGCATAACCCCCTCCCCCGGTTTAAAATAAAACCTTTCATGATATAATTCTTCAGTGAAAGACATAATATTCTACTTTATTTATTTTGTAAACCCCCCTCTAGCAGGTTTTACACTGATTCTTAGGCAAACAAGTTGATGGAAGAAAAAGATTGATCAAATAACACTATAACACTTTATAGGTGATATAAGTAAGTATTCCCTTTCCCTTAACAAGCAGCTATAGTTAAATGCTTGTTTATATAATATATATATATATATATATATAAATATATATATATACACAAGTTAAACCGTGCATGATACTCATGCATTCTAGTCAAATCAAGCTACTTAAGGTGTTAAAAAGGTTCTTGTCATGCATTTGGGCCATAGCCCAGGCTTCCTCAGGGGAAGAGCGTTACTTCCCGACGCAAGCGCCCTTTTTTAACGTGGTTTTGTCCACATGTCACCACCTCATCATTTTTCTCCATCACCTCATCCTTCATCTTCATCGCCACATCTATCCAGATGTCTATCCAGACACAGGGATCTCTCTCAGCGGTCCTGAGTATCACACTCCTCTCGCTCTGTCACCCCCGGCAACCACCAACCACTCCCCACTGTCACCCCCGGCAACCACCAACCACTCCCCACTGTCACCCCCGGCAACCACCAACCACTCCCAACTGTCACTTCTCCTTCAAGAAATATATATATATTTTTTTAAAATCTTTATAAACACTTTTAACAATTAACAAATTAAATTAACAAATTAAAAACATCTTAGTATACCAAATTTCAGCCCTTTCTGAGTTTTTTCCCACACACACTAAGAATTTAGTAGGTCAGTGTATAACTCCGCCCAGCAAGTGGCGCTGCAGCTTGGTTTTTTTCCACACACACACAGACTAACACACGCCACTAGGCTTTTATATTATAGATATATATATATATATATATATATAATAATCATATATATAAATTTCTAGAAGTGTAAAGTTTAAGAGATAATGTCTTATTTATTATATTATACATTGCAATCAGTTAGGTATTTAGCATACAGAATAACTAGGCGAATGGTTTTAGTTTAGCTTAAGTTGTAGTTTGACATTTATTATTGTTGGCACTTGGTCTTAATAACCACCTATTACCTACAGTAAAAATAATGGATACTTAATAGCTTATTTGTACACTGAAATTTAAAGTTGATATTTGTGTGCTACATGAAAAAACAGTATTTAACTTATGTGCAAAACAGAAACTAATTTGCACCCCTTGCATTGTAACATGGTTTTGTCCAGGAGACTGAAATAAGATACCTCTTCATTTAAGATCCTTAATGAATCAAGCCCATTGTTTGTATTTTATATCTCATAGGCAAACCGAGGGGGTGTTTTCTAGTGCTTGGAAACCCCCCTCCAAGCCTGGGACACTGTATAATTGAAGTGGCTGGATCCTGCTCCCGCTTCCCACAGCTCTGCCTGAAAAGAGAGAGCTGTGTGCACCTAACAGTAGTAGCAATGCTGCCCATACATGGGGATAGGAAGAGTTGGAGAGCAGCCAAGCACTGTCTAAAATTATAGCCACGTCCCTATGCATGCTGGTGACGCCCACTGGCGGCGTGGTGTGGAAACCCCCCTCTACAAATACTGTGTTTGCCCCTGTATCTCTGTGGATGACATCATCCTTTCAGCATCTGACAGAACCCCAGAATTCAGAGCTACTTGGTTGAGAAAAATAGAATTTAATGAATCTGAGGCCTACTATTCCCTCCTCCACCTCCCTCCTCCTTAGTTGATCTGCCTCGCCCACTATATTTCCTTAATAATTTTGAAATGCCTCCTGCACTTAATTTACTCTACCCTCATGTGGTCTGGATCACTTTTCGCTGTTTGTCACTTCACGGTTCTTTGTTTTGTTCTTTATAAAACAAAAAAATTCTTTACTCTGGAATCAATATGTTTGACTCTGTGATTTGCAGATGTGCATTGTTATTGGATGTATTAAATAAAGAATATACATAAAAATAATAATTATAGGTTCCAGTATCATTACAGAACTGCTATTTAGTTCACTGTAAGCAGCTGTCCACTGTAATCTCTATGTGACTTTCTCCTATGTGACAAATTTATCTCATATGTCTTCGTTATGAGATCCTGAAACATTGGCCGTACATTTTTTTGAATGTTGTTTGAAGCTATATCTGTAAACCAACTTACAGGTTAGTGGCTTTTTAAACAAGTGATGCTCAGATCTTTCTTATCAAGGTGTAATAAAACAGAAAACATATTTCATATATGAGAGATATATCAAGTTCAGAATTTTCTTCACATAAAGCTAGCATTGATTTCTCTTTACAATGAGTGACGGAGGCACCATGTACCAATCATACAGTACGTATGTCAATAGCATGGACAGAGCCAATGCTTGGTCTGCCCTGTGCTGAGAGCAAAACAATGAACATCACAAACATGTTGAGAGTCTGACAACATGGATTCCCTTCAGAAACGGGGCGTCAACAATACACCGACAAGTCAGCATAGACAATGATGTCAGTCAAGCCTCAGGGTACCATGTCTATTTTGCACTTATGAAGTCCCTATTATGTATTCTTAAACTTACATATAAAGCATCAATCCCAGCTACAACAAACAGGTCAATGCTGTGTCTGGAACCATGTGCGTAGCTGTAGCTGTTCATTAGTTTAAGATGGTTCAAAGGCTGAACGTTTTGGGATAACCAGTCACCCATTAGTATAAAGAGGACATGTCTAATAAAAATAAATCATCAAACAAATCTTAAGACATTTTAACTTAAATTTGTCCTAAAATGTAAATGTTCATATATGAAATGTAAAAGTATAATTCACTGCTCTCTCCTACTTAGACTTTCCACTGCAGCATTGTTAAAAAAATAAAATAAAGAAGTCCCAATGCATTACAAACTGCAAGGGAGAATTCAATTTTCCCTGAATTAGCGCAGCGTTAAACCTATTACTGTTATTCCGATAAATTTAAGCCAGCGTTGAATCTACTGTAATAATGGTATTTAAGCGCACTATTACCGTAATGACCGCGTTACTTTTTACAGTAACGCGGCCAATTGAATTCCTCTCTAAGAGGAACAACCCATGATCTTTACACAAAAGGTCGCTATTACAGAACAAAAAAATACTTCGCAAAAACAAAACATAACATGTTATATATGATTGGTGTGTCTACCCAAATATGTGAATCCCAAACAGGGACTGATTATCCAATAGGCTGAATAGGCTGCCACCTAGGGCGCAAGAGTTTTGGGGGTGCAAAATTGTGACAGTGAGAGATATGAACAGAAATTAATTTTAGTATACAAGAGAATAGCTTTTCTCCAAAGCAAAAATAAAAAATGAAAGAAAAATGTAGTAAGTTTTTAATCTTGACGTATGGTAAAGGCTGAAGACAATGAGTCATTCTCGGGTGGGCATTTGAGGATAGACGAGTAAGAGAGGGATGGATGTTGACATACGAAGGTGTGATATTGCCTCCCTCCACCCTCATCCTCTAGCCCTCAATGGGGCTTGTTCATTGTTCCGTTCTGCCATACAGTTATGATCTTAATGAAAATGAAATGAGTGACAGAGAGTTTTGGAAACACACAAACTTAAACATTGGTGGGGGGGCAGGTGAAGGAAGCCAGAATTTAAATTAAGGGTGATTTTTTTTTTTTACTTTTAGTTGTCATGGAAGACAAGGTCTCACTATGACCGTATTAGTTTAGAGTGCCCTGAACCCTTAATCAGGCTCTGATCCCAAATTCTGCATGGATATTTTTATATCTAGGAGACTGAAAGTCTGTTAGGCAGACTCGGGCTGCTGAACTGCCACATACTGATTAAAGGCATGGAAACTCTGCCACTATTATAATTATTAAAATAGTAACTGTCAAGAAAGGATGGCACTGATAACATACTCTTCAGATTTAATAAAGTAGAAAAGATTTCAGTGATTCCAAGTATATACTGGTTTTGAAGTATAATACTGACTACCTGGATGCTCTTTACTTAGCACGGTGGCTAAGTGGTTAGCACTTCTGCCTTACAGCACTGGGGTCATAAGTTCAATTCCCGACCATGGCCTTATCTGTGAGGAGTTTGTATGTTCTCCCCGTGTTTGTGTGGGTTTCCTCCCACACTCCAAAAAACATACTGGTAGTTTAATTGGCTGCTAACAAAGTGACCCTAGTCTGTGTATATTAGGAAATTTAGACTGTAAGCCCCAATGGTGCAGGGACTGATATGAGTGAGTTCTCTGTACAGCGCTGCGGAATTAGTGGCGCTATATAAATAAATGGTAATAATAATAATATAACTATTTTAATCTTAGTATATGGTCCCTTTAACAGCAGGATTGAGAACAACACACTTAACCTTTAGGTTGCCAGACAAATCCCAATGCAAGTCAACATATTCAAAGAAAAGGTAATTACTATAGGTAGATATAAGCAAACTACCAGTATATTCCCCAGCCTATAATTGCATCGGAGGCTTTTGTGCCATATTTTATGAAACTTTGCTTAGCATCAGCACAGTATACTGTAAATAAACTCATTATTTTTTATCTTCATGTTGACACATTGAATATATTAGTGTCTTTATCTACTGTTGGGTAAAAGGATGAAAGGATGAGAGCTATGATCTATCAGGTGGTATAATTTGTAATAAGGTCTGATGACATTTAATAAAACAAGACTGAAAAATAAATCAATTTACGTGACATTTTGAATGCCTTGCTGTTTTTCCTTTTCTTACACATTTCAGTTTCCAGGCCAATTTTATCATATGAAAGCTGACAAAAAAAGACTTGCAGGAAAAGCACAGTGATGAATTTGAGATAAGTACATTTAATGTTATAATACATACAAATGATTGCTAAAGCATTGCTACCTGCATGTACAGATGTTCAAAAGGATCAGCCAATTATTTCTTTAAATGCAGGAGTCAGGCTCTGAAATCATATTAAAATAAACTAAATGGATTATTTGTGATATTTTTCTTTTCCAACCACATAGAGAACAGTGGGGTCATTTACAACTGGATAGCGCAATGCCAATCTGTGCTTAGTGTACCTGCACCCAGGATAGCTCATTTGCACTTCCTTGTTTATCCCCAGCAAGCAATGGATTCTCTTTAGTGTGGGAGTTTCCAAGCTAAAAGCTTACTTGCACATTTGGAAGAACCCCTTCATTAAATTAATCATTTTTCTATTCATCCATATAGGGTTTATGGGGTAAATGTATCAAGCTGAGAGCTTTCCAGCGGGTTTTAAAAACCAGTCAGATTCTAGCTATCATTTATTTAGCACATTCTACAAAATGATAGCTAGAATCTGATTGGTTGCTATAGGCAACATCTCCACTTTTCAAAACCACCGGAAAACTCTCAGCTTTATACATTTACCCCTATGTATCAATTTGATGCGGTACAACTAAATATAAATCACTGCACAACGCAGTGATGCATATTTATGTACCGCTAAGAAGCACCATGCCGGTAGCCCCGGCATGATGCCGGTAAGCAGGAAAAAAACTTTGCTCCAGAGGTGTCACTTACCTGCAAACTAGCGCTGCCGGTGACAGGAGGAAGTGCTATGCGCAAGCCAGAGAGGCTTCAGCAGAATCCCACAGGTAACGCCATGCAATCCGTGCAATGCGAAGCTTAGCAAAGCTTGATGCATTGCAGAACATCGCAGTCCCCATATAAATCTATGGGGACTGCAATGCTGCACGGTATTAGCCGAAATGGAGGAGATTTCTGTGAAATATACATAAAAGATGCGGAAACAGATGTTTCCACATCTTTTAAGTAGAAACTAGCTTGATGCATAGACCCCAATGCACGGCATAGTCAACCATCACTACAGCTGCACTATCACCAAGGACATATTTCCCCTATCTAGAGCCCCGGGGGATGCTGCATGTAGTCGTTTTTTTGTGGCTCTGCTAGTTCTGTAATAAAAATTAAATTTTGTTGTAATGGTGGTGGAGAGGGTGTGAGCCGGAGGACCAATTACAAACCGCAATCTCTTGGTTTTGACTTGTGATTGGTCCAAGTTTCTAAGAGAAACGGAAGAGCTGCAATAAAAGTTGCTTTGTGTCGCAGCACCTGAGCTCTGACTAGAGGGAGGCATTGCAGCTTTAATGTATTAAATAACTCATAATAGTAAGACTCTATATCAAATGGTACATTTGCACCATTTGAATTCACAAGGTCTTTCCTAATAGATATTAGAAAACCAGGAGGACATTTTAGACCACATCCCAGAACAATCATGCCATTAAAGTCTGAGGCTCCAGCTCTAAATCCCTAATCCTGCTCTATTTCAGCAGCAGAAATCAGGCCTGTCGTGCCTAAATCCACGACTGTTGACGGGCATACTTTTGTATGTAGCTGGAGCAAGCAGCACCCTATTGTAAATGCCTTTAAAGACATTGTTAAGATTTGGTCCTTTAGTGAAGCCTCATAAATAAAGAACATCTTCAGTATAGTCCTCTCCTTATACAACTTTAACATTTCATGAATTATATTTTCATTTTAGTTACTTGGATGTACAGACAAACTCCTCATTTTAATAGCATAGGTATCTAAATGTCCCTATCTGCCTCTACCCACCAATCGCTCAGGGCAAGAAATTGCTCCATGATGTAATAGATATAATTTTTATATGTAAATCCATATGAGAAAGCAGTCGTGTGACCCCACAGAAGGGGTCATGTATTTTTTCACTGTGCTGCACTATGGCCATTGAGGTACCATGAAGTGGCAAAGTAGATCTGGATGACTCTCCTTCCTTCTATGTCAAATACCAACAAGGAAAAAACTACTTTTTAATGTCTTAACACTGCACTGCCTGATTGTTAACAACATAGAATACACCTGCTCCCAACATAATGGGCCTGATTCATTAAGGATCTTAAATTAAGAAGTTTCTTATTTAAGTCTCCTGGACGAAACCATGTTACAATGCAAGGGGTGCAAATTAGTTTTCTGTTTTGCACATAAGTTAAATACTGACTGTTTTATCATGTAGCACACAAATATCAACTTTAAATTTCAGTGTACAAATAAGCTATCAATTATTTTTGTGCTACATGAAAAAACAGTCAGTATTCAAACTTATGTGCAAAACAGAAAACTAATTTTCACCCCTTGCATTGTAACATGGTTTTGTCCAGGAGACTTAAATAAGAAACTTCTTAATTTCAGATCCTTAATGAATCAGGCCCAATATGATCACTGAATGTGAATGTGAGCTATTACAGAATTATATTGTATGTTAAATATACACCTTCAGTGAATCGTTATATATAAATCATGTCCAATAAAACAGGTAGTGAGTAGAGATGAGCAAAGTCTTAAAATTTCCACAGGATATTTGGGTGCAGAATTTCACTCATTTCTTTGGTGGATTCTACCCTTAAATGTTCCTCCCACACTTCTTCTTTGTTATACTGCAATCACACCATAGAGCAGAATAATCTGATACCCTTGTCATCTTAGCTCTATATATAGACTATAAATTCTTCAAAATTCAGAATTTATAACTACAAACGGCTGTATGAGAGAGATGGTGAGGAAAATTACAATGTGAAGTCTATGGTGCCGGAATTCACAGCTATGCAAAACGGCCAGTTCCACCTCAAAATTAGATGAGTGTGAAATTTCCTAATCTCTAGTACTGCAGCATAAGTCACACAACTCGTGCAACTGATCAGTATTTAAAAAGCACAAAAATAATTCTTCATAAAGTCATGGAAAAAAGAACATTGCAACACCAGTACAGTACAATTATAAATAGCAATGGCCCTAGATGATTGGCAATTAAATTAATGGGATAAGGCTGTTTTAGAACAAAGACTTTTGATAGAAAGTAACAACAAAACCACATAATATAAAATCGGTTCTTACCAGTTAATGTCACATTCTGTCTCCTAAAACTTTACCATTTTTGCAATACTTGTTCTTTCTTAATTGGATCTATTTCTGCCACAGCTATAGACAGCTTTTGCTGAGCTATCCGTCCCTTCTCAAGTTGTGTACTACAGAGCCATCACCACTGACCTTTCAGCATCGTGCGACCCACAGTTCTCTCCTTCTAACATCCTCTGCATACCCATCTTTAAGGCCATGCTGCCTCTACACTAATTAATAACTATTCACTGCAATCACCCTCCCCTCAGCAGCACAAGCATACCTTTAAATTGTGCCCAAGATGCCAAACAAAATGGAGGAGTTGGTGGGGCCAACTGGAGGCGGGGCAGAGCCAACAGGGCCAGCCAATAAGAATGAAAGAGGGGCTCGACCAAGCTAAATCGCACCCCCACTAAAATTAAAGTCTAGGTCCGCCCCTGACAGATCATTCGCTGCCCCAGTGAACCCTACCAGTCTATGCAGCCTATTTTCAATGCCAGGCTTAGTTCATATAAAAAAAATCACATAACACCACAATCAATCATTTAAATATTGCTTGGGCAGCTAAGTAGTACTACCTGGTTGGAAAAGGACCAATGTATGTTTTACTGTGACCCAAGTGTCACAATAAAACATACAATACCTACCCCCAGATTGTGCAGCAACAGATAACAGTGATTAGGTATATTTGCTTTTCCTTCAGCATCTTAATGTATCAATGTATGCCAATTAGGTTACTGTAAACCCAATAACTGAACAAATTATCATTTTGACAAAAGCAATACAAAATAAGATTAAGATATGCTTCTCAGAAAGGCATCTCCCATTGAAAAGCAATTTCTCCCTTCCCCATAGCCTTACAGTTCATCATTATTATTAAATTACCTATGTCCTTACCTATCTATTCTGTTCAGCTCTGGCTGTAGTTTGAAATAGCAGAAGAGAGTGCAGAACTGGCTCGTTGCATAACAATGACATGACGGCCTGGACACTCTAACCTGCAAGAACTGTCAACATTCTCAACTATCTTTTAGTGAAGGACTATAAAGTTCTAGGCTTCTAGCACATAATATTAAGGCTGGAATTTTTATGGGGCTGTAACGCATGAAGCGTTACCGTAGTGTGGCCCTGTCCCCCAGTGAAGGCATTCAAGGTCTCCGGGAGGGGAGTATAGTAAGAAACGAGGCATGGAGCTCACAAGTTGAGCGTGTGTTTGAGGACATATTCTGATAGACACCAGAGCGGCAATAACACAACTATGGAAATGCCCCTACCCCCCACTATCCATAAAATCGTCTCTAAAGTACACTTCAGTAATAACATGGAGATCTTCAGTGTCCCATACTCTATGGCACCATCCTCTCCCATTGTTACATGGATGTTCTGGCACGAATTCACCACTGATGGAGAAGGTTCTAGGCTCTTACGCCCCTCAGCGGCTGCAGATTCATCCTTTCCCGTTCCAGTAGCCTCCTCTTTGCTACCTCACTGAAACGCTTGCAGTACGTTTTACCTCTGATTCATCCAGATGACTAAGTGGTTTAAATCTTATGATGTTTTATGTACATTGTATTGTCTGCTCCCCACTATATACCCCCTCCTTCTTCTCCCTTTTCTTAATTCTCTATCATTTTCCCTACTTTAACACTTTTAATAAAAGTAATGATGTTAAATAAAAAAAGAGTTGAGCGCGATGACATGGGTGTCCATGTCATCATGGCTGTAACAAGAGCCACACTTAAAAGAGACACAGCAAGGTACCTTCACGGGTACCCCAGAAATAACACCATCACTACCACAGCAGACACAGGTTGGCACTACATGAAAAAGAGGCAGTGAAAGTCTGGAGAGCCCCTTTCCACAGGTACCCATGGAGAAGCCCCCTTCAAAAGAACCCCATACTGTGAAGTGGGGGTCTCTGCACAGTGCAGCGCGTCTAATTGGGAGACCGGCTTCAAGGGAAGAGGGGACTGCATGGCAGAGGAGTCCCTGTACAACGGGATGGTAGAAAGGAGAGAGTCCCTGGATTTTGGAATGGAAGTCCTGGAGGATCTGAGAGGTGGTCATCTGCATGCCTACAAATTGGTGAGATGAATTAATTGGAAGAGCCTATGTGATGTAATCTGTGGTATGTGCCTGTGGAACCAATGCTCCCAACACCAGTAGTCGATGTGTGACTGGTTGGTGTGTAACTTGCTGTTCGTTTCTAAGTACTGTGCAGGAGTGAGGTGAGATTAGGAGAATGCATTACCACCTGCTTAAGAATGTGCAGGAGGAGCAGGCATTTTGAATGTGTTCAATTCTTTACAATCATTATTCCATTTGTGCTGGAGGAAGAAGAGTAAAATAAAGTTTGTCTCATGTTTGAACTGAGATGGCCTGGTGCCAGTTTTTGTCTGTACTGCAACACGAACACACTAGTGTCCACGCCACATCATGACTGTGTTCTACACCTGCGTATACTGTGGAGCTCTCTGATATTGGCTGCCTGTACCCATCAAATATATCAAGGGTTTGAACAAGGTGCATGAGGGAAACATTCTTCAAAGAAAGAGAAGTACTAGAACACAAGGACATGCACTGAAACTGGAGGGAAGTAGGTTCAGAGGAAATTTGAAAGACTACTTCACAGAAAGGGTAGTGGATAAGTGGAATAGCTTCCCATCAGAGGTGGTAGCGGCTTATACAGTAGAGCAGTTTAAACATGTCTGGGATAGACATAAGGATATTCTTATAAAGAATAATGGATCAAATAAGGTTTAAGGTCACCATAGGTTAATAAAACAATGGGAAGACTAAATGGGCCAAGCGATTCTTATCTGCCGTCAAATTCTATGTTTCTATGTTTTACCAGCTAACTGGAGCAACCGGGGCCGCATGTGTTAGATCAGGTCACCAGGGACACCCATCACTGAATGTTTGAGAAATATATCTTAAAGCAGCGGTGGACAACAGGTGGACTGCGGGTTACTTGTGTCCCACCAAGCCTTCCCTTGCCCCCCAGCCGGCTGCTGCCAATCTTATTGGAACAGGGGCAGCTGATTTCTATGTCATGTGACCTACTCTGCATAGTGCAGGGAGATCACGTGACATTCCTAGAGAAGGACCCAGTGCACTGTGCATTCCTCCTACCTCTGTGCGGCTGCTTTAAAGGCTGGAGGGACGCTTCTGTGACCCTTCAGCTACTTCATGTTGCTCCTCTGTTTATTAAAATGTATCTTCCCCATGATTTATTTAATTATTTTATTTTTATAGAAATTATTATTTCATTATTAGGTTTGAAACTACCTGATTGGCATACATGAGCACCTTAAGTTGTAAAAGGAACAAAAACAAATACCTAATCACTGTTTTTAAATTACATGTTGCTGCAGACTCTGAGACAGGCATGTTTAATTGTGACGATTTGTGCGAGCTATATGTTCATTCACCATTAATAAGTGACAAAACTTGCTGCTGAAGCTGCATCGTCTTAGAGATGGGTGTACAAGGGATGTGGGAAGGAGGGAGATGACTGGGGGGTTGCAGGATGCTGAAAGGTCAGTAGTGATGACTCTGTAGAACAAAACCTCTAAAGCTCAGTGCTAAACTGTTGTCACAGGGATGACAGATAACTCAGCTAAGCGGAGAAAGACTGAACAAACCTCTTTCTATCACTGTGTCTGAATCAGACCTTTACAAAGAAACTCATCCTGAATTTGCTGTCTACCACTGACCTATAATATTCATAATCATTTTTATCCTCTGAGCAGGACCAGTTGAATGGAAGGGCATATTCCCTGTGCATCAAGATTTATAGTGTTTTCCATATACTAGGCCTGAGTCAGTAGGAGAACAAAGCAAAAAAAGAAGTAAGTTTGCATCTGGACAAACCATGTTACAATGCAAGGGGTGAAAATTAGTTGATTATTTTGGACATAAGTTAAATAATGGCTGGTTTTTTTTCATGCAGCACACAAATACTTAATAGATTTATATTTACACTGACATTTAAAGTTGATCTAGGACATGCCCTACCCCAACTAAAAATCTGTCTCAACATTTTAAATTTACCTTCCCCTCCAATGCAACATGGTTTTACCCAGGTGCAATGTTACTCCTTTTTTTATGCTTTGCTGTCCTTAATGACTCAGGCCCACTGTGTTTAAGTACTATAGTAAGATGAAAGCAGATGTAGACTCTGCTTATTTTATTCATTAATGGCTTTTTCTTAGGTCAGACCTGTGTTTATCCCAAATAGGTTTATCACGGTAAATATTACATATTCTCTATGCATTGCTGTATAATATGGTGGATCTATATAAATATTAACATTGGATACAACGTTATCCATGTGAATGCACTATATTTTATCCTTATTATTTTCTGTCATTTATGATTAAGTTTTATTGTCGTTGTGCTCCTTATACTTTCAGCTTTATCTGTATAACCACAAGCGTGCGTCAGCAGCACAAAAGCAATAGCAGAAAGAGATTTGATTAATATAAATGAATGGCAGACATGGCTATCAGCAGCTGTTCTATAAGGAATAGTTCTTTCATGTCTCCACCATCTACTGTCTCTCTTCCTTTCAAATGTACCATATCATCGGTAGTTGCATGGAAGTGCCAGTGGTGGCTTTAATATTGGGGGCTGATAATGCTTCTGCTATACATACATGTATTGCAAGATGTGGACTAACATTCCCTTATTTAATGCAGAGTATAGCTTGATGTAGCCATAACTACAATAATGTATTTGGAGAGTGCAGACAATCAATGTCTTTTTGTTTGCATATTGTGGTTATATCCTTCTTGCAAGACAGTTTTTATTTAAGTTCTTTTAATTTATTAAACACTGAGTAGAGCATAATATTATCTTGTCCTATATATACTGGGCAGCTGCAGGTATGTCCTTTACTTATAAATACTTCAGGAAGGACACCCGGCAGCCCAAACCCCAACATGGACAGGTTTATAATACATTTCAGTACACTTCAATAACATACAGCAAAAGGATATATATTATGAACAGCATACAGTGGTTAAGTAAGAAGTGGTATTATACAGCCTGTCACTTACTGTAGTGGTCACAGAAACAATATCAAGGACAAATAGTTCCAGGGATAAATAATAAATCTTAACACAGAAATAAAGTAGGAAGTAAGAATTATATTTTCCAGGCAGATGTATTTTAATTGCCCTTAGATACTACATATTTGCAGTTTATGGCTGCTTTATTATTATTGGTGGCCGATAATGTTGCTGTTTTACAGTGGCCACAAGCACTTTCCCCACCAGATTGTTACCCCACTTATCAAGAGTTCCCTGCACCTCTTAGGGGCTGTCTGAGCAGGGGGACATCTGCCCCCCAGGCCGGTCCCATAGTGGGCTGCCTTCGACTCGGCCAATGGGCCACCTGTTTTGGGTTTTTTTTCGTTTAAAACGTTCCTAATAGGCTGCTGAGCCAAGTCGTACCCCCAGGTTAAATTTTGCCTGCCAGCTCCTGCTGAGGCTACAAGCTCATTTGGGCCGGGCCATCTTTACCTTCAGTTTCATGCCATTGGAAGTCATTTGTGCAATTTTGACTTGATCCTCTCCATGTATAGTGATCATCATCATCAACATTGATTTATATAGCACCAGCATATTCCCGAGCACTTTACAAATGGGATCACAGTAAAAACAATACTGGGTAATACAGATATACAGAGAGGTAAGAGGGCCCTGCTCACAAGCTTACAATCTATAGGAATGTGTAATATGTCTGTAGTTTAAAAATAGTGTAATTATAATAATAATCATAATATGCAAAAACAATTGTATCCTTCCTATGTACAAATCTGTTGTAATATCAGAGGGAAATCGCAGATGACTGACAGAAATACCTTAAAGGATATCTACACCAAAAATGCATATTTTACCATTAAGCAGGTTGGGTACAGTTATGTAAAACAAATCTACCTGTCTCCCATGCGCCTGCCGCCCACGATTCTGATGAGCCTGTCATGGCTGACAGATGCCATGATTACTATGTAAGCGCAGAGCCATAAACTGTGCCCCCATCCAGCGTTGCACCCTGAGCAGTCGCCCCATCTCACAGCCCTAGTTATGGCACCTACATAGTAACATGTAAAAAATAAAACTCACCTGTGTCATGTTCCGACATTCTATTGGTGGTGTTTATATCACTGAACCTTCCCGGGAAACCACCAGGTCCTCCTGTAGGACAACACAGCACTGCTCTGGTCTGTAATACTGCTGCTTACAGTACCTGCTTCAAGCAGACAGCAGCATTCTTGATATCTTTTCCACAGAAACTTGCCATTTATGTGACGTTCCCATGAGAAGGACATTGACAACATCACTGTAAGTGTCATTACAAAAGAAAGAAAATCATGGGAAAGTGGAGATCGATGCGATAGACAGGTGCAGTCTCCTGGGGGGGTTGATACACAAGATTGGTGGATCATCTCATTAAAGGTAGGAAGAGATGTACTTTTTATCTAGTGTAAGTTTTAAGGTAGAGGAGGCGTTATACTTTAACATACAGAAAGTTTGTTTATTAATAGAAAATAATATAAATTTATAGTCAATATAAATTTTGCTAGAACCTCTCTCTCTCTCATATATATATATATATATATATATATATATATATATATATATACATATATCTCATCATCATCATTTATTTATATGGCGCCAACAGATTCCGTAGCGCTTTACAATTGGGGACAAACATAATAAACTAATAAACAAACTGGGTATATATATATATATATATATATATATATATATATATATATATATGCTGTCATTTATAATGCATAGGCATTTAAGTTTCCTTTTCATACTCCTCATGTATTCTAACATGGACTTGGAAAATTATAAATGCATTTATAGTTATGCACAGTACAAACTTTTTTTATTCTGTTTTTTTTTTGTATGTTTAAAAAGGCATCAATATTTTGTGTTACAAATACAGCTTAAAACACCAGCAGTTGATCTTTTATATTTAAGTCTGTTATATAATATAAGTGTTAAACAACAACAACAAAAAATCCAGGAAATAAACACATTTCCTACACACCTCAGTTGCATTGTAATGAGTGGGATTAACTTTAGACACTTTTAGAGAGGGGGTGTAGACAGTGAGGATTAAAGACAATCAATCTATTAAACAATGGCATTGTGCTCATTACTGCCCAAACCTAATAAACTTGTTTTCAGCTTTGCAACAATTCCTTCTTGTCCAAATTAGACCAATTTAATGCGAAAACAAACAATTTAATAATATTGACCTTTTAACATATGTTTGTTCTGTAATAACTTGTCCTTCTTAACATCTCCTTTCCTCTATAAAAAGATTGCTGCCTATGGTACACAGCAGAATAAGCATGCAGATACAATGATTTATGATGTCACGGCACACATGCTTGATAAAGTGCTTAAAACGTGGTGATAGATAGTCCACAGCAAATCAATCAATATCTCTCTCAAGTCAGAATACTAATGAAAAATGTTTACATTGAACATTCTTGTCAGATGTATTGAAGGAGGCACAACGTCTGCATTGCTTCTAAGTCCATGTATAAAGTCTGTTACCTGTATACCTCATTTTGACATGTATTGTTTTAAATTAAGGATGACTAAACCAATTTCATAAAATAACAGAGAACCAAGTCATATTTATGAAGATCATTAAATACATTTTTATTATGAATTAATTCATGTATACCATCATCAGAACCATAGGCCCTGACAAGGGAGCCATTGGGACTGGAATTTCAATTAATTTATTAAAAAAAAAAAAGTTTCTAAAATTATTTAAAAGCTTAAAATATTATCAGAACTGTGATCATGCTCCTAACAAGGTACCCCAAGACCAAGGAATATACTTCTGCTCTCTTCTATATATATTAAAATATAGTATTTTTATTGTTGTCTTGTTCAAAAAACATTTACTCTATATTATTTTCATGAAGGGCCACTTAGCATATGGTTTTTCAAAATGTATTTACATACAAGATCAATGCTTCTCAATGATTGGTCTATAGACCTACGGGCCTGATTCATTAAGGATCTTAACTGAAGAAACTTCTTATTTCAGTCTCCTGGGCAAAACCATGTTACAATGCAAGGGGTGCAAATGAGTATTCTGTTTTGCACATAAGTTAAATACGGACTGTTTTTTCATCTAACACAAAAATACTTGATAGCTTTATTTTTACACTGAAATTTAGGACAATTTACCTACCCCTCCAATGCAACATGGTTTTTCCCAGGTGCAAAGTTACTTATTTTTTATGGTTTACTTTACTTAATGACTCAGGCCCATTAACTTAAATTCAGTGCATCACACTAATTTACCACTTTTCAGTTTTTCACAGTAGATGCACCTTAAAGTGTAATTTGGTTAAAGTAAAAATGTTTGTGCCTTCAGATTTATCTTTCAGAATCTGGTGACCTAGTTTTCCCTCTATTCCCTGTACTATCCTAACTAAACCACTTATACTTCCCTGCTAACCTCTTATTTTATCTCTTCCATGTACTCCACATATCACCTCCTCCTTCACCTCTTACACATCTAATATTTTTATCCCTGTTCTCTCGACTTTATCTCCAATGACTTTTCTCTTTGCTCTCTTCTGCCTCTTCTAGTTTGTCTCTTCTGTTTGTCCCCTGTTCTTTCTCTATCCACATTTTGCCTTCTGTGTCTTTCTGCACCTCTGTACTCTGTTTCTTCTCCGGACCACAGCTCTTTGTCAGCTGAATGACTGCGCCAATCTGAGTGGAATCCCTGTGCTCAAGCAGTAAAAGCCTTTAGCTAAGTTCTCACTGGGGCATTATGGAGAAGTGTCAGGAGGCTTGCCCCCACCATGGTACAAGGCTTGACTCACTGCAGGCACAAGCAACCAGTCTGTACTTGTAGCTGCCATCAATACTGTTATCACATTCAACAATTATTTACAAATATATGTGTGTTTTGCAGATACTCATTATTTATAACATTTGATCAATTGACACACCTTTTTATGCACAAGACTGTTACTAGTATTATAGATATATAAAAGCACATGCCTGGTAGGGTACTACAAAAGCTACTTTTTCTGAATTGGTGCCATCCTGCAAAATAAGCAAGGATAACCTGAAAGTCACTACTGAAAATGAAGTCGGGATAATACTGAATGTCGGAACCAGACAGACATATTTGAAATAACAAAAATATTGATGTGTCCACAAAGATCTATATAGCATGTCTGGAAGAGTGAGATGAACGAAACAGAGAAAAGATATTTGGGGAGCACAGTCCTTGCTAAAGATGATCATGTTGTTAAATGGATGATAAATAATTAAAACAGCTAGGTGCCCATATGCAAACCGAGAGGGGGGGGGGGTTCCTAGTGCCTGGAAACCCCCTCTCCAAGCCTGGGGCACTGTATAATTGAGGTGGCTGGATCCTGCCCCTGCTTCATATGGCTCTGCTTGAAACATGGATAGCTACGTTCACCTAACAGTAGGGCATGCAGGATTGCCCATGTATATTATGGGGATGAGAAGAGTTGGAGAGCAGCCAAGCACTGTCTAAAATTATAGCCACACCCCCATGCATGCTTGTCACGCCCGCTGGCAGCGTTGTGTGGAAACCCCCCTCTACAAATCCTGTGTTTGCCACTGGTGCCCTATATTATGTGGAAATGTAGTGTACTATTTAGGTGACATTATCATTTCTTTCTACATTAATAATCAAACAAACTAATTAAAACATCAGGGCACACTTGTCCATAGCCCAGATCTTCCAAAACTCCCCCAAACACTTGGCCTATCTTTAGGCTACACCTTTCAGCCAGCTGTTAAAGTAGGACTGTCCCATATGTGCCAAGACAAATGAGAGAAGATTATGTTGAAGACTTAAGGCATAGATAAAATGACTTGTAAGCCTTTCCAGTTGCTGCTAAATTCTGGCTTCTTTGTCTATCTTGACGATGGTCATAGAAGTTTACAAAGCTTTAAACAGTTCTTTCAAAGTCGGTCAATTAAAAGTGTATATTTTCTTTTTAACAAAAGTACAAACAAATGAATCATAAATTCTGTCAAAAGAAGGCACGGTTTATTGAATATATTAAAAGACTAATCCTATGCTTGGAAATACTTCTGTAGTGGCTTGAAATACATTTGGTTTCCTGTCAGAAATGATAGTGAGCAATGCCTACAATAGAGAGATACGCTTTGCCTTAACTTAAGCTTTCCCAAAGACTCGAACCATTCAAGCATTTGGCAGACTCCCACTTAGTTTAATCCCCCCAGGCACCATATGCTCAGTCAGATATCTAGGCTGAACTCCTAAAAATGTTTATCGAAAGCAAACCGTTTTCTAAAATGGAATTTTGATTACACACACTCAACCAAAAAAGCATAGCAATAGAAAAAAAGCTTGTGAGCCAGCTTTCTGTAAACCTAGAGAGGACATCACAATAAATTGCTTGCCCTTCTGCAACAAATACATAATTATTAGTTCACAAAATAATGAACACATACACACATATGTACTAGTGTTTGGAGCAAAAAAATCTTCCCTAAGACCAATACTTAACCTCATATAGCTTCTCTTATTAGCCTTTTTTAATGCTTGACTTTTAGGTTTTTCTGTCCTTTGATGCAATGGTAGCACCTTAAGTGGTTAGCACTTCTGCCTTACAGCACTGGGGTCATGAGTTCAATTCCTGACCATGGCCTTATCTGTGTGGAGTTTGTATGTTCTCCCCGTGTTTGCGTGGGTTTCCTCCCACACTTCAAAAACATACTGGTAGGTTAATTGTCTGCTAACAAATTGACCCTAGTCTGTGTCTGTGTGTCTGTGTCTGTCTGTCTGTATGTGTTAGGGAATTTAAACTGTAAGCCCCAATGGGGCAGGGACTGATGTGAGTTCTCTGTACAGCGCTGCAGAATTAGTGGCTCTATATAAATAAATGGTAATAATAATAATAATATTAATAATAATAATAATATAGCACCTTAGAAGGCAATGTGACTGAACTATATATCTTCCTATAGATTGTAAGCTTGTGAGCAGGGCCTTCTTGCTTCTCTATCTGTATTACCCAATATTGTTTTATTACTGTGTTTGGGCCCAATTATAAAGCGTTACAGAATATATTGGCGCTATATAAATTAAATTTTGATGATGTTTATGAATGCTGATGAGCTGCTCTAAATTGTATAAGACCTATAGGCTCTGTGCTTTGCAGGAAGGCCTTGTTGAAGATGTCATCATGGTTTCTTCGGAACTTGGAAGCAACTCCAGTAATGTACCACTCAGGTATGTAATAGAAATCACTGTGCCTATGTTATTAGGAAAGTGTCAGGGATCTAGAATTACACCTGAGGGTATATTTACTAAACTGCAGGTTTGAGAAAGTGGAGATGTTGCCTATTGCAACCAATCAGATTCTAGTTATCATTTATTTAGTATATTCTACAAAATGACAGCTAGAATCTGATTGGTTGCTATAGGCAACATCTCCACTTTTGCAGACCTGCAGTTTAGTAAATATACCCCCTGATGTATTTGAATAAGTGAATCAGGTTTTCTCCTTAACTCAATTTAGTTCGTAAACACGGCCCTTGATCAAATTTCTGTCATAGTCTCTCTCATATATATATATATATATATATATATATATATATATATATATATATATATATAAAAATGAGCTATAGAGTTACAATAATTGTGCCTCAAGTTTCCTATCATGTTAGAGCATGACATTTTATTTAGCCTAATCATTTGTCCTTCCAAGCTCTCCTAAAGACGAGGAGTGACTCAGTTGGTTATCGTGCACATTTTCATATTTAGTGTTATGACTGATAAAATTGTCTACAGTACTTTTGCACTGCTGAAAACAAGATTGAGTATGCTTAATATGTACAATAATTGTGCTAAACACAATTTATTTCTAATTCTATGTCTTAAATACTATTCAATTACAGATGATGAAACACTGATCCCAAATGTACTTATTTAAGATATCCAAATATCCAAGATGGTTGAAGCCTTTTGCAAGACATTGCTCTCATTCGGACAGGGCCCCCACACAACCTTACTGTCTAGGAAAACAAACAGAGATTCAGTAACCATATATTGAGGTACTTGGATATACTGGTTTGCCTCAATAAACACCTTAAAATGGCAACACACAGGAGTCTGCCAGGAATGAACGGCCCTGCAGCTGAAATGTGCAACAGCATCCGCACACAAAAGTGAAACCAAGCACCACACATGCACAAATAGCAACACTGTGAAGCATTTTAGACCTAGGATACAAATTGTCTTATATAAAGGTGCTATTACCAGCATGTAAGAGGTTGCAGGTCATTTAAGTGCAAAGCTCGTTAATACACCCAATTTCCCAGTGCATGACATTGCATTGTGGGCCAGGATGGTGGGGTCTGCTCTAAAATGTTACATCTTCTGAGGGAAAGAGCTGGGGAAATTAGGTGTTCCTAGGTGAGCACATTAAAGTGCCTCTTTAGATCCCAAAACTCAAAAAAATAAATAAAATGATACTTTCCAGGATGTGCTTATTTAAATGAGACTGAAGGGGATAGAAGGTGCATATAGGAGCATAATCCCTGTTAATGAACATTTCTCTTCTAGTAAACTGGCTTGATTCTTCATGTGCTTGGAGGTAGCAGGAACAAATCCTCAGTCTACACATTAAAAAGGAGTTTTCTCCAGACATACTGTTTATGGGAAAGCCCATTTCTAGGTGTATCGATTTAATAAAAACATTCAAAACACACACAAAAATGATACATGGAATAAGGATAGTACTGAGGTTCCCTCATTCTCATGATTCATTTAAGACACAAATGAGGTTAATCCGAGCAATAATAAAAGTAGCTGAAAGCTTGAAATGGGTGACTTTGGTCCACCAGGCATATTCCTGCTGGACCCAGAAACCTGCAAAGGGTATTACAGAACGCTATATGGACGCAGCTCCAAAATAAAAGTCTTTGTATGAGCATGGTCCTGTAGTGCATGAGACCGACACCATAAATAGAAATATATTACATGCTGGTTAGTAAATGTCCCTTGAACTGACGTTTATATTGTTTACATTTGCTGAGTATACACTTTTGTGCTCCGTTTTAAGTCACTTCAACCTCAGAAATGCCAACAACGTACGTCCTTCCCATAAGCTTAAAGGTAGATCGTCTGCTGAGCATAGGAAAAAATCCTCCTGTCATAACGACCACTTAGATTCAGATATCTTTTGATTGGATTAGTATCCGTTGTTGTTACGTATTGTTACAAATATACCCCCCATTCCATAAAATCAAACAATTCTGTAGATTAGAAAGAGAAAAGAGCTTCTAGGAATATCCCAGTTCAGGGGCAAATGCAGGATTTGTAGAGGGGAGTTTCCAAACTACGCCTTCAATGGGTGTGACCAGCATGCATGGGAATGTGGCTATAATTTTAGACAGTGCTTGGCTGCTCTCCAACTCTTCCTATCCCCATAATAAACATGGGCAATGCTGCATGCACTATTGTTAGGTGCACGCAGCTCTCCCCTTTCAAGCAGAGCTGTGTGAAGCGGGAGCAGGGCCCAGCCACCTCAATTATACAGTGCCCCAGGCATGGAGGGGGGTTTCCAGGCACTAGGAACCCCCCCCCCCCCTCGGTTTGCCTATGCAGTTAGCGTTTGCATTAAAAAAACACTATAATACTTTGTCTGCAGTATAAGACTCATATTTGTAGAGATCTGCCTATGTTTTAATAAACTTTGTCTTTAACAAAATGGCCACTGTAACTGTGCTTACTTATTTTTTGCCTCTTGTGCATTGTCTTATGTCTAGTGTTTTCCTGTGATAATGCAGTAACGGTAAGTTTCCTGTGCTCCTTTGCAGTTTCTTGGCTGCTGAGAGTGATGTTAAGCACTGGATAACTAACTGTAACACTAATTGTATTTTATTTTATTTTTATTGGAGGTTCCTTTTGTAGAGATATATTAATTTACAAGGTATTATATTGATATGGTCAAGAAGGAGAAACATTAATGTACAGCTTACTGTATGCTTCTCTTATTTTTTTAGCATGCATTATTAAATTTATATACATTGTAGGCTTCTAATGATATTATTATTGCAACAAATGGTTTTCTTTTGCTTTGTTCTGAAATCAATCATTTGGAACCCCCCCCCTTTGGAAATTCTGTTTTGCCCCAGCTATTTTAAACATCCGTGTTTACAATGCATGTGAATAGCATAATGGAAGAATGGTCTAGCAAAGGATTTAACAGATCAGCATAGTACCCTGTAGAGATTTGGTCAATCTTTCCTCAATGTGCCAATGTTTCCTCCTCTGAGCCTAATAAGGAATGTTCAAGCATTCCCAACTGACTTATTTTCAAAGTAATTTATCATGTCTAGACTGTATGAATACATAAAAAATATTTATACACTACACATTCAGGTCATAAATTTTATCGAGGACTGTGCTGTCTATGTATTATATGCTCCAGCTGGTAACTTGTATGAATATAAAATGCATAGTTGAAGAGAGCAAAAGACACCTAGATATACCTACACATATAAACACACACACACATTTGTATTGTGTGTTGGTGTTTTTACATATGATTATATATATATATATATATATATATAAATACACACATATATATACACACATATATACACACACACACAGTATATGTATATGTATGCACTTACAGTATACATTTACAGGTTTGCATTATACCACCTCTGACTGTATTGAAGACAGAATGCGAAACAACAGAGACCCATTAAAATGTGAGCAACGGAAAGATTAAATACTGACAGTGCATATTTTTCAAAGATAATTATGGGTTACATTTTAATAATTTTCCATATTCCATTATTTTTCAAATGGTGATACAAATATCTACAAGCATTATAATTGTTGCTGTATTTAAGCAATATTTTAGATTAGTCACTTCAATCAAATATGCATTTGCAAATAGCTGAAATGCATAGTTCAAAGTTACTATTTTTTATTATTATTAAGAAAACAAAATGCTATCTGCCATCTACAAAATAGCTCCAGCTGTGAAATAAAATATTTGTAGGTTGAGCCGACTGTCGGCAATGCTATGTAAGCTCGCAACACAGTTCCTAAAGAAAAAAAATCTAAAATATTCATAACCAGTGTCTGGGGTGAATTCTGCATTTGCAAATGCTACAATAAATAGCAACTTGCTCTTTTACGCGATCAAATCTACAGTATTGCTTTTTCGTGCTGGTATAAAAATAAGATCAATATATTTATTGATTGTATCACTGAAAAAGGTCACGAGAAACAGTTTCCTTGGAATATCACAGAACAGAAACAATTTGCGCAGATGTTTCAGATAAGGAATAACTTACCTACAGCATGTTTTTTTTTCCAGGTCCATAACAAGGTACGGGAACAGGAACAGCAGAATAGAGAGCAACAGCTCAGCATATGTTAAACAGCATAATACTTGGACGCCAAGGAAACAACAAGGATAGTACTCAAAGGTTTCTGAACTATCGGAGTTGCTTGGCACAGCTGTTCAAAGGCTTCAACACATGTTTTTTTTCTGGTTGGCAACATTGCAAAAATTTCCTTTTCTCCTTATTGTGCCTGAATGCTTCTGTGTTTTCTGATTTAGGGCCCCTACACAGAGGCATTGAAAGACAACGCCTTTTAAAGCACAGAAAAAAAAAGTACTTTCGCCTCGCTTTTAACACGGCATTCAAAACTTGTTCACAAATCCTCTCTGCAGCATAGTGCACTATGCACTTAACGGGCCCCTCCATAGAGCTCCATCATTATTATTATTACTGTTGTTTATTTGTAAGAGGTCACAGTTCTCTGCAGCTCAGGAAAGTGGGGAACAGAGAGCAGATATAAAACAGGGACATATTAAGTAGACAAAAATGCAGATATGGAAACAAAGTACAGGAAGTGACCTGCTTGGAAGATTGCAGTCTAGTGGATTGTATAGTCCATTATAGTGCACCGAGCATTGACACTTGTCAACGCTGCATGAAAATGACGTAAAGCAAGCCACAGCAAAGCAAACGACTTTCAGAGAGTGCCTGCGCATATTACATTTACACAATTGCGTAATTTTTTGGGACTATCAGAATTTACCAGGCTTTAAAAACAAGAGTTAAATGAATAATATTAATTCTCATATATGTGAGCCCTAAAAGAAACACATTTAATACAATATGGCTTTTTTTTTACATATTTTATATTATTTGTAAGACTACAAATACAAATATGCTATAATAAATAAATTGTGTCAATTTTTGGAATGCTTTGGAGCACAGATAGCGCAATCTGGTACCGCGCAAAGTAACGGTGGAGGTGCCAAATCTCCCTGCACTAACCCTACATATGCTGTTGTGTTACAATGGTGGTGTTCAGCACAATTAGTGCGCCTGTTATCGGTCTACGTTAGAAGTGCAGTGCACCATCTATAATGAATATATCAAAAATAGCTTCAAAACAGGCATGACCTTTTTGAAACATAAAGAGTTTCATATGTTCATAAAATTAATGAAATTGCATGCGGACCATGGTGAAAAGATCTCCTCTGCCTGCCTCTATTTTCTCACATTTTAATTTTCAGTCTGTGGTCACGGACGGCAGCAGAACTCTCCCGTTTGTCCCTCATCCTTCCTCTTCCTTGTGCGTCTTTTTTTCTACCTTTTAAATTTTAGTCATGTCCTTAACTTATGTTTTCCATGATGATTTTACTTTGTAGTAAGGATGAGCAAACTATAAGTCCATTATCACTTCCTTTGTTGTTGACATTATATTATCATTCATTCTATACTTTGCTTTCAGTTTTTTGTTTCCCACATGCATTATTTTGATGTTTTCTTACTCTAGTCCTTTCCTCTCTTTTATCTAAATCACTATGCATTTGTTTGACTGCTTCAGGGATATCAAATGTTATAAATCATTGAATCATCTGAAAAAAGACAGATCTTTCTTTGTAGATCACAAATCCTATCATTCATGAATACCCAGAACTGATCCCTGAGATACTGAACTGGTTACCAGCCCTGTCTCTGGATTTACACCATTGACCACTGACATTTTGGGGTAAATTTACTAAGAATCGTGTTTGGTGGCAGTTTTAAACCACCACACATCAGAGGCGGTATAGTGCTCCAAATTGCCTCATTTACTAGGCTGCTATGTATAATGCCTGGCGTTGGATGGCGGATTGAAAACATCTAAACCGCCATCAAAACCACCATTAAAAAGACAGATTTTTTTTGAATACCTTCTTCAGATTGGCTTGATAGCTCAAACACTATCTGGCCATTCAGAACATAAGAGGAGGCACTATTCACATATAAATTATATGGGCAATCATTATTTATTTACTAAGGGGCAAAATTAATTTATAATTAACTTATGGGGCACATTTTATTTTTCATTATATTAAGGGGACACAATTACTGTATTATTATATTATGGAGGCACTATGTAATACCACATTGTATATAATAAATATTTATATCCACTATTAACAATCAAATAGTATTGCCCAATTAATATAATTATATATTCACATTTCCCCATAATGTAATACAATAATAGTGTCCCTTTAATATAATGAAAAATAAAATTTGCCCCCATACGTTAATTAGAAATTCATTTTGTCCGTTAATCAAGAAATAATGATTGCCCCCATAATTTATATGTGAATAGTGGCTCCTCTTATGTTCTGAATGGCCAGAGAGCTCGAACAGCAGGCAGTTTAAGCAATCTCGCCTCTCTGCTATTTCTATTTCTCCTAAAATAATTCATTCCTCCCTTTGTTCTTTTTCTTTCACCTAAATAACATTTATTAATATGTTTTATTTATAAGGCACTACAAAGAGTCCGCAGAACTGTACAGAGAGCATACAGTGAAACAGTACAAAGCAGAACAAGACAATATAATATAGGCAAAACATTGCAATACAAGAACATCATGAGAGCCTACAATCTAGAGGGGAGAGGCAGGCATTAGGAGGAGAGCTTGCAGGCTTTGATAAGGAAATATGTTTTGAGAGCCCATTTGAAACCTAGGAGAGAGGTGGATAGTCTAATAGGGTGAGGAAGTTCCATAAGTTGGAAGCTGAACAGGAGGAGACTTATAGGCAAGCGTAAGAGGAGGCAATGAGTTAGGAGGAGGCGGTCATTAACGGAATAGAGAGAGTAGGAGAGAGTGTGAAGGGAGATGAGGTTGGCGATGTAAGGGAGAGAGGATTGGGTAAGGCCTTTATAGATGAGGGTAAGGAGTTTAAATTGGAATTTGTATGGTAAGGGGAGACAGTGTAGCGACTGTGGGGGGGGGGAGTAGAGTGACAGGAAAGAAAGAAAAATTAAATGAACAATGACGCTGAGAATGTGTTGGAGTGGGGAGAGGAGGGAGGAAGGTATGCCAAAGAGAAGGAGGCTGCTGTAGTCCAGGCGAGAGATGGAGTACATGGGTCCATGGCCTTATCTGTGTGGAGTTTGTATGTTCTCCCTGTGTTTGCGTGGGTTTCCTCTGGGTGCTCCGGTTTCCTCCCACTCTCCAAAAACATACTAGTAGGTTAATTGGCTGCTATTAAATTGACCTTAGTCTCTCTCATTGTGTGTGTAAGGGAATTTAGACTGTAAGCTTGAATGGGACAGGGACTGATATGAGTGCGTTCCCTGTACAGTGCTGAGAATTAGTGGTGCAATGTAAATAGCTGCTGATGATGATGATGAGAGATGAAAGCAAATGGATGAGGTTCTAAGTTGCATCCAGGATGAGAAAGGGTCTGATCCTGAAGATATTTCAAAGGTAGAAGTGGAATGATAGAGAGAGTGATTGAATGTGGTGTTGAAAGAGAGGAATAAGTCAAGGATAACTTCTAGGCAGAGGACATGTGGGGCAGAAGAAAGGGTAATATTGTCAATGGATAGAGACATGAGGGGAGATGAGAGGATCATGGGAGGATGAGAACATGATAAGTTCTGTTTTAGGCATATTGAGGAAAAGCTGGGACATCCAAGATGAAATAGCAAAAAGACAGCTGGAAACTCGAGAGAGGAGAGAGGTCAGGGTAGGAGAGGTAGATCAGATGTCATCAGCAAAAGAGCTGATAATAGAACCAAGGGGTGAAATGTACAGGGAGAAGAATGAAGCATTGGGGGGACAGACAGGAGGGAACAAGAGGGTTTGGGGAGAGGCGTATTTCTACTATGCAGGATTTGTTAGCACTTTTGTTAACATATCTGGTATAAAGCTCTGTTGCATTTAATAATAAATATTTTAGTTTATTACATTTGTTCTTCCTATCTGCTGCTTCCTATCACATCCCACCCCATCACAAATTCACAATATTTTTAATTTGACTAAAGTCGACCTATCTAATTCTTTTTTCTGGTATTGTGCTACTCTACTGCTGCCTGCTTATTCAACCACAGTAACTGATCTCTCCTCCAGACACATTTAATACTACAATTACATTTGTGAGAACTAAATTCCATATTGCTTCCTTGCACGTTGGTCCCCTAACTAATTGCTTGAGAAATTGCCCATGCAAGCAGTCCAGAATGTCACTATTCCTGGCTGACTTTGGCATTTGGCAGATTATATCAACTATCATTATACATATCATAATCAGATCATCATATCCTGGTGTTCTATAAATTGTTCATCTTTGAAAAAAACTATCTCACCATTTTCTATACTAATCTGATTTTCTAAACAGGGTTTAACGGGAAATCACTATGCCTCAGTCAGGGTTATTGTATTGTATCAGCGCAATCTATATATATCTATCCCTTGGCATGATAGAAATCAGTTCAGGGAGCTTATTTCCCAAACTGCCAGCATTTGTACAGACAGGGCCTGATTCATTAAGGAAAGAAAGCAAAAAAATGAGTAACTTTGCACCCGTGCAAAACCATGTTGTATTGGAAGGGAGATAAATTTAAAATGTGGGGACAGATTTAAAGTTGGGGTAGGACATGTCCTAGATCAACTTTAAATTTCAGTGTAAAAATAAAGCTATCAAGTATTATTTGTGTGCTACATGAAAAAAAAGACAGTATTTAACCTATGTGCAAAATAATAAACTAATATGCACCCCTTGCATTGTAACATGGTTTTGTCCACGAGAAAGAGAATCAGACCCACAATGTTTGAAACCATACAGCCTTTGTACAATTACCAATATATCTTTAGGGGACAGAGAAATCTACCATACTTTTAGCGGCCCCTATTTAGCTGGTTTAAATAAACACTAATGAGACATCTGAAGTCCACACTAAGAACGTTTGTTCCCATAGCACCACAATGCAAGAAGTCTCTTTTAAACAATGTTTTATCATTCCAAACTCCGCTGTCATGAATGACAAATCCAAACTTCTCTTCCTTGCAGTTTTACTTTTTTTGCTTACAGCTTGTAATTGTGACAGTTATTGGCCCACTTCACTGATAAATGACCTAAAATTAGTTTACAAAGCTACTTTTTAACAGACTGCCTAAGAAAATGTCCCAAATGACCCATACCGACCAGGTTCGCTTTGTTTTAGGTAGACAAACATCACAAAACATCCACAAAATTATCAATTTGATTCCTTTAAAATCAAAAATCAACTAAAAGGTCAGGCCTCCTAGCATGTCTCTAGCACTGTATGATTTTTAACCTACACCTTTTGTCTTGGGAACATTGGAGCTGTGATTCAGAGGGCTACATTTCTGTCATGAGCGTGCAGTGCGATGTTTTCCAAATTTAGGGGGGAACTCATCAGAGGTGGCTCCTGCCATGATTGTGTTTTGCACTTCATAATGAACGACTGTCTGACCTTGTCAAACTCAGGCACACTAAGTACTGAGATGGGTTTTATCTGCCATTAGATGTGTCTGTTTGCAGACGATATCACCCTGGGGGAGAGTTCACTCCTGAAACTATTCCATGTCTTTGGCAATTTTCAGGATGAGATTGTGGGTTATAAGCAGGGCCATCTTAACAACATTATGGGCCCCTGGGCAAAGCAGTGCATCGGGGCCCCTAGATATATATATATATAGATATATAGATGTATACAGATACAGATATAGATATATAGAGATAGAGATAGATAGATGTACTTGCTCAGTGACCCTTGTAGGTTTTTTTGCAGTTTTTTTTTCTTTTGCAGGATTATTTATTCTCATTAAGAGCCGTGCCTATGGGGCCCCCTTGCCTGTGGGGCCCCCGGGCAGCTGCCCATCGTGCCCAATGGAAAAGATGGCCCTGGTTATAAGGCTGTGGTTCTTCTCAGATAACAAAGGATAACTGCTCCCTCTTCATCAGGATTATGTCACTTTGCTATATAACTCAGGACCGATATGAATACCTGGCAGGACTTCAACATCTACTGGTTTGGCAGAATAGCAACGGTCACGATAACCCTCTTCTTCAGAGTTCTTGCTCCCTTCCGCTAACTCCCTGTTTTTATGCCAGTCCAAGCAGCTAAAAATTTTCAAAGAGATGTAAAAGGATTCATCAGGTAAGTAATATTGCATCAAATAGGAGACACTAACCAGATCAAGAATACTTACAAGCTTTAGAGTCCACAACATATACAACTATTATAAAACATGTTAATTCTCATCAATTATAGCCATTCCTTATTCCTGTCTAATGCCCTGGGTAATAAATGAGAGCAAATGCCTTAAACCATTGTACTTCATCATCCTCTTCATCATCATCTATTTATATAGTGCTACTAAGTCCGCAGCCCTGTACAGAGAACTCACTCACATCAGTCCTTGCCCTAATATTGCACTGCCTCTGGTCCCCTTTACACATAGATGATGAGACATATTTCAAAGTTCTCTATTTCTATTTCTCTTCATCTAGATCTTCCAGGGATCTTTACATGTATAAATGGGGCATGTAGCGTATATATGGGATCATCTAGGGCAGATACTCCTTTCATACTAATAAATTGCTTTTCTCAAACCTATCCCGCTTTTGGGGCTTTGTGGAGCTTCTCTCTCATCAGCTGGTCCTGCCCTGTGGTAAGCATATTCAGGAATTTAGTGGCAGAGCTGATCTCAGCCATGTTTTCTTCCTATGTCTGCCAAAATCCAACTACTTTTCTATTAGGTATGCAAATCCAGTCCTTGGCTTTCCTTTCCACCATAAACAAGTAGCTCAAGACCTTACATAAGCAAGATTTTAGTTGATGACTTACTGGAGATAGCCTAGTCTGCTTGGCCAGGAGTACTTAGTCCGCAGGGTAAATCGGAGCAAGAACATGGAACAGACTAGGTTCCATTTTTTAAGCAGATAGCACCAAGTTGAATTAGAGAGGCTTCCCTGGATGCAGTTTCAATCTGCAGCTACCCACAAACCTGGGTCTGGCTGACACTACTCAACATTTCTCAAAGCAAACCTTACTCTTTCTGAGGCTTCGGGCCTCAACCTATAATTTTTTTTTCACTTTTACCATATCCGATCACCCTTGTCACCCAAACATGCTTTTCTGTTAATTTCAGTATACTTTATTAAAGTCCATCACAAGCCATACTATATAACAAAGAGATGGCATTCTCCAAAGAGGCAGAATGAAAAAAATAAAGTGAAAACTTCAGTAAAAAGTATCTGAGCAAATTGGGAGTATATATGTACAATTTGCATTGATTGCATTAAATGAACTATAAGTAGAATTGCAACAACATGTCTAGATTTTTGAGGGATTTTCCTTTATACTATCCATCTAAAATAAATTTCTATTTATTCCAATATGATACTAAAACAGAGTCCTATTGCCCTATGCCAAATTTACTTAGGTTTTAAAAAATGACCACAACATCATGTGGTTGGCCTTGAATGGAAAACACTACTAAATGCCTGCTGAATGGGTCTCCTTTTAATTTGCATACAACGCCACTTTAGGTAGAACACACAAATAAAAATTAAAATAACTAAAATGATATATTGATAATATGTGATAGTACCATTTAATTTACCATAATATAAAATTGTGTCTCCGAGGGGTAAATGTATCAAGCAGAGAGTTTTCCGGCGGGTTTGAAAAGTGGAGATGTTGCCTATAGCAACCAATCAGATTCTGGCTGTCATTTTGTAGAATGTACTAAATAAATGATTGGTAGAATCTGTTTGGTTTTTCAAACCCGCCAGAAAACTCTCACTTGATACATTTACACCCTAGACTCCTACATTCAGAGGAGGCAGTCACTTTGTGGGCTGAACCATATTTTTGAGAATGCATTCTATTGATTCACTAGGAGCCATTGTGTGCCTCATGCCGCAAGGAGGTCACTGGATCCCATTGAATTGATGGCCTGCACTTTTATAAATTTTGGTTAAGATAACATAATGGCAGCATCCAAACTTGACGGGTGCACAAAATCAAGTAGCAACAGGCCTATTTAAGGTCACATTCAACCTATTATGCTGTATCAGTATGTATATTTCCATAAAACCTAACACATAACAAAATCTAATCCAAAAGTAATGTATGAGAACCAGTAGTAATCTGCATCTACAACTTTATAACGCAATTTATAATTTGAATATGGAAATGATTAGTTAATACACGTGCAATACTATGCTGTATGGATTGTCAAGTTACACTTAATAAAATGTATCTCCCACTGAATGCCATTTCAACAGATTTTAACATTAACTGCAAGTTCAAAGACTTTATAATACACTGAAGATTGATATTAAAGACATTAATTATTTGAGCATATTCTACAATAAAATGCTTTCCATGTACAAGATGATTGAACTGTAATTAGGGGTGCATGTGGTTTAATTGCTCTTTAGTGTCACATTCATTAGTTTAGAGAAAGCTTAGAAATATGCCAGCTTTCTTTTGATACATGATTCAATTAAAGCAGCCAATGTAATTACAGAAGAGGAACCTGTGTACATTTTAAGGCTTGGGGCTCATGGGTCTTTCATTTTTTGACGGGTCAAAAAATGCTAAAACATAAGCTATATGTATATGGTACATGGAAGAATCAGCTACCAATTTTCCACTTTAAAGGGCCATTATATTGAAATATTACTAAACTCTTTAGTGTGAGCAATGATTTATGTACTAAAACAATGTTTAATAAGACTACAGTCAAGAGTACACACTGGGCCTGATCCATCAGAGTACGCATTTAAAACTCACGTAAATCGGCTCTGCGTACGTCCAAATTCAACAAGGAGCGGATCTGAAGATACGGGCGCTGATGAGTTCGGGGTAGGTCTACTCTACTACACAAGACACTGCAGGATACATCTAGTACCTATGTGGAATATAAACTCGCAAAAGAACGGACCAAATTAAAACAAAAAACCTATTCAATTAATGTCACCTTTTAATAAAATAAGCATTAATGGCAAAACGGTTAAAAAAAAATAATATTTTTTTCCCTCATGAAATACATTTATTGGAATGAATTTAAAATAAATTTTTACAGTTGCTTCTAATTGCAGACACATATACGCTACAGCATGTATACAAGACTGTCATCACTAGTTATCAGGGCTTAGACTAGCCCTGTAGCTGGAGCAAGAGATACGGCAGCAAAACAAGTAACTTTGAGATGTCCAAAACTTGAATCCAACTCGGCTGCATGCGCTTGATTTTGGCACACACTTACTGTACATTGACTACGGACGAATACACTTTCCCTGCCCCGTTCCCTCCCAGAAACCATAGGCTCAGTAAGGTGAAGATGAATTGAACTTTTCTGTGTTCAGTTACGTATGGTCTGGTTCTGGGTAATATGGATCATCAATTCACACAAATGGAAGTTGAATTAAAGCTGGTTTATAAAATAGTAGTAGGGAGCATAAGAGTTAACAAGCTACAGCGCATATATTGACAAATTAAGTTGTGTTTCTGCTTCTTGGACAGTGTTGCTCAAGGTATATCAGGAAACATAAAATATGTTATATAGCGTAACTTGTCTAAAATTAAATGTGCCCTCCATTGTCCATGATGGGAAACGGGGAAGTTGTCGTACAGTAAGTCTACACCAGATAAGATGTGGCAAGGTCTACTTGGATTTATGCCTGTATCTGGGGGGATGTTGGGTGATGTTGAGTGGTCCTGTCATGTGTAGTAACATTATTGGTTAAAGTCTAATATGATGTTTTATCTACGTATTAGTTTCTGGTTTTAGGGCATAAAATGCTTGCAAAGTTAATATGTAATCACCATTGATCTGATTGATTTGAATGGTCTGTATTGCTCATACAAGAATAAAACTGAGCATATTCTGAAGAGACTTCGGGGTATATTTACTAAACTGCAGGTTTGAAAAAGTGGAGATGTTGCCTATGGCTGACATTTTGTAGAATGCACTAAATAAATGACAGCTAGAATCTGATTGATTGCTATAGGCAACATCTCCACTTTTTCAAACCCACAGTTTACTAAATCTAGCCCTTCGTCTTTGAATTATTTCTAAAAACTTCCATAACACTGGGCATGCGCAGATGAAATTTGAGGATAATACGCACAAAATCAGCATTTACGTTCTTTCGTGAATCTGGCCCACTGTGTTTTGCTCAACTAACATCGAAGCATTCACTCAAACCTTGTGTTTTGTCTTAAATTGTCACTCTCCATAAATTGCTAGCAGGTCATTTGAAAATGTGCAATTGTTGGGTGAACTATTTTTCTACATTTGAAGAAGCACATAGCTGGATTGTACGTAAAATCCCTTATTCTCCTCAGAAGCTGCTGAGAAGACCAATGGGGATCAGTGATCTTCAGCAAGACAGAGAGCAAGGTAAGTGCATATGAGCAATAACTCTTTCAAGCAATTGATTCACTTTTGTGACCACAAGAAATCGCACATTGGCAATTAACTGCATCACTTCCTTTTTCAGATGATGTACATGTGATCCAGGAAGTAGTTCATTCATTTTGCACAAACTTCTCCAGTGTTTATCCAAAGAGCAGCTGCAAGAATAGTAATAACCAGTGTTGTGTTTTGTTTTGTAAATTTCCACCCAAATAAAGACAAACATGTTCTACTGTTTCCATAGGATTAGCCACTAGGGGCACTGTTCAACTGGAGTCTATATACGTCAAGTCAGGTAATAGCATAATAGTTCATCCATAGGGGTCTATTTATCATTGGGTTACCCATCTCTGGTGAAAATCATTATATCTATTTTATTGCTGCTCATTGCAGCGATGAAAAATAAGTTTTCTTCAGAATTTAACAACATTAAACATTAAAGGACCATGGCAGTGAAAACTGCTCTCCCGGTGAAGTATTTATTCTCATAGCTGCATATGGCTGCACTGTAGCGATCAAGCAGACAGGGGAGGCAGAGGATGTGCATTCAGTGATCAGCACAAGCAGAGAGAAGAGGGTCGGGATAATCTGAGAACTGAGAAGCTTTTCTCTGCTTGATAAATTGAGTTAGATCGCAGTCCCCTTAGAGGTATAGAGGGACTGCGTTAACCTGCTGTAAATTGTTTAAGTCAAGAGAATTCTCAGATTCCTACTAAGGTAACCCCTTGATAAATTGAGAGAAAAAATGTGATAGTCATTCTTTTTGGGTTATTGCAGTTTCATAAATAGATCTCTTAGTTTTATACTTAACTAGAAAGACAAGTAAGAAATGTATTATATACAGAACAGCAAGTAAAAATAAACCACACTTGCCATACATTGAATCCTGGAGAAGTGGAGGTGAGATTGTAAAAATTGAGGTGGGCCGGACTTGATTACGTGATTTGGTTAATCAAGTGGGTGGGGCAATTGCAACAGCAAGCCCCATCCACCTCAGTAAACATGGAGTGACATAGAGGTGCACTCTCGGAACCTGTGCAGATATGTCAACTGCCCCTTTTGTATCACCAGAAGGGAGACTGATCAGCATATCTTTTGGGACTGCCCCACTGCACAGGCAATGTTAGATGCCCTGGAACATGAACTTAAGGACAGTGTGCTCAGGACTTGCCTTTCATACCATTCGGTATTTTATAGATTATTTCCTGGTCCCCACACCATGGGGCAATCCAGGAGGCCTGGCGCCTTATGAACTGTTTTAAGGACGCTATGTGGCTAGCCAGGAATCGCCTCATCTTGAAGCAGGAGAAGATGACCATCCAAGACTGTCGCAGGCTGATCCACAGCCTGCTAAGAGACTATAACACCCTTGACAGTCCTGAGGAAGAGGACGACAACTGATTGTTATTGATTATTGTCCCCCTCTTCCCCTTCTCCCCATTGTGTGTTTTTATCATTAAATTCTTTAGTTTGTGCCTCCCCTCCCTCAAACCCACTTCCCGATCACAGTTTTGAAGTGTTATTGTATGTCATGCCTATTTATACACCCTTCCCTCTGTGTCTGTCCTCAATAAAACTTTGAGCATGTGTCTCCCCCACCCTACCCCTCCAACCTACCTCCCCCTCACATCCACTGTTTTTTCTTGAAATGTTACACTGTTTAAGTTTGAATGGTTAGTGCAGTACTTGATGTATAGGGTAGGATGTTATATCTTGTACTTTATGCCTTGAATTGTACTAAAATGTATGCATGATTATGTTTTATGGTGTACTGTGTACAGGTGAATGTAAGTATCGTGTGTTTTTTGTGCCTTTATGCAAATGAAGTTACTTTTAACAATCAAAAAATCAGGTACTAGTTTGGCTATTTATTGCATTCTAAATAAAAAAAAATATTACAACTAAAATAATCAACATTTATACAGTAAGGAAAATAAACTACAGCAATTATGGGACAGTATAGTAATTGCCACATTTCATTTGTCAGATTTACATTATTGCCAATAAAAGCCAATTGGACATAAGTCTAAATAGTTTTAAAAATGTGCTATAATTGAAAGCTCAGTAAGTGGCTGGAGATTGTGGGCAATTAATCTGGCTAGTGGAAAAGTTGACAGACTCATAAACACTTTATTTTTATTCATCATTAAATATGGCATCATGTACCTATTTCTACCCAGGAAAATGCAGGGCTTAGTGCCTGAACATTGTGGAGATTGCAGATAATATAGGTGGCAAAATTACAATTTGTACTTAATAAATTGAGTCTTCAATAAGTGATAGAAGGCAGGTATTTAAAGTGACGTCATACTATTGGGGATATGAACCCCAATCCCAAAAGTAAATAAACAAAGTATTTACACATGCGCATTTCTAAAAACATAGAATGAGGGTGTGCTTCTGTATATTCTCACTGTGAACAAATAAATACAAAAATCATATATAAAATGTTCATGTTATGGTCTTCTTGCCTATACCTTTAAACACAAAAGCATGGTTTCTTGGAATATACAAGGCACATAGAATAGATACAGAGAAATGTTCAATTCCTCTACACTAGCTGCAGTCTAATACCTGGTCTAAAGAATATACCATATGTGCACAGCAGTATGTGTCCAAGCTTAATTCCTTTGATGGCAAAACCTACGGTGCCAGAGCTTTAGTTAATAACACATTCCTAAAATGATCAGTTCTTTTATAGTTGTCATACAGGGTATATGCCATTTACACACTTTCTTTCATGAATCAAGACATTCCCAGAACACTGCACACACTCTAGGGAGTATAGAGGCCCAGATTTAGTGAGAGATTACAAAGTTATAAATCTTTCTGTGTTCATTAAATCTGTGTATTATGTATAACTACCATCTCTGTGATTTCATGTCACTAATGCAGCATTTGTGCACAGTAGCTAAGGCACTGAAGAGAGCTAAAGTGACAGGCTCTCGGGACTGCTGTGTGTGACCTTAAGCTCTTGCTAAACAACAACTCCCAGGCAGAGCTGTATTTAAAGTTTGTGAAGCTGTAGGTCTGTGGGAAAAAAACACTTCTTAATTAAACATAAATAACAACATCTGTAAAGAAAGTCACTTCAACTCAATCTGCCCCATCATACCTCTATTGTGTTAAATCTATGCTGCTGTACCCATTGGTCAGAACCCATGATCCAAAATTGGGACCATCTTGCCAAAAGCTTAACTATTGAGAGGTAAGAATTAAGTAATTACCCACAATACATGGATATTTTGCTTGGTTAACACTGTTTGATTTATATTTTATTTTTACTAGAGATGGGCGGGCTCGGTTCCCCGAGATCCGAACCCACCCGAACTTCGCCTATCCGAGTGTACTCTCCCACCTATTCGGAATCGAAATCGAGGCAAAACGTCATTGTGACGTAGTCGGATCTCGGGGCTCGCTTCTCGCGATATTTGAAATGCATAAATACCCGCCTACACAGCAATCCATCGCCATTTTACAGAGGGAGAGAGCAGGGTTAGGTCACAGGCTGTATTAGAGCAGGGACAGAGCAATAATTGTATACTTTATTCTTTCAATTTTTATTTCAATTCTATTCTATTCTTGTTAGAGCAGGAAAAGAGGAGGATAGAGGAGGCATTTTTTCAATATTTTGCACTACAAGTGCTTTGGGGTGTCCCATATTCCCCAGTGTTAAACATTAATTTTTCTGGCAGCCAAAAGTCATATTTAGCAGCATAATCTACACAATATTTTGCACTACAAGTACTTAGGGGTGTCCCATATTCCCCAGTGTTAAACATTAATTTTTCTGGCAGCCAAAAGTCATATTTAGCATTATCTATACAATATTTTGCACTACAAGTGCTTTGGGCTCATTGAAATGGATTCAAAGCAGTCCACATATGAGCAGAATCAGCAAGCAGGTGCTGGCACCAGTCCCGATGGTAGTCTTCCCTGTACGTCATCTGGTAAAGCCTATGTAAAAGTACACAGCCAAAAAAAAACAAGTATACTTAAGTATAAGTATAAGTGTAGGGTGCAATCTACCCCCAAATAGGAAAGGGACTTGGGGCATTTCTATATCACGTACAGTCTTGAAAGGCTGCTGTTTTGGCAATTTCTCAATAAGGGTAGGGTGTCATACACAGACTGATCCCAAACTGGCTTTGTCCTTTTCTATTTATATTGTACAGTCTATAACGGCTGAATTTTTTTTACTATTTTCTACAAGTGGAGGGGGGCCTAGAGAGACAGAAACCAAACTGCCTTTGTCCATTTCAATTTATATTGTACAGTCTATAAAGGCTGGATTTTTTACTATTTTCTACAAGTGGAGGGGGGCCTATAGAGACAGAAACCAAACTGCCTAAAGCATTAGAAGTTGGAAAGCAGGGAAGCATAGGGGGCAGATTAGGGGATACGTGGGTTGGGAAAATTAAGGTAGCTTCGTTAATGCTCCTACCTCCCTTTCGTGGCAATATGAACTTCTTTGGCAGCTGGTAACCATGAAAAGACTTGGAGAGCAACGCCACTTCTGGGGCCACCATTTACATGTAATTATTAATTAAAAGCACAACAGTATATAAATGATGTCTAGGATGCCCTTGGTAAATTAGGCAACAACTGTATAGATATCATTTATAGCATTAGTTATTCTACATAGACAAACTCATTCCTCTGCACTCTTAGAGTGACTGATATGTATGAAAGCTGTCAAATTACTTGCTCATATAAGGTAGATATCTTTAATATAAAATATATTTTAAGAGGACTTGTCACCTACACACATTAGAGGCAGCTATCTTGGCAAATGAACCAGAATGGAGTCTGTTAATCCAATAGAAAACAGGGACAGCACTGATTCCACAGCTAGCCAACCATTTGCTACCTTCTCATCAAGATGTCAAATCCTTTCACATCTCTCACGAGCTCGATCACCGTCAAACGTAGCAATCAAGGTTTACGCTGCAAGGTTTTACTCTGCCATTTCTGAGGTGGAATAGTAGTAGGCCATTTCAAATTAATGCTAAAGTGTGACCTGATTTGTTACATTCATAGTCTACTTTAGACATTTCAGCAGCAATAAAGATCATTAAACACAGGCTTAAAACGAACATTAGCTTATATTTCTTCTACAGTGTATAAAAGGACACAATTAATGACAGAATTTCTATAGGCCGAGTGCAAAGAAATAAGTATAAACAACTTGATAAAAATAAAAATTTGGTGAGTTAGAGCAAAACAATGCAACTATATTACATACATGAGAAAATACATCATAATCTACAATTACACTATGTAAAAAAACGTGTGTAATGTCATCCAAAGTATAATTATATCTACCTATAAACACAAATTAACTAGACAGACAGACAGACACATGGCCGTAACTAGGGCTGTGCGATAGGGGCGACTGCCCAGGGCGCAACGCTGAAGGGGGGCGCAGTTTAGGAATGTTTTAGGTTCATTTGGTTAAAATTGAGGGCTAAGGGGGCGGCATTTGTCTTTCTCGGCTCAGGCGCTAGAATTCTAAGTTACGGCTCTGGACAGACAGACAATCTATCTATCTTCTATCTCTCTGTGGCGTATCAGTGGCATGCTTCTATAGCCATAAGACGCCCCCAGCAAACCCCCTTTCCTTTAGATAGAGCTCTCCATTGCTGCCGGCACCAATTCACCACTGTTCTGAGGCGCAAGTCCCCAACATTCTCAGCAAGTCTGAACAAACGTCCTGCCTGCCATGACAGCAAGGGCAGTCCCCCTAAATCGGGACTGTCCTACCTAAATTGGGATAGTTGAAAAGTAGGGTTAAACTCACTATACAAGGAGCATGTCATGTTTTTTGGACAAGAAAGCTTTGCTTTGCTGCAATAGGGGAAGGTGGATGGGTGAACACGCACATGTGCATTTGCACACAGACAGCCACGCATACACACCATTACGATAACTGGCCACACACGGCCAGGGTTTCTGTAACGTATTTGGAGGGACAGCACATCTTTTGTTTTTATAAAATAACTTATGTAAATGTTATAAACATTTAGGGCCTCACATGGAGTTGGAAGCAATTTCTATCTAAAATGCAGATGGAAATTGCATCCAAAAAAAGACACATCTTACACAGGTATGTTGAGCTGGACACATCGAAGCTGATCGTCGCCACCATCGGTTCATAGCTTCCACTAGTGATCGAGCACCCGCAAGTTTCCCATCTCCTTGCAGGCGTGCATGTGCATGAGTCTCAGTCTACATAATTTGCATTTGCTCCAACACACCCTTATAGACCTCCTCCTTCCCCCGTTCCACTGCTTCATTCGCAAGGGGACGTGAGCAGCCATAATCACAAGATACAAACATAACTAGCACCTGGTGGGCATAAACAGAAGTAATAAAGTATGTTATGCCCAGAAAACTCTATTTGTGTCCAATTCTATATGAGCCCCTTAACGTTTAAATCATTTGTGCTTTTTCTACAGATAGGATGTGTTGGAGCTGTGATAATGGGGAGTTACAGTGATGTGGGTAGTGTGGTTATCATGAAAAGGACTTGAGTGTTGATTAAATGTGAGAATGGTATGGCTCATTGGGGCTTGGCTGGATGGATTGTAGGTGCGATCTAGTGAATCACCAGGATTGCTATGTTTTGGCTGTACTTTCCACCGGCAATGGTGGAAGATATATACCATTGGTCTGCAATCAGTTAGTTTAATATATATGCCAAACAATACGTGTAACTTGACTAACGTGAGCACATGACACATGGCATTGTTCAACCTTGTTTAAATCAATCAAAACTGTTTCAAAGTGCCAAAAAAGAGATTTATTGTCCCAACTGTCTAACCTGTAAACAGCAATTTTCTTCCAAATTCATGTGACATGTAACATTTTCCATTAATGTTGTTTCCAGCATGTTAATCCACATTTAGAATACCCATTAAAATGAATGGGCCCATTGAAATAAATTGAAAAAACTTTCAGTAATAAATAAATATATATAAATAAATAAAAACTTGGGCTGCCTTCCTCTCACACATCCTCAACCAGCACCAGCAGCAGATAGCCTGGGTTTTACCTCTAAATGATTTATATTTGTGTATTTTCTACAGATAGCTTGTGTTGGAGCTGCAACAATGGTGTCCCACTGCCATAGCAAAAACCAGACTTAGGTCGGAGAATGCAGTGCCTCTATGGGGTGGAGAAGGGAGCTGCAAAAAGTAGTTTGACTGACCAAAATGTACCCATTGTACCCTATGTGAAAATCTATTTTCTGAAATGTACTAGAAAACCAACGGATTCTGATTGGTTGTTATGACCTGAAGCACATTTTGTTTGCAGAGTTCCATTTTTATAAATGATTTCCACAGTATTTACTAAGTCAGGTCTTAAGGTTTGTTGACCTATTTATTATAGTGACAGTATAATAACATTCATTATGCACTAAACACACACAATACACAGGTAGTGCAGGTTAGATCGGCATATTCGTGATAAAAGATATATACAGTAGACATGTGACTAGCACTGCAATGCATCAGTTGAAACACAATGGAATGCTGAACTGAAAAGTGTTCTTTCATTCTTAACACTTCATTTCTAAGCATAAAAATCATTATCCAAGATTCAGCATTTCTTATCCAAGCACAGAACTTTCTAAAAAACAGGACCATTGTAAAAAGCATAAAACTGAACCACATTCCTTATAAAAGCGTGAATCGTCTCTCTTGATTTTATAGTACATCTACATTAGATATTATTCCCTGAGTTGTGAGTTCTGTCTTAGCACTATAGCATCATAGTGTATAAACTTGTACAATTCAAAAACGTTGTTTTTTTTTTTTTTCTTACAGAGTATGTTTTACATATTTACAGACAATTATTTGAACTCAGTAGTGTAGTTAATGTCAGTGCAATCCTCAAAAAGATATTTTGGTCATTATTCTCAAGACACTCTGGCCACCCCATAAATGCAGTAGAAGGTATTGCAACACCGACAGATATGAAATTACTTTGTGCACCCACATAGGGAATAAAAGTAGTTTGGATGACTTAAACGGCAACTACCTCTCAAAATCTATTAAAATAAACATATCTGCAAAAAAATGAATAAAAATATGTTAGGTGTATGAAATTAATTTCATGTAACATTTTAGACCACAATCTTCCCACATTAATTTAACAGGAACCTCACAACTCTGTGCAGTTAACATTTTGATGATCAGCTTGGCTAATTGTTGGGCTAGCCCCATTCCACTTCAAACTTGCCTATGCATATGCACACAGTAGGTGACTGAGTTCAGGGCCGGCAGGAATTGGTAAGGCGATGATGCACTCCGCCAGGCTACCCGGGTCAATTTATTTATTTTTTTCGGCATGGACGTTTCCACCTTTAACTTCTGAGTCCCCGATCCCCCAAAGGGCTTCACTGCACATGCGCAAATTGTCAGCAATGGGTCTGCTGGAAATGACAGAGCTGGCCGTAACGGAGTTGAAATAATCTGTGCTGCTGTTAACATTCTAATGACCTGATTGGCTGCAGGTTGTTCTAGCCTTACCTGCTGCATATACTTCTCGCCCATGTGTCTCTAATTTTAACAAATGAATATGATAGGGGCTTTGACCCTAATAAATGAAAAAATATATATAAAAAAAAAAATCAAACATTTTATATTCTATCAACTTTACTCAGCAAATTTATAAATAATTATCTTTTTGGATATATCCTGATAAATATATTAGATTTTTGTCTTGTTACTGCTCAGTAGGACATGCAGATGAACACAGCCTAAATCTCTAATGTCCCCTTTGTAATTTTATATCTGATCTTACTAGCTTTGTTTTGCTGGCTCAGTTTCTGAAATAATTCTCGTTTTACTTATGTTCTAAGCCTTCCGGGATAGGGAACTACTCCATCACATAGTCGGTTACTAGCACAAAGCTTAGCATTAACGCTGAGCACAGCATCAAAGAATGGCTTCGAGCGGCACCACCACTATTACAGGTACTAATAAGCCGATCATTGATCAGTCCATTTTCAGTGAGCTAAGCAAAGTGGAAAATAAACAGCTTCATGAATCCAGCAAAAGACAATGCAAAGCTCGACATCTAAACTGTAGGAATAAATTACAATCTACTTGGGTTAATAAGGGTCATGTTGCTCTCTTGTTTGTTAAAGATCTTTATTTAAAGAGACACTACTACTAGACAACGTCTTCATGTACATTTGTCAGATGGTGTTAGATATCTAAGTGCATAAAATTGCAGTACAGGTTTGACAAATAATTTAAGACATGAAAATAATTTCTGTGTGATTGTAATTGTTATTTTCTATGCGGATATAATCAGGCCCGGCGCTCCCATTAGGCAAGGATAGGCACTTGCCTAGGGAGCCGGGCTCTGGAGGGCGCCTGGAGGGCGCTACAGTATTCTAAAATACTTTAAAACTGTGCGGCGACCGCTGACCATACCTGTCACGGCCGCCGCACAGCATCAGATGGACGGGGAGGGGGAAAAAAGGCTATTTTGTCACCACCGCCGCCTCTCTGCTCCGTCTCCTCCCCTCCACTTACTAGTGTCAGTGAGTGGAGGGGAGGAGATGGAGCAGAGAGGCGGCGGTGGTGAGACAAGGTAAGGAGAGGAGGGAGGAGGGTGGCGATTTTTGCGGGGGGGGCGCCGCTTTTTTAAAAATGCCTAGGGCGCCGTGGACCCTAGCACCGGCCCTGGATATAATGTTACATATAGAGGCCGTAGTCCTCGTACCCACTGGTATTAAATGTCTGTGTTGTATCATTTTTACAATAGCAGAACACAAAAAATTGGTATGAAAATGGAATCCATTATTTCCAATGACCTCATACCCACTCATGCGTTAAAGGCTGCCTGCTCCATTCAATGCATTTAACGTTTGACATTAAATGACTTCCCAAAGCAAGTAGCACAATCACATGGCAGATGTGTTCACAGATGACATGCAGATGTATTGGCATTTGAACTTGCAAATCAAATAACAGTGAGTACCTGGCTTAAAAAAGCAGCCAAACTGTATTGAAAGACAAGAAACAATATATTTACACAATTTAAAACAGACAGGAAAAACAAATCATCAATGTACTCAATTATTCCAGTTGAGCCTCATAGTACTAATTAAAGATGGTTTTGGACAACAGATTTGTAATCAATCCTGCCCTACTGATATCACAAGTGGGATGAGGCTCCCTATTGCCTATACCAGAGAGGCATCTTGCTACTTTTGTGCATGTTTTTTCCCTCTATGGTTCGCAGCAACAGCTCTATGGGAGGAGGATAGGATGAAGAAGACCTTCAAGACCACCTGGAGCCCTGGGTGGTAATCTAGCAAACGGTCAGTCTATCTCTGTATGTCAGTAGAATTTTTTTTACAGGTACTTATTATTTTCACCTTCATTTGCAAGAAGTCTGATAAAAGTGACCATAGAGTCCTGAAAGCTTGAAATGTATTTTATTTCATTGCTTTTAAGGCGCATGTTTAACATCGGGCAGAAAGCGGGTGTTTCCGTCAGGAATAGGGCTTTGACCTAGACATCAAGTGGTCACTGCCGGAAATAGGATTTGAGGGGAAGCCTAATTTATTATCATTTATTTGTTATTATTTCAATACTATTTTTTTAGTGGAACGGAAAGTCTGGGGATTGTGGCAATAACAGATTTTTATGATTACCGCAATAAGCAGTGTTACTGAAGCCAGCGGGGGATTGGTCAGTTTGGACAAATCACACATGGAATCAGAGTTTTTACACTTGTCACATAATGGAAGTAATTTCTCATACTTCAGATCATGTAAATAAAGTCGTACTTACTACAATTAAAAGAAAAATCAATTTTAAGTGTTAAAACGACAAAGGATTTACTGTACAATTAACACGCCACAATCTTTTCTGCGTGTCTAATTTCCATCTACATGCATATACTGCCTAGTAAGCAAATGAATACATTTGAATTAGGACTTTTTGAGATAAGAAACTGACAGAAGATTTCATTTCTCCAGGGCTCGTTTTAAAGATGATCATTAATGAATGTTACATTAAAGGACTTAAAAAGAATGGATGCATTACATTATATTCAGAAAGAAAGCTTCCATGCACACTGGAGACATGGATGACATGGAACTAAAATGATTAAATACAGTATATTTTCTAGTGTTTCTGTAGAAGGTGACGTAAGCCTATACTTGGTTGTCAGTACAGCTCAATTTCACAACTTACTCTTTTATTTGCTTTTTTTTTTAGATGTGCCAGGGTCTGAATACTTTTTTGTTAATAATCTTTATCTTTTGATTGTTCATGAGCCCCAGTTTTGAGTGGCTAGAAAAAAATACGCTTTAGCCAATCAAATCTTTGGAATGCTCAAGGCAGCAGGAGATAAGTTTATTGGAAGGCAGTGGTATGCCCACTTGTGTCATTACGTTAATTAGGACAGGGCTGCATGTGACAGGGGCAGTACCATGGTGTCAGCAGGGAAATGATGGCAAGCGAAAAAGCCACAGACAGTGGACAATTTGCAAGGTGTGAATACAGTGAGGGAATATGAGGCAGAGCTTATACATTTTTTAAATAGAGCCACAGATATAAACAGCTCAAGATTAACTATATCATCGATGTTTTCATGAGTTAATCAGAATCTACGAGAGCACAGTAACTCAGTAAAGTGCATATAGTTTACCCTCAGACAGGGTATTGGTTTTAATGACCTCTAATTAATAACTGAACCCAAAACAAAATCCACATTTACGTTATAATGTTTAACAATGCACAGCTAACGGAATAGGGAATTAAAGGGCAACTATTTATAGCAAAGTTGCATTCTCTTCCTGTCTAGGTTACCCATATACGTGGTGAATTTCTAACTAATGAACAGAGATTCTGACAGCTTCTATTTTTAATTGGAATAGCAGTATTTTTATAATATTATGCCCCAGCAGTTTGATTCTGGAATTAATAAAAATGAAATACAAAGCAGTAATAAAACTCATATGAATGTAAAGCTAGGCATTAGCCTTAGCTATAAAATCATTTTGTGACACACACAAAGATAATCTTTTTCTATATCTAACTTACAACAAGAGTTAACCTCCTGAATCTCATAAATCTGATTACCATAAGCTATATAATGAAAATACTAGTATTTCAATACCTTGTATTCCAAATATTCCATAACCACAGACGCACATTTAAATATGGAGATTTTATATATATATATATATATATATATATATATATATATATATATATATATATATATATATACTACCATAGGTGCAGGGGGTGCACAGCTGTTTGACGACTGGGTGGTACATGGGGGCCCTTAGCAAATTTTTGCTACGAGGCCCACACCACAAATGTCTAGTTACTCCCCTGCCCAATACTATATCAAAAACTATTGTTATTATTATTATTAATTTTTATTTATAGGGCACCACTAGGTGTCTGTAGCGCCGTACAGAGACAAACAAAATTACAATACGAGGTGAGACAGCACGGTACAGAAAACAATAAGCACAGTAACTCAAATCACTTTTAATTTTAATTAACTAATGAAGATACAATTCGAAATAATCAGTATACCATCTGAAGATGGCATTGGCCTTTCTACCCTATGGGGGAGAGCATTGCAGGAAAGGAATCAGGCTATGGTCAGGAATCAAACTCATGACCACAGTGCTGTGAGGCAGAAGTGCTAACCACTGAGCCACAGCACTGCGCAGTAAAGATTCTGGATCAGAACCCGAAGTTGTTGAGATTCATCGCCGGGACAGCCTCTTATCAGGATGATTTTTTAATAAATGGGCGTGAAATACCATCTCTTATCATTGCAATAGGGGATGATACTTAATGGGGGGGCATATGCAGCCATTCATAAATAGGCCCCTAAATATTATGCAGAAGAAGGAGCCAATGCCGGCTATTTTGTTAAAGGGACATGACCCACTGGTAAAGTCTAAACACTGATTCTAAAAAGTCTATGAATGAGCCCTTAGTTATAATCATTTTATATACTAGCATAAGCATATTACAGCAATGGAAGTCATACCGCAACCAGAGAAACTCAAAGCAAAAAGCAAAGTGACTAATAATTCATGCTCACACTATGACAATCGCACACTGCAGAATTGCAGTTCAGTAATTTCTACTACATTTCATAGATTTTATGCAAATTAGTGAAAGATATATCATCTTCTCTCAGCCACAAGAAAAGTCAATAATAGATAGTTAACTTTCTGCTCAGAAAAATATTTCTGAAAAACTACGTTGAGGCGAAAGAACAGGAAAAAAAGATTTAAGCACTGCAAGGAAACATGCTCTGGCACAGCGGAGGGCCTGAGATTAGAACATTTATTTTAAAATAACCTTCTGGTCTGTCTGCAATATATTCTGATGTAGTCTCAGGTGATATCTCTATTAACATCCATCTACCAATTTTTTTTTAAAGTTTTTACCGAACAGATCGACCACAACCCCACATTCTCTTCATGCATATCAAGAATTAGTCGATGAAGCAAAAGAAGGAGCTGTATTTTCTTTAAATAAAGGAACAAAGAGAAGCTTGTCAGAATAATAAACAGCATTTTCTATTTCCAGTTCAGTGGGTATAAGAAAAGAAATTAGAAGCAATGTATAGCCATTTCATATGGATCAATGAAAGTCTACAGAACTGTAAAATAAAAGAAAAGAAAAAACCATGGTGCAGAATTGTTAACTTTCATTGTATGATTAAAGCTATCAGAGATTGAAATATATTGTTTCTGTGGAAACAGAAAGACTAACAACTGACCCCAAACTAATGCCCATGTGTTGAGGATATTCACATCTGAATAGAGTTAAGCAGAACGTTCTAACAAATTTAGAGTATCGAGTTTCTATGAATAACAAGATAGACTTTGAAAACCAACATTAACAAATTGACAAGTGATTTTAATCTGCCATTTTAGTACACTGCAACTGGCGTCTGAATGGCATTTTAATGTATTTTAAATATTTGTAAAATATTAGTAATAATATTTAAGACATTCACAAAACCTTTTTTGCTTTTGTAAATTGGTCTCTTGGTTAAAATTCTATTTCCTTATTATTATTTCTAGCAGCAACTTGCATTAAGGAAATTGAAGAAGAAAACGTAATTTCCTTCATTTTTGCTACCCTCAAAATGTGCTGCCCTAGCCAGCTGTCTCTGGCTGCACCATAAAAGGCACCACCCCTACAATGAAAGACAGACCCTCACTCTGTAGTTGGGTTATCAATACAGCACATTTTTCTGGCAGTTTTTAGCTATAGCATTTACACAGGACAAAATGTCTTTTCTCCCAATGCACCTTCTTCTCTAAAATGTATGTAATGGTTAATTTGAGCTTTAAAATACATATTATTTTTTATTTTTATTATGATATGGTGTTTTTACCAACATCAGTGATTTTTAAGTTGAGTTCTTCAAGGAGGAACTCCAGTCAAAATGGAGTTTATTCAGAGCTTCCCTCTGAATAAACTCCATTTTGACTGGAGTTCCTCCTGACCCCAACCCTGTAGTAATTTGGTGAGGGCCCCTCCCCTAGTGCTTTACCTCACAATATCCACTGGACCATTTTCTGAACAACTCATGGAGGTATATTTACTAAACTGTGGGTTTGAAAAAGTGGATATGTTGCCTACAGTAACCAATCAGATTCTAGCTGTCATTTTGCGGAATGCACTAAATAAATGAAAGCTAGACTCTGATTGGTTGCTATAGGCAACATCTCCACTTTTTCAAGTAAAGGTAATGTGACAGGATGGACCACCTGTGCCACCCTTTCTGTTGTTTCTGGGAACCGGCTGGGCTTACTTTGTCACCATTCCCTTTTGTTATCCCAAATGCGCCCTCTAACCGCAGTAGGGGGGGGCTTACAAATGCTGCCACTTCTGGACTCCTTACCGGCATCCAGTACCGGGTTTCTTCTGGGTAACTGACTCTGCGAGTGTACTCTGTTACTGTTGTACCTGGGCTGGTACTCTTGACCTCTTCCTATGGATCAGGGTTGCTGTGGATGGATCCCCCCTGGTCTATCACATTGACCATAGCTGCTGGATAGCGGGCAGAGCGGTGGTACTGGAGAGCTGGGTCCAAATCTCAGAAACAGCCGAGAAAGAATTAGATTTTGGGTCTAATCTGTAGGTCACAGGGATAGAGAAATTTTCAAGCAGGACTTTGAAGCAAGTGATGTTTATTTGCTCACACTGGTTGAAGGTACCAGGGAGCAGGTCAGATGAGACAAGAAGAACAATTTTCAATACAAGACAGTGCTTTTTATACAAATTTGGACAGAGCCTCACAGGGTAAGCGAGGTCTGCTAAGGTCTGAGCTATTTTTAGAATCAGCATGCAATTTGTTTACCCAAACATTGATTTACATGCAATGCAAAGTTAACAATATTTACACTTATCTGTGATATCCTAAAACTTGCTTTGATTTTCTGCATCTTGTTTTAGACGCAGGAAATCTAGTAGCAAGTCTAATTAAACCTTCCTGTATCTTTAGGTGCTGGACTCTCACACTTCACAAGGTCTAATTTACATGAGATTAATATGGGTCCTTTCTTAAGACAGGTGCAGAATACACATTCCCAAGAAAGTTACAAAACCCCAAACAAGTAATTTCCCTACTCCAAGATACACAAAAGACCTCCTTAACAAAGGCTTTTTGTATCAGATACATACCTCAGAAATCATGCATGTCCTCTAGCAAAGTTAAAACAAACAAATTTCTTCCCCTGGTCTCAGAAATAAACATACACACAATATCAAAAACAAGTACATCTGCAATTATATAAATAAGCGTCCTGCGCTATTTCCTTTAAATAAATTTATACCATAAGTTATTTATAAGTGATTCAGTCACAGGTACAGAAAGTGTACAACCATCTATAAAATACAAACAGTTTTCAACAGGTGTTGTGCAGGAAAAGTAACACTTATTTGGACTTGTGTCTTGGAGATCCATTCAGATGCCAGTTTCAGTACACACATACATTGACAACCCTATCAATCTTACCAATTAAAAGGGTGTTGTCTACGTAAGATATATGATGGCTGTGAGGCATATCACATGGTTCTAGTCAGGGACATTTTTGACTGGAGTTCTCTATTAAGCATGTTAGAAAATAACTAACTTATATATTTATATGCTTGTATATCACTAATAAAAATATATTAGAGATAAAGTTTCGGAACTGTTCGAAAGTAATATTTTTATAATGTTGAAAGATATTTGACCTTCTCCAAATTAAATGTGGATTTTAATTTATTTCTGGACAATTTCTGTTTTATCTAAGATATGCGAGAAATGAATCAAATAGCACCATTAATTGTACAAAGCCTTTGAAACAATTACCCTGAATATCCCTTTGGCCTTGACTCATTCTCCACTCATTGGTTCCCAGCCTTAAATTTGGGCATATTACTCCCATTTTTAACATTATATATATATATATATATATATATATATATATATATATATATATATATATATATATATATATATATATATATTTACACACACAAGTTAACCCGTGCATGATACTCATGCATTCTAGTCAAATCAAGCTACTTAAGGTGTTAAAAAGGTTCTTGTCATGCATTTGGGCCTAGCCCAGGCCTCCTCAGGGGAAGAGCGTTACTTCCCGACGCAAGCGCCCTTTTTTAACGTGGTTTTGTCCACATGTCACCACCTCATCATTTTTCTCCATCACCTCACCCTTCATCTTCATCGCCACATCCTTCATCTCCATCGTCTTACTGTTCTAAAACCTCTCGATACACAACGTTTCTGCTAAACACCTTATTGCTGTGCTCAATCAGTCTTCCATAACCTGCACCTTCTCATCACTGCTTCTCCGTACTCGTGAAAATGCGACATACAATTGTCCATGACCAAAAACAGGCTGCGGTAAATAAATACCCACACGGTCAAGTGTTTGACTCTGTGACTTGTTAATGGTCATAACAAATGCCGCCTTCAAAGGGAACTGCCGCCGTCTTAGCTTAAACGGCAGTCCTGTTTCGGATGGACATAAGTCAATCCAAGGTATCATCACCTTTTCTCCTTTAGCAGAGCCAGTCAAAACTTCTGCTTGTATGACATTCGTTTTCAGTGCTGTCACTACTAATCGAGTGCCATTGCACAGTCCTCTCTTAACATGTGTGTTCATGAGGTAAAATTACCTCACGAAAATGAGTTTGACCCCTCAACTTTTTTCACACACGCCACTAGGCATTTATATAGTAGATTATAGAAAATTATATTTACAAAATACCATACATTAAAGTCAGCATCTATGCATCAGACGTGCCACTTTCATAAATGACACACGTGATGAACATGCCTGAGCCCAGAATAGCTAGCACAGCTCATTCCACGTTTCTCTGAGTTTACCGGGACAGTCCTGCTGTTTGTTAATAGAAATTTTTGAACCCTTATTTTGATACTTCCCGACTTTGAAGGCAGCACAATCGGGACATGGTTTGGACTCCCCCCAATCCACCCTTCCATATAACTGATCAGACCAACCAATGGGTGCTGTAAACCAGAACTGTCCAACCCCAAATCAGGGATAATGGTGGTATGTTACTAGATGAAATATCCAAGTGAAGGTAATATTAGATAGCTATTTTATTGCACATGGCATATGAAAGTCATGTCGTAATCCGTAAGGAAATGACAATCAAGTGATGCAAATAGACGTTTGCTAAATAATTGAATTAATTGATCTAATGTAGCTGCAATGCTAATGTTTTCACTGGTATCGGCTGAAGAGGTCAATATACAATCAGCCAATCAGAAGAGTCTATATGGTACTGCTGAGAGTCATTATTTTATTGGATATATTTGCACCAGCTCTCCAGTACCCGGCTTAGTATTACCATAATAACGATAATACTTTTAATGTTGCGGGAAATTAAAACAATTGAATATGCCCCTAAATGAGACTCATAATAAATAATTTTCCTAGATACTCGTATAAGATGGTAACACATTATGGTAAAATAGGAATAGATGTTTTACATGATAAGCTCCGCAACAAAAATCCAAATTGTGGATCAGTACTATAAATCCACATAAAGGAGCTGTTATCACTGGGAACCGGTTCTGTTGGTTTCTGGCAGAGGAATTTCAGAGCGGTCGGTCCTTCCTGCATTGTGAAATGCGTCGAGATCTGAAAAGGGATATACTCTAGTCATTAGGTCATGTTTTATATCTGGTGGCCAGGATTTGTTCTCTGACTATCCACAAATCCCCCAAATAGTGTTTTAGTCCTAAGCATCTGCTTTGGTTGCCTTGTGGCCCTGAAGCCACACACAGCTATCATTGTACTGTGCAGTAATATGTTCTATTGTACCTTGTAGACTATAAGTAAAAACCTTCTGCTTGTAAATCAGAATAGACAAATTGGTGGTTGGATATGGAATAAAGTAAATAGGATTAGTGAAGTCAAGAAGGAAAATCCAGCTGTTCGGTGAGAGGTCCAGCTGTGTGTATTTTCGAGATGTTAAAATATGGCTTCTGATGTCATTTGAAACGCATAATGTGCACAGTTTGGTACTAAGCGCGTTTTCTGCAGGGATGAATCCTGTTAATCACACATTTTACTTGTTTTAGATATCTTTTTTCTCCACCGTTGTACAAAGTAGTTTTAATTAGTAGCCTTTCAAAAAGACTCTTTATTGTAGATTTTATTTTCCTTCTCTGAGTATTATTAGCTGCTAATAAATTTCTCTAGGGGATTAACTCAATGCTAACTGGCCAAACGACCTTTGAAATGATTGTATCAATCATCTCATGTCCATCCAAAATGAAAAGAAATTGTGGAGCACTTAAAGGGTTTGTGTCTGTAAAGGTACACAATGCTCATGTGTAGCTGGTTCCTGCTTGTCACCATCTGCTTTATTTGTATGAAAATAGATTAGTAATTGTTTTTGAATCAAATTAGTTTTTCCGTAATTGAAATTATTTATAGTAGTAGGACGATTTGCATAATCAGGCCATTATTATTATAAAAAGGAAAGGTTCCTAATTTTAAAATCAAAGGCTATTCTCCAGTCTGGAAAATAATAAGCTGATGCAATGTATTTGTATGGTATTGTTCATTTAGTAATCTTTCATGTTTGGGTTCTATATGCTATAACATTTTTAGTATGGATTTTTTTGCACAGAGGTTTACTTATTCATATCATTTAGGTGTACAAATTACTGGGTACGATAGGTTTGTTGCCAAATTGGAACCGAAACTATGTTTACGAGTTGTGTGCTAGACAAGCATTGCAGTAGGTCCAACATGTATGTGTTCTACCTTGTAAATGCACAAAAGAATGTTTATGTAGCGTATTATTGTGTTAATTGTTAATGGCCAATTCATGCAGACATTTCTCCAAACCCTCAAACTTATTTAGGTCCTTCTAAGTAATCAAATTAGTCTGATTTGACTGCGCCAAAAGAGCATTGTGGGAACATTCTGAAACTAGAAACTGGCCATGTTCTTCAAATTAATATGCGTCATGCAGTTTTATACATCAAGACTGTAAATCAATTGCTTTAATCTGTTGGGGGGGGGGCACTTCTGTTCTTGTCTTTTTCTTTGCTTATTGTTCCTCCTTTGGTCTAATGTATAGAGCTGCATGAAATTAACTTTTTATTGCCATCCAGTAGTGCCTACCTGTCTTTTCAATTCAATATATTAGTATCTACTGTATCTACTCATCTTTTATATAGTGATTGTGTTTTATGATTTGTATGGTTGTTGTGTGCCTAATTAATGGTAAGCATAATTCTTTATCCATTGAAATATTGGGAAGGATAGAGGTTGTCGAAGTCAGCAAATTGGATAAAGTCATTTCAATTAAAGTCAAGCAAACTTGGTTGTCTTTGTCTGAAAAGATGCGTACGGTACGCTACGACGTATAAGGGCACGCTACGGCGTGGAAGGGCGTACGCACCTGCAACACGTGGCAGCTACAGTATTTGGTCTTTTACCATACATTCGCACAAACACGCATACTTGTAAAATAGTACACATTAATGGTAGTTGCAACACATAGTCATTTATGTCAAAATATAGTAGTATTTATGTTCTATATTATAAGTTATATGCACATTAGTGAAATATATGGAACAGGTTGAAGGAATCATATCATGTGTGGTATCATAATAAACCTCTTAACATTTTCTACTGTTTGGTTCACTCTGCAAAGGAATCGCAGAGTGCATACACAAGTTATGAATGATAGGGAATTATGAACTACTTAAGACTAAGGAATCTTGGCGGGAAGAGCAGAGCATACCCCCTGGAGAGATGACCCCCTCCTTTGGATTCTTTAGTATGAACTAGCCAATGATGACAACTCCTTGGACCTTCCTGAAACCTGGACCAATAGAAGCAAGCTATACCATCTCCATTGTATTACTGTATTTCTGTGTGCATATAAGCAGCAGCTTCTCATCTAGAGTTCAGACATCTTGTCCCCAGACTTCAGGATTGAATGACTGCACACTGGATCCAGAGCGCCTGCGATAAGTAATGGCTGTATTTATTATCACTTCGCTTGAACATATTATACTACTTTTTGTGAATAAATCTTTGTGCGTTGGAAACACAAATCGAGGTTCGACAATCGTTATTGGTCAGCGACAATACGCACTTAACAAGGTATATAAATGGATATATACCTTAAATATGTGTGCATTCATTCTGTATACAGCTACTATGTTTACACTGTCAGTCTATACACAAAGACGATGAACAAACAGTATCTGCTTAATCAGATTAATCAGTCTTTTATCCCACATAGCAGTATTTTTAAAGTCTGATGGAAAGCTCCATTGGGAACCAATATGCTGATTAAATTGCTCACAATGAGCAGATGTGTGTTCCATCTCTTTAGATTAGAACCTTTAAATTCATCCCACTGGCAATGCAATGTCTACATGATCATCATACAGTAGTTCTATCTCAAGAAGGAAATATCAGTTTCCAATATCCGTATTTTCAGATAACTGCTCTGCACCATCACTTAGACGAGGTACCAGAATAATCTTGGTTTTGAGAAAGAATATAAAAGTGTTGGTTAGGTCTTTGAAGGCATACATAACCCGGGCAATTCAGGTTCCCATAGCTATTATAAAGGACAATAGAAGGAGTCACAAGGAAATATTTGAACCATTAGATATTTTCCTCCTTTGACTATTTTACTAGTTTTGATTGAACAGTTTATTCCTATGTATTCTGCTAACCCAAACTAATCTTGGAGAACAATTTTGGATCTCTCTCTCTCTCTCTCTCTCACTACTATAAAACACAATATAGATTTACTATAAATGACTAAGTGGAGTCTAGAGCACAATGCTGCACTTCTTGAAATAAGAAAACATTTTACAGCCACAGCCAATATTCAAGTATCTAAAAAGTTCCACTGAACCAAAAACACAAGATCCTTGATACCAACTTGTATTATCTAACGTGCATTGCTCAATAGAATATATATATATATATATATATATATATATATATATATATATATATATATAATGTGATTAGCAGAGGACATCACATTCCATAAACATTGCTCCCCAAGACATAAATGGGCAGCTTCTTTGTGTTGCATTACCTCAAATGCGCAGCATGGTGACTTAGTGGTTAGCACTTCTGCCTCACAGCACTGGGGTTATAATTTAGATTCCCGACCATGGCCTTAGCTGTGTGGAGTTTGTATGTTCTCCCCGTGTTTGCATGGGTTTGCTCCCACACTCCAAAAACAAACTAGTAGGTTAATTGGCTGCTATTAAATTGCACTTAGTCTTTCACGGCCTGTGTGTGTGTGTGTGTTAGGGAACTTAGACTGTAAGCTCCAATGGGGCATGGACCGATGTGAGTGAGTTCTCTGTTGTCACGAAAGCCAGATAGTTGGGATGGTCTTGATCTCTGCTTGAGTGACAGCTACCCCCAGAGAGGTGTGGAGTCTAACGGAGGAGGGGTATTCACTGCCTTTCAACCGCAGGTCGCGGTCCTCTAGGGGGCGCAGAGCAGATAATACAGAGATCCACAAAGTAGCTGTAAGGCAGAATGGAATGTAGCCTCAGGTGTATGAAATTCCGGAACAGGACGGGTGCTGTGTGATGATCAGCAGTATAGCCACGAATCTCGATAATAGGCTGAGCAGGAAGTACAGTCACAGGTCTAAACAGCAAAATAAGCTGAACAGATATAGCTGTGAAGCGATGCACTGCAGTGAGCAGAAGCACTGAGATCCACACAGGTGATATAACTCTGGAACAGGACAGATGATGAGCAATGCTGCAGCCAATGAACGAATGGCCTAACTCGCGAAGACAGGAACAAAGGTAAGTATGAGCACGGACGGGAGTCAGAGGAGATGCTTCTTATCAGGTAGGAGACCTGGGGGTAAATGTATCATACTCCGCTTTGTACAAGTCGCCGGAAATCGGCGAGTTGACAGCTAAAATTTAAAGCGGCGCTGCCTTGTAAAGTGAAATTTCTCTTTACAAGGCAGTTGTAAATTTAACTGTCAAATCGCCGATTTCCGGCGACTTGTACAAAGCGGAGTATAATACATTTACCCCTTTACAAGGCAGCGCCGCTTTAAATTTCAGCTGTCAACTCGCCGATTTCCGGCGACTTGTACAAAGCGGAGTATGATACATTTACCCCCTGATGAACTGACACCCATAGAAAGGAGGAGGACCCTTATAAAGGGAACAGGCTGGTGATCCTCCTATCACCATGGAGCAGAGGTTTTAAAAGGTTCCCAGGGTCGCACATGTGCAGAATGCTTGGCAAGATGGCGTTCGAGGATAGAGGAAGGTCAGGCTGTACAACAGATAGGAGAAACCACGGGAAACCCATGTATACAAGGCTCAGATTGGAACTAAACTGGTGAGATGCGTGATATCTGTACAGCGCTGTGGAATTAGTGGCGCTATATAAATAGCTGATGATGATCCAAACACAAAGTGATTTTACAGGATGACAACTGGAGCATAGTTATTTATAGCCTAAGATTTTATTTTCTGTCACAGAGTTTACTATTCAGAACCTTAAGTTTATGTGTAAAGGTCATTTCATGATACTATACGGATTGCTTGTTGTTTTCTATTGTTGCGTTAACACATCTAGGGATAAAGCTACACTCACAATAATTAGGAAATGTTATTGTCAAAAATAGTCCAATAAAAGGTTCTCCTTAATCAGTGTTCCCTTAGATCCCGCTGCCCCGTCTCAAACAGAATCAAACAGTCTTAGGGCACTTTGTCAATGCCCTCGTCTCCTTGGGTAACTTGTCCCCTTGTTCAGGATGCAGAATAGCCAGGACCAGCAATAGAGCAAGTGGGGAAAAACTTATGTATAGTATAAAAATACATATATACTCATTTACAGGTATTGGGAATATAGAGCACTTTACAGCAGCAACAATCCAAAGCTGTAGGACTGCAAACGTTGTAACACCCTTCTTGGCTGCAGGTGGGCCTAACGGAAGCATAAAAATGTGTTTTTTGTGTTAAAGTAATTTGGCTGCATCATATTTTGCAATATGGTAGAAAAACATTAATAAGTACATTGCCCCACCAATATCTTAAAGCTGCCCTGCCGGTTAAACTGGGCTTGTGATTAACATATCACTATCCCCTCTTGAATATCCCCTCTAATTTAAATATTCTGCCATTGCTAATAATCAGAACTCATTTCTGTTAGCAGTCTGTTGCACTTGGTTTATCCTATTCCTGGAACTAATAAGGCAGCCAGAGACGTCAGTTTGTTGATAAATCTAGGATGCAAACCTGCCACAAATCTTCTTCTCCTCTTTACTGGTCATCAAGTCGAATCATGAAATATGCCTTTTCACCGTGCTGAAGGCTTTTAAGGGTTTAACACAAATTAGAAGTAACCATGGTTACACAAATCTTGTATTTGAAACTTCTTGTTCATGTACACTCGGCTGCTAATTTATAGCTGCAAAAATTACTTTCCTAGCAATCCAGTCATCAAGTTTAAACTCTGATGAACTTTACAGCAATATTATACTAGTGATGTTATACTGACCATGTTATTCAACATCACATTGTCATGCTGTGGAGCAAACAGTCTTGTAATCTTTCGCATAACCTCACCGTAAAGGAGATATGTTATCAAAAGAAGACACAATAATTCTATTAAATATTCCATATTTGCCAACTCTTTAAACCTCTGCTCTGGGAGATCCTGGAGCAGAGATCATGTGATTGGGGGTAGGAGGAGGTGTGGTGACGCTATTGCGTTACTGTAGCCCAGCCCCCTACTTAGAAATGCTAGAATTCACAGCATTTCAAAGCAGGGGGCGGGGGCTTAATGCAAAATCGCGTAATTCAGCCTTGCCTCCATCACGCCCAGGAGAATTCCTGCTCTCCCCGAAGTCCGAGAGGATTCCCAGAATTTTCGGGAGAGTAGGCAAGTATGAAATATTCCCAAGTAGAAAGCCTAAGCAATCTGCAAGCGTGGTTGAAAACATGTAGGATTCCCTTCATTTTCTCAGGCCAAGAATCCACACAATGCATCCTTTTGGGAGTCAAAACAAAGTGTGACAGTTATAGGAATCTATACCCAACAATCCAATTAATTTAGGTGTATCAGTCTTCACTTAAAGCGTTTAAAAAGTAAGGCTGTGCTGGTAATACCTAATGTGACGGAAACTGCCTGGTACCCTTGGGCTTGTAACTTGGACAAAAGAGATATTTGAAGAGTGACACAATAGACTGCCAGATCCACTCCTCACAGGAATGGTAGGAGGATCTGCTATGAGGACATGTACAAAACAATAGCAGCGGTGTCACTATGATGTGTGTAAGTGAAGTCTGCAAAGGAACAATTATTTCATCCAGTAGCCGATGGGATTTAAAATATATTAAGCAGCAATGCAACATACTTGAATAGATATTTGATAGAATTTAATGTACATTCCTAATTGATTATGCATTTTTGTGGTGAAATAGATTTCATAAGAGAGACACCTGTATTTTAACTATAATTTTAAACTTATAGGAGTACTGGATAGTAATGTACCTTTAAAAATTTAATGCACAAATCTACGTTATGCATGGAAACCACTATTAGCTGATGCATATTGGAGCTCAACTATATTATTTATAGGACTGGCCATTTAAATGAAAAGTTACTTATAAAAGTATTTTAACAAAAATAATGTTGTTGTGACTAATTGTAGGTGTCCATGAACTACATAATTTACTTTCTTACTTAATTTCTGTACCCTAATTATAACACACAGGTTTCCCTAATGAACACTCATGTGAGCTCACCACATGACACCAGAACTCATTATTTTTACTGATGTTTTTTTAATGAGTTTCTACATCTATTAACATCATTGTCTATTATACAAATATAATTTACATAAGCATATACATTAGTGTCAATAATATATAGGCTGTATAATACAATGCAATAATCACCTTATAGCAAAAACAAATTGCAAGATATAATAACTGCTCTTGCATATTTTAAGGCTAATAACATTTCATATATTGAACTTGACTTAATAATTCAAGTGGAATCACCTTAATTTGGAATATGCCAATGGGTATAACAGTAATATTTTCTGACTGGACAGGGGTTTCAGACAGCTTATAAGAATAGCTGGGAAATGTGTACACAAGACCCCGAGATTATTTACAATATATGTAATATATGTTCTCCCCGTGTTTGCGTGGGTTTCCTCTGGGTGCTCCGGTTTCCTCCCACACTCCAAAAACATACTGGTAGGTTAATTGGCTGCTATCAAAATTGACCCTTGTCTCACTCTCTCTCTGCCTGTGTGTATATTAGGGAATTTAGACTGTAAGCTCCAATGGGGCGGGGACTGATGTGAATGAGTTCTCTGTACAGCGCTGCGGAATCAGTGGCGCTATATAAATAAATGATGATGGTGATGATGATGATGAATATGACTTTCTTCAGTAGCAAATTTTATTTAGATCTTAAGAGAATCGATCAGTGTTTTTTGGATTGCTGCTCCTAAAATCATAATTTTTAGTACTCCTCAAATATATATAAAATGAAAGGTGATTTATAATTATGCAGATCATATTTATGGAGCTTCTAATAGTTGCCAGTAATTAAAAAAAAATAGAGTAAGTGATAACAAAAGAAGAAAGTTAGTCTAAATATGGACCAAGGGGGTCTGAGTCATAGTGGGATGTTAGCTTTAAACCCTGAGATCTACCCCAAAAAATTTAATTTCAGGACTGAACCCAAGTTGGCGCCAGTTCAAATGACCTCTGCATTAGAAGAAAATAATAGTTTTGCTTTAACTCAACAATGGTAAATGTTAGTGTAGCAATAGCAGCCCCTTTATTGTCATGAAACTTAGTTTTTAATATATAAGAGTTACTGGCACCTAATGTTTGCAACACTGGAACTACAACAGTGAGCAGAATATGTACAATATTTACCGTACCAGTAACTAACGCAACAACAGGGCCTCCAGAGACAGTCAGCATAGCTGACATTTTCGGCAGAAATAAAAATTTACAGCCCACTTATGTGAAACCAGCTGAGCCTGGTCTGAATGCATGTGGCATGCCCCGCAGCATTCCCACTACATATTATGTTAGCATTATTTTGTGACCTTTCCTTGAAGGTCAACAAGGAACATTGTGAACAAAGTCATTATGAGGCACAGACATTGCCGTCACTAACTGGGTGTTTAAAATACAACGCCTGTGGTGCAGAAATGTGAGGCATGTGACCATTAGCAGGCTAAGCACGTGTCAATCAGACAAAGACAGATTTAAATGAGACATAAGCAAGGGTGAAGACATTCAATAAGTAATATATCCCAGGACAGTTACGCTACTTTTTGTGCACATATTGTATTAGTTTGCAATAAAGTACACATACATACGCACACATACACACACACACATGATCATTTGTAACAACACATGGTTGTGAGTTTTTCACGGAGTTGTAATCAATCTATTGTTTGTATGTTTTTTGTTTTGTGCCAAATTTGTCTATCTTTGGGCTTCTTTATAAGGTGAAGTTGGTGTACACACCTAAGCAATCTTACGTCAGATGCAATTTCTACAATGATTTTACTAACAATTTAAAGTCCCAATGATGATGCCGATTCATGAGTACACAATTACACAATTTACCTTCAGATCCGTGATCTTCATCTCTCAAAACCAGCTGCTGAAAAGATTGTGACTCTGTACGCACTCTGCAGATATCTGCCTACACTGCTGGACGTGATTGCGTACACACTTCCACATTTGCCCGTCATCGTTCCATCGTTGATTGTGATTTTTAGGCAGTTTCGAAAACCAATTCAACAGAAAAAATGGCCTGATTCATTAAGGAAAGTAAGGTAAAATAAATGAGTAACTTTGCTCCTGGACAAAACAATGTTGCATTGGAGTGGGAGGTAAATTTAAAATGTGGAAACAGATTTATAGTTGGGATAGGGCATGTCCTAGATCAACTCTAAATGTCAGTGTAAAAATAAAGCTATTAAGTGTGCTAGAAGAAAAAACAGCCAGTATTTTCCTTAATGTGCAAAATAATAAACTAATTTGCACCCTTGCATTGTAACATGGTTTTGCCAAGGTTCAAAGTTACTGATTTTTTTTGCTTTACTTTCCTTAATGAATCAGGCCCAATGTGTTTCGGTACGATAAAACATGATCATGGAAGCATACACACTCTGCAATATATGACCAAACAGTCGTGAATCGTGTGATCTGTGCGATAATTATTTATTGTCCGTGTTTAAAGTAGACTACAAATAGGAGTGTTTAGATAGATTTCCAATAAACATGAGGTTGTAGTAGTCCAAGTGGGAAATTGTATGGACAAACAAAGGTTTTCTATTTATATGTGAGAGATTACACCTTGCATTTGGCGCATTAGCAAATGGAAACTTCTAAGTAGGTGGAGACTTTGTGCATTGGAAATCTAAAAGGTAAAAATTGCAATTACTACCTACATTTTTCGCTCATCCATTCATAAAATGAACAATAGTATACACGTTAGAGAACTTGCTAGAGCATTGAAGTGGTTTAAGGTTCCATATGTCTTGTAAACCAAGTGTGACACGTGCTGTCATGTTTCTTTAGGTTGACAAATGTCTTGAGATTCCAACACTCAACTCAAATACTTTGTGTCAACGAAACATGCAGCTAAATACCAGAACACGACCATAACAATTGTTTGTACAACCTCCTGTTTTGATCTGTACCATTAACACTAAGTGCCATTTACCCGATACATGAATAATATGTTCTATATCAGAACCAATTCACAACATTTTATGTTTAAAATGAATTCATTAAAAATATTTATTCATTCAATTTCCTTTTTTTTTTGTGCAAAAATATAATTATATTTTCTAGATGTTTTGTATCCTACACTGATATTATTATATTTATATGCCAAATTTAATACAATGTGGTACTTGTAATTTTAGCTTGTAAAATAATAAAACCGCTGGTCTGGGAAAATGAAAAATTAGATTTTTTTTTCATGAATTTCAGATGGCGAGTTAGCCTGTCATGGACGACTGCTTTAGATATAAAGTGCTCTAACAGAGAGGTTGAAAAGGATCTATAATTAGACATGAGTTCTCAGGATGGAACTACATTGCTTGTATTGATAAATGCTACTATATTCTCCACTCTTTAATTAAGTTGATATTTGCAGAATGGCACTATGGTGTTCAAGTGGTGGATTCAATTATTATAAGGTAACTTGGAAAACCTGAATAAGAAGCTGTAACATGTAAAATGATTTTGCTTGGACCAGCTTGTATAGAAATGTTTAAAATGAATAATGTAATTTTTTAACTCAATAAAATAAGAAATAATTAAACAAGAAGTGTGAATAAATAACTAACTGCATTAACCACTCCATGACTGGATACTCATTTCCCCCTCTCCATCCCCCCATCCCTTCATGACCAATTTTAACAGTTTGGCATTTTAAATTGTTCTTTGGTAGCTAATAGGACCAAATATATGTACTTTATACACAATCTGCACCAGAGGCGGAACTAGCGGACTATGTGCCATATTATCTCAATTGGCCCCGGTGCAGGGAGGCGGGGAGACAGGAACTGGGGCCCACAACCCTCTGCATCTGTCATGCAACAGGCCCCATTATCTCAATGGGCCCTGTGCAGGGCAGCGGGAGGCAGGAACTGGGGCCCCCAACCCTCTGCATCTGTTATGCAGCAGGCCCCATTATCTCAATGGGCCCTGATGCAGGGCAGCGGGGAGGCAGGAACTGTGGCCCCCAACCTTCTGCATCTGTCATGCAGCAGGCCCCATTATCTCAATGGGCCCCAGTGCAGGGAGTCGGGAAGGCAGGCACCAATGGTAATTCCGCCACTTCTTTGGACTGTGCCAAGGCCCGTGGCACAGTCCATGGGCCTTGGCACAGTCCAAATGCAAGATCTGCATTTTAGATTTTATGTTTTACCTTAACTCTGCGCTAACACCGCAAATAGGTACAATACACCCATGTACACAAGTCCTTAAGATGAGATAGGGCTGGGGTTGAGAGAACAAATGTAGGGGTGCTGGAACCATTTGGGAAATTTTAGGTTGATCTTCATTTAGTGTGCCATTCATGCATTTTTATGTGAGCGTTACACACAATGACTAGAGGCGAGTGGTGATCTGGCCCTTCACCGACTTGTCAATGTGCTCCTCATGTACCTTAGGGAGCTAGCTGGCTGTGATATAAAGGACATAGTTGCCTACTCTCCTGGAATGTCTGGGAGACTCCCAAAGTCCTGAGATTCCTCCTGGACTCCTGGGAGTGCAGGCAAACCTCCTGGTTACTGGCAATTTCTTTAGTTGAGTGGCGTGGGGGGGGGGGGGGCTTATGACGCAATTTCTGCATCATCTTGGCCACAATAATGCGATACAGTGAGCCCCACCCCCACATGCCCACCTCTCCCCGATCTTCCGCATCACAACTTGCCAAAGTTAGCAAGTATGATAACGGGTAGTGTTAGAGATAAAGGGTAGTGTTACAGATAAAGGGTAGGGTTAGAGATAAAGGGTAGGGTTAGAGATAAAGGGTAGGGTTAGAGATAAAGGGTAGGGTTAGAGATAAAGGTTAGGGTTAGAGATAAAGGGTAGGGTTAGAGATAAAGGGTAGGGTTAGAGATAAAGGGTAGTGTTAGAGATAAAGGGTAGTGTTAGAGATAAAGGGTAGGGTTAGAGATAAAGGGTAGTGTTAGAGATAAAGGGTAGGGTGAAAAAGAAGCAGCCTATTACAGGTTGGGACATATGGACGCATCCCCACCAGTATAAATTATTCCTAGTCATCAAATCAATATAGATTGTGCCATCTCCTATAGGCAGCACCAAGGCCTTGAACAGCCTAACAGGTTAAAATACAAATCGCAAGCTCATCTCTCTAAAAATGCGCAGTATGGTAATTATGTGTGGTATAATTTCCAAGATTCATTCAGTAATTTACTTTATTGAGTAAATGTAATAACATAATCACATATTACTTCCAACAAATAAAATTAAATTAAAAAAAAATATGGAAAGCTCCATAAATAAGAGAGAAGAAAAAGTAAATAAAAAAGTAAATATATACATTTATTAGCTGAATGCAGCTTTTCTCCCTGTACATACTCTGAAAGCACAGAAATAAATGAATCGGACAATAATATTTCCAACTATTTGCAGTATTTCCTCCTTTTCAAGTACTTTTAGTCCATAAAATGCACGGTATCTCACGCAAAATGTCAATAGTGAATGAAGAAATAAAAAGTCAACAATTAGATGTAACAAGTGTTAATAATTAATAAACTTTTAGCGAACTGACTCTTTAATGTAATAAGAACTATGCATGATTTTCTGATGAAAAAACTGTAGTGCTCAAATTCTGTATATATCGTGCATTTAGATGGCAGTATAAAAAAGAAGCATTATTTTAATTTAATAAAAAAGAAAGACCCTACAGAAATTTAACAGACCTGATATGACAAAGAAACAGTAGGACATGAATTGCTGCCTAAAATTCTTCTCCTATGTTGTCCTTCATTGCTCCGGAAAGGGGATTGTGCAAGTTAAGAAATGTTCAGTTTACGTTGCCCACGAAAATATGTTGTGCAAGCTCTGATGACCTTGTAGGACGTAGAAATCTGTTCTCTGCTTCTGCAGCTGCTCCCAGGGCAAGGAAACAAGAAGGAGATCTCTGCTTGGACATAGCGGTGGCTGGAAGGGTGGAAACTAGATTCAGCTACAGAGGCCATCTGTCCTGCTTACCTATTATATGCACACAGTTACATACACATAAGGCAGAGTTGGGCGTATATCCGTTTACTTAGAATAAAATATGCAAATTTGTACAGTGTGTGCTTAGGACGATGCATCTGACATCTGTGACTCCTACTGCTCAGATGTTTATGCAAAGTCAGACCTGGACACAGCCATATATACACCTATCAGGAGCCACATCTATTGTGGCTGCTGAAGGGCTGGTGCAAAATCTGTGCTGCTCATATTAGCACAACCTTGCTCGATTTCAAAAAAGCTTTATGATAAATATTTTTTAACATGGCATGCTTTCAACTTTACAAACTGTACTAGTATCTGATTTATTGGTATAGAATACCAAAAATGCTTCAGTGCACCAATTTTCATAAATGTTCTATTTAAATGTATCACTGTCATTGAAGGCAAATACATAAATGGCACATCAATAATATATAAATAAAATTGCAAATGAAAAGTCTAACTGCCATTCTTCAGTATTGTATAAAAGAAAAAAGGTTCAAAGCCTGCATTTGAAAAGCTTTAGTAACGTACCCTCTTAGGGGTCTGCTTATTAGGATAGCAAAAAAGGAACACAATATTTTGGGGGTATATTCCTAACTCTGAGGTCCTTATTTCCCCCTCCCCTATCCCCTATCCCCTATTCCTCCCTTCTAACCCCCCTATCCCCCACTTCTAACCCCCATCCCCCACTCATAACTCCAGTCTCCCACTCCTAACACCCTATCCTTCACTCCTAACCTCCCTCTCCCACTCCTAGCCCCCATGGCCCACTTTTAACCCCTATCTCCCACTTCTAACTCCCCTCCCCTACTCCTAACCCCTTATGCCCTACTTCTAACCCCTTATCTACCACTCCTAGACCCCTATCCCGCACTCCTAACTCCCTATGCCCCCATTCCTAACCCCCATCAGTCCTAAATCCCCCTCCCCCAACCCCACCCACTTATTGGGTTTGTTCTTTACTATCCTAATAAACATACTGCAAACACCATTTTCTTGTGTGCATACATTTGAAGTCATTGGAGAAGTGCCTGGATCACATCTAGTACTGGTTCTAGAATTTTTTATGTTTTTCATGTTTCACAAATGTATATTCACCATTATTATCGCACTAGGGGACAGTGATGCTGCTGCTTCCTAGTGGATTTATAGGCTACATTTCCATTTGTATTGGTTCATCCCCCAATATGTCTCCATTGTGCGCAGAAAAAAATAGGTACTTTTTGCAGAGATTGCGTATAAATGTAAATATAAAGATTTGTCAATAAACTATCTAATGAAAGACTAGAAGACAATTATGCTTTTTCTTTGGGTTGGTTTGCTATGTGCCATGAGATAACTGTGCCAGATGCTCTCAGGCGAGGTTCAAGCAAAAGACTATTACATATTTTATATTAAGAAGTTCAAAAACCCTTTGATTCTTTCATGATAAGATGCAGAAATAATCATCCTTTTTGCAGTATCTTGTAAAAACATCTACGTTTATAGGCACCAGATTTTCTTTAACATCTCCCAGTGAGAATTTTCTTTTTTAAAAAAAGATTTTACCCTGTAGTCTGCAATTCATTCAAGTCAAACTTGTCAGCTATGTGCAGTGACTTTATCAGTTCAGCATAATTATCTGTAGAATATGTGTCCTACATTTTCATTAATAAGAGGCTAAAGAGATAGAGGAAAAAAAACTACAGCCCTTAACTTACAGCATACCCCTCACCTGCTCACAGTGGAGGCAGCCATTTTGGGGTAGCCTGTTAATTCCCTAGTGACCTTATTCCTCAGTGATACTGCCTTACTTTTACAGATTTTTTATTTGTGTCATTTATTTTAATACTTAATAGAGTTGGTTTAGTGTATTTTAAAACTGACTGTAAATCATTGTTATATATTTTTGCTGCTACCTTATGATGGTTGAAGGCTACCACCAGTATGCTATATAAACAGGTGCAGAATGAAAGAAACACATTTGCTTCTGCACACGTAGCTGCTAACAGCTTATTTATTGGAAATTGATGGGGGGTAGATTTTCACACAAATATTGTGTGTACCTTGTGAATAATTTGCAGATTAAACATAGATGATTTCACCTTCATCATCATCATCACTATTTATTTATATAGCACCACTGATTCCGCTGCACTGTACAGAGAACTCACTCACATCAGTCCCTGCCTCATTGGAGCTTATAATCTAAATTCCCTAACACAGACACACAGACAGACAGAGAGAGAGAGACTAGGGTCAATTTATTTTTTAATAGCAGCTAATTAACCTACGAGTATGTTTTTGGAGTGTGAGAGGAAACCAGAGCACCCGGAGGAAACCCACGCAAACACAGGGAGAACATACAAACTCCACACAGATAAGGCCATAGTCGGGAATTGAACTCATGACCCCAGCGCTGTGAGGCAGAAGCCTGATGAATTAAGGTAAGTAAGGCAAAAAAAAAAATAAGTTTTTTCCTGACAAACCATGTTACAATGCAAGGGGTGTAAATTAGGTTTTTATTTTCCAAATTAGTTGAATACTGTCTGTTTTTTCATGTAGTGCAGTTTCATAGCTTATTTGTACACTTAAATTTAAAGTTGAACTAGGAATTCCCTACCCCAACTATAAATCTGCCATCACATTTTAAATTTACCCCCCCAAAATGGTTTTGCCAAGGTGTAAAGTTACTATTTTTTTTTGCTTTCCTTTCCTTAATGAATCAGGCCCAATGTGTTTTCTTAATTATAGCAGTGTTGTGACTTATATTCACCATTCTTAATAAGGAATTCTATTTGCACTGCACATGAATGTAAACAGATCTCCCCACTGCATGTCTACTTTGACATTATTATTATTAGAATGTTCTCACTATTTGACAATAATGTCATCCTCTTAGAGTCTGTTTATATCATGTTATAATCTGTTGTTCATGAAATAGAAAGACATTCAGGCACAGTCCGCAGGTATGTTATTGCCAAACATATGTGAAGACTTTTAATATACTTTGGATCCCCCCGTTACCAAAGGCTTTCCATTTTATTTATAGAAACATATGTATCAAACAGTTGTCTGAGCAGGAATGCAATAAAAATATTGCCAGTATTTTGTGAAACATTCATTAAAATATTTTCAAAAACATGTCAACAAAGAAACAGCATGTAAATAGGATATATGATAGACTTTCTTTTCCATCCTTCCAACTGTATTGACTTCAAAAAAGGAACTAAATTAAAAATTTACTCCTCAGAAACTAAGTCTCCGAATTTCCCTAACTTCCAAAGAGAAGAAGATCTACCGTCACATAAATAATTAAGAAGGTGCTCAAAGAGTGAAATTCGGTAAAATTGCTTTGATGTGCTTCACTCAAACCATGTAACTATACTGCAGAACTTCCTTCTCATTACTTTTCGAACAACAAACCTTACATTTCTTAACTCCTTCATGGGTGGATTGTCATACCTTAATGACTAAACATGTGCTAGTTTCATGGGATATATATTTTTCTATTATGTAGTCATACCTAGTGGATTTTATTTTATTTTTCTTGGGACAGATAAAGCTTACATAAAGTATATTTTGTAAACTTATTTTTTATGGTTTTTATGTTATGACTATTGCATAATATACCAGACAGTCTGTTTCCTACAGTTAATTCCATGTATTTAGTGCAACCTCAGAAATTTACGCTAAAGTGCAATTGTGTAATTGGCCTACGACCCTGATTATAATGGTCCTAAATATGAGTACTTTACACAAATTCTGATGAAGGAAGCTATATGGCCGCAAGCAAAGTTACGCACCTTTTTTTTGGGAAGGGGGATCAAAATATGCTGTAAAATATGGGTGCAAAGCACTTGTATGCAAAAGCCTTTATGGTGGGATTAATAGAAAGAGCCAGTGTTAGGCGAAAAAAATTTGGGGGGGTTTGCTGCACATTATTGGTAACATTAAGATCACTTGAAATACTGCACAGTGGCTTAGTGGTTATCACTTCTGCCTCACAGTACTGGGATGAGTTTGATTATCGTCAAGGGACTTATCTATGTGGAGGTTGTATGTTCCCCTCGTGTTTGCATCAGTTTCATCCGGCTGCTTCAGTTTCCTCCCATACTTCAAAAACACACTAGTTAAAAAACCAAATTAACCTTAGTCTGTGTGTGTTAGGGGATTTAGATTCAAATGGGTCGAGAACTGAAGTGAATGACAAAAATATTCTCTGTACAATGCTGCGGAATTGGTGGCGCCGTATAAAAAATTGTTGATAATGATATCTAGAATGCCCGCCACTACTAGATCACTATTACAAGTGATCTCTTCTGGCAGAGGTGACCTAGATTGGGACACCCCATTATGTTCAAAAGCTTACAATCTATAGGATATGAGACATGATGATACATGCAACAAATTGATGCAACCAAATTACATAGGGAAAAAGCGCATATGATCCCAGAAATGTTGTCATATGGTCACTAGGATGTTTGATTATATATTAATATATATATACAGAAATGTAAGCTAGATCATATATATATATATATATATATATATATATATATATATATATATATATATATATATAAATATATATATACAGAAATGTTAGCTAGATCATATAATATATATATATATATATATATACAGGAATGTTAGCTAGATCATATAATATATATATATATATATATATATATATATATATATATATATATATCTAGATATATCTAGATGTATGTATATATATATATATATATATATATATATATATATATATGTATGTAAGTTTTGTGTGTGCTGTGCAGGCACAGGTTATTGTGTAGAATATTTTAAGGAGGTTAATAATAAGGTGGTGCGGACTGACTATTGAGGATCAAGTAAAGTTATTTTTGCACGTTATTATATATCAATGCCTAGTATTACGGAGATTGAAGCTTAACCACGTATTTTACCTTCAGGTTTCATGCATTTTAAGATTAAAATTCTGGGATTTAGTTGTACGCTCTTTACAATCTTCTTTCAAACTCAAGTCCGGATAAATAAGGAAACCTTATCTGACCAGGGAATAATAATGTGGCTGTACTATGCATCAGTGAGCATGTTCTGAACCTGTAAATAACTCTTTTGCATCACTATGTCTCAGTCATTGGGATTTTATTTTGGACAGCACAGAGTTTCCACATAGTTGTCCCCTGGCGCTTCGTCTTAGGCTTTTGGTTTCTGCATAATAGAGTGATACAAGCCAGCATAGTTCCGCCAACATGCCTCCTAATACCTTTTATTGGCTCATTAGTGATGAATTCTTTAGAACACTTTGCCCTCGATCTCAATTCACAGTTACCTAACATGTGCATAATGTAGTCCACAGATTTTCTCTTTCTCGTGGCGCCCGAACATCCATAAATCTCGACTGAAAGCAAGCAAGATTTCCACTTGGTGATTACTTTATATGGAAACACAGCCAAAGTGGGGGAGATTATTTATAGCTTCTGAACACTGTATAATAGGAAAAGATGAAATGATTGAGTAGTGCAGGGCACAAAGGTAGGGAATGGGCCATTATAGTCATAAACATTAATGTTTTGTGAAAGAAGTAATGAACTAAAGGCAAGATGAAAAGAAGAGAACTCGTAGCTAAAACTTCACACAGTGCTTGCTTTAAAAGTTCAAAGCTAAATGCTTTTTTTTTTTAATTCAATTTGAAGCACAATCTTTGTAGGATTATTTTAAAGAGCGGCTATTTTACCTCAGTTGCGGTAAATGCTGCCACCAACACTGTGTTTGCTGCATGCTAAGAATCATTGGAGGTCTGGGCTTGCACAAGGGAGTGCAAATCAAAAAGTGTTGCTTTACAACGCAAGGGGCTAGAATATACTAAACTGCGGGTTTGAAAAAGTGGAGATGTTGCCTATAGCAACCAATCAGATTCTAGGGTTCATTTATTTAGTACATTCTACAAAATGACAGCTAGAATCTGATTGGTTGCTATAGGCAACATCTCCACTTTTTCAAACCCGCAGTTTAGTAAATATACCCCAAGGTCTTGTAGAATTGCTCAGTATTTACTATGATGATGAGTGGATGTAGTATTATGACCAGAACAACTGATGCAGCACAAAAAAGCTAAACTGAGAAACAGTCTGTGTACATTTCATACTCTAATGCAATACCAGGCATTGAGATGGGGAACGTCATTAAGCCTGCCCTATTTCCTCCTCATCATAGGTATTTTGTGAAAAGCAAAATGGTCAGACATTAACACCAACTTGGTATTACTAGCTACCTTAAGAAAGTGCTATTTGCTCACAACATACACACAAGTCACCTTATGTAGAGCTGGATGCAATGTGCTCTTAAAACATAAGCGAAAAATTGCATCTCTGTGTTCAGAAAGGACGTGTCTTAAGAGACGTGTGACTCTGAATAGTACATAAAATGCATGTCTTTTAGTAAGATATGCTTAACACGTTAAAGGTGTAGGATACACTGTAACAGTATCATACACTACGGGCCGTAAACGTGATGAATAAATAAAAGAGCATAATATCCCCCAAAATAGTCAAATTAGGTGTAGTGCTGCCAGTCTAGGCTGGTACTGGCAAAATTAGGGGAATGAAAAGCGTGAGATCCACCCCGAAATTTCCAAAACAAGCTCCAGGCCATGCCAGGGCTTGTTCCCCCTGCCATAGTGACAACCAGCTCTAGGCTGGTCAGTACGGGGCTGAATTCCTGAGGCTGGATAGGGTTCTCAAACCCCCTCCTACAGATGGATTTTTTTTTTCTGCGGTGCACTACAGGTTCCAGCATGCACAAGCTGCCATTAAATGGATGGTATGCTGGCGCTTGTAGTACCTTATAAATAAATAAAGGATGACGATGATACACTAGCTTTGGTAAGGGCTCCTTTGAATGAGCTCTTAGCGTTTGTGCCGTGATATTTATTACTGGGGATTTCCCATGCTCCGTTTCCTCCATTTTTTAGGATTACAATCTCAGTTCATCTCTATCCTGTCCAATTATGCAGAGAAAAATGAAGATGTTGGGCCTGATTCATCAAGGAAAGTAAATAAGAAAAAAAAGGAACTTTGCACCTTGGCAAAATCATGAAAAATGTGATGGCAGATTTATATTTGGAGTAGGGCATGTCCTAGATCCATTTTACATGAAAAAAAAACAGCCAGTAATTAACTTATGTGCAAAATAATAAACTAATGTACACCCCTTGCATTGTAACATGGTTTTGTCCAGGAGAAAACATACAATTTTTTTTAGCCTTATTTACCTTAATGAATCAGGTCCATTGTTTTTTTGTCAAACTGCATTGTATGGGAAGGAAGCAACAGTGGTTCTTGGATCTGAAAGGCTGTACTGCCTTCAGTAAATCCACCACTTACGTTTCGTAGCATAAACATATAAACACTTTAAATAAACTGTGATTTCAACAAGTTCCATAAAGCTAGTGCCTGATGGGAATATTTGGCTGTCACCTTTCACCATCTAGAAAAACTTGGCATTCTGATGCTGTAATTAGTGTCCAATATGACACATAACTTTCAGCGTGATGCACTGTTTCCCTGTCATGCCGTGTTTTGACAGTTGAATTGCTCTCCTATTACTGGGAAACAGCATTTGTCAATGTATCACATTACGTCACATTATTACGGCTTCAAAATATTGCATTTTTGTAGCCGTGTAAAAAAAGCTTCTTTTAGCTACAGCGTCGTGACACTTGTCTAAAGGTCTCAATGAATCAAAGCTGTCAATTGTAAAAATAATCTCCACAACCCCCACCCTAGCATCAGCTCTGTACACACCACATACCGTATAACCAGTAATTTCACCCAGGGCGCCAGCTTTTTCCTGCATTGAAAGGGCTCCGCTCCCTCTTCCATTGTGATGGCCTTAATCGTATGCCCTTTATACACTTGTAATTATGAAATTCAGATTTCAGAATTATTCTGAAACCATAGACAGGATGATTTTTGTTATTCTAATTAGCTTTAAGTGTACATGAAGTTGGAATAACCTAACTGAAAAATTATTATGTTCACTATTCTCTTTTATCTAAAGTGTTTCCTCCCTTATCGTTAGAGATGTTCACTGACCCCCGTGTTCTGGTTTTGGTTTTGGATCTGGATTAAATTCGTGTTTTGGTTTTGGCAAAACCGCCTTTGCGTGTTTTGGTTTTGGATCACAATTTTTTTGTAAAATTCCTATTTTTGTTTTTTGCTAAAATCACATATTTTTGCTGTTTTTTCCCACCCTACTTTATTATTAACCTCAATAACACTAATTTAAGTCATTTGCAGACAATTTTGACCACCTCACAGATCACAATATTATTTCCATACACTTTCAAACACAGACTGCAGATTTAGAAGACCAAGCCTGCCAGACCTATCATTTCTATTTCAGCTATGACAATTAGCAATGGAGCAATGGAACTCTCCTGAATGTCACTGGAGACTTTGAGTAACACTGCTACCCCTCCTCTTTCTTTTCTACTTATGACACTGCCCATCTGCCCTAGAGACTGCCAAGAACTGTGCTACCCCTACTGTGTCCCTCTGGGAAATGGCGCTGGATCGCTGTGGAGGGCGGTACTTATAGAATCCAAAGCTTGCGAGATCCGAGACAATGACGTTTTGCCTTTTTTTCAATTCCGAGAGAGCACGAAAGTACCAAGCCAGCTCGGCTCGGTACTCGGATCTGCTAAGTTCGGGTGTGTTCGGTTCTCGGGGAACCGAGCCTGAGCATCTATACTTATCTTACATTTGTCATTCTTCTTACCTTCCCATTACACTTGATTCTCAACCCTCTCACGATAACTTTCTTGATATCTGCCCTCTTGTATGCCCATGTTTTGCCTGCCCATTACTGCTTTACATCATGTTGCTTAGTGGTTAGCATTTCTGCCTCACAGCACTGGGGTCATGAGTTCAATTCCAGACCATGGCCTTAGCAGTGTGGAGTTTGTATGTTCTCCCCATGTTTACGTGGGTTTCCTCCAGGTGCTCCGGTTTCCTCCCACACTCCAAAAACATACTGGTAGGTTAATTGGCAGCTATGAAATTGCCCTTAGTCTCCCTCGGTCTGTATGTGTGTATGTTAGGGATTTAGATTGTAAGCTCCAATGGGACAGGTACTGATAGGAGTGAGGTCTCTGTACAGCGCTGCGGAATTAGTGGCGCTATATAAATAAATAGATGATGATGATGATCTCTGCTTCTCATTACTGTCCCTGCCTCATATTTGCCATTTTGTCTCTGTAATGCATCCACTCTCCATTACCCTATTGCCTCATCTCTGCCATCCACTGCCCTCCCATCTCTTACCTCATGCCATGTCTCTTCTGCTTGCTACGGCCTGTCCTTATGTCTGCCATGCTCTTTTCTCATCATCTTTCTTGCCTTATGTTTAGTCAGTACTTAAATTGTTTCATGCAGTATTTTCTGCCGAATGCCTCACATGGGCAGCAGGAATGACTGCCGTGTCAGAAACAGGGAATTTTAATATTGTCTATTCCCATAGGGCACTGTGCAATGACAGCAGCGCTACGAAGAGATAAAAGAAGAGGTCTCCTATCTCTGCCACAGGCTCTGCCTCTGCAGTCCTGGCAACGGGGCAGGCTCCACTGTGATATGAAGGGTGGGGCAAAAGAAAGTTTTCAAGATAAATAATAAAATAAATCAACATAACAACAGCACCCTCCATGCCCAGCCCATGTTGCCCACCACAATAAATAGCTGTGACTACAAATGAATGCTACTTGTGGCATGTTGACTGTGACACAGACATAGACCTTGTTATTAAGTTCCTGATCTAACTCTTACATATGGCTCTGGGAATATGTGCTCTTGTTATACAATGTCTACCTGCCACATTTTTTATGTATTGTGTTTGTAAAGAGCAACACAAACACAGTACATGTATAGTTTGGGAAAGTAATTAATAGGACTGTATAACAGTTCACCTCCCTAAAGAAGCTAGACCACAGCCCCTAGCAACAGGCATTAAATAGTAGGCTACTGATTAAATGCATGCTATGTTATTGAGACGACATTTCCAATAAGCTTAAAATGCTCATTTATTTAAATAAAACAGAAACCTCTGTGGTATGGATATTGACGCTAACAGTTGTTAGAGGATTAACTTGCCATCAATTTCACTACACAATAAGGGAGGAATTCTGGGACGTGATGCGGAGTGCCCCTGGAGCGGTCAATAAGGCACTCCAGGGCGATGCATCTTCACAAGCTTGTCATTGCAACCCATAGAAATGTGAAGGAAAATTAGCAATGTTCGGGTATCATAGTAGCCGTATATGAGTGCAGCCTGATATCGGAGTCTAATTTTGGGAATGTAATTATGATAAGTTAACCATTTAAAGTGGAAATCCTGACCAGGGGTGTATCTAAGCATTTGTATCTAGACCAGGGGTGTATCAGCTTTGGGCCCCACATCAGCTGTACCGCATGCCCCCATGGTAGTTATGCCCTTGTTCCTGGCTGTACTGGAAATGAGGCATAGATTCCCAGCATTGAACTATAATGTTAAACAGGTTATTTACGTTCCTTAATGTTAATAATAGGTGATATTTGTTTTTGACAACGATTGGCCCGAGAATCAAACCAGGGAGAAGGGAGAACTTCCAGGCCAGAAAATGTGACATTTGATTGGTTGTTAGCCAAGTATACGACATATGATTTGTGGCTGCGGCTCTCAGATATTCACATTTATCCCTCTCTTTGCAGTATTATTATTATGGTTATGTTTTGAAGACTGATCAAGTGCAGAAGGGAATTTTCCATAGGCGGCATGAGAGAGATCTTATAGGCAGGATTGAGAAGTGATTATCAGAGAGGAGGAGATCTAAAATGGTGTGAGAGAAAGTATGTTAAGATGAGACAGGGCTTGATGAAGACCTCATGGGGCCCTAGACAAGATCCTGGCTTGCAAACACACATTAAAACGTTTTAGCGTAATACAGCTCTGTAATGAGGTTGCGATGTATGAACGAGTGATGTTGTTGAGGGTTTTGTAGGTGAAGGTGAGGGTGAGTAATTTAAATTGAATTGGGGAGGCAGGTTAAGGATTGGCAGAGTGGTGCAGTAAATATGATTTGTCAATAAAAGAACATCCGTCTTGCTAGAGCATTTAGGATGGATTGAATTTGGGATAGATGTAGAAAAAAAAGATAATAATAGTTAACGTGCACTAAAGTGTTGGCATGTAAGATGATGAAAATGTATGGTTTGTGGTGAAAGAAGCCAGATAACAGGAGGTATAAAAATCAAAATTGTATATGCAAAAGAAGCAGAACACAGGTCTAACAAGATATATTTAGAGAATAATTAAAAAAAAAGGGTGTTTTCGATTTTCAAGCAATATTTTGAAGGTGACAATAAAAGGACTGAAGGTGATGAGTAAAGCAAAGAGTGGAGTCAAATGAGATACCAAGGCAATCGATTAAGGACACTGAGGAAATAGTGAACTTGTGGGGTTGTTGACAGTAAGAGAGATTTATGGGGAGATTGGGACATGGAATGAGGTAAGATGAAAGCTCTCGTTTGGACATGTTCAGCTTTAGGTAGAGCGAGGACATCCATGTGAAGGAGAGAGAGAAAGCTGGTTTATGACAAAGTAGGGAAGGAGAGGAGAGGTAAATTTGGGTGTCATCATCGTAGAGGTGGTACTGGAGGACTAATGGGAGAATTAGTCCACCAAGAGAAAAAAGGTTTACAGTGAGAAAAGCAGAGAGGGCTGAGACCAGGAGAAACTGAAGGAACGGTTGGATAGCAACCAGAAAATAACTGTGTAACAAAGGCCAATGGAATGAAGTGTGTGTAGGAGCAGAGGGAGCAGAAAGACATAAGGCAGTGTTTGAAGAGAGAGAGGTTGGGTCAAGATGGTTTCTTTAGGATTGGTGAGATGAGTGTGTGTTTAAAGGAGCATGTAAATGTGCCAATAAAGAGAGAGTGGTTGAAGTGGTGAGGTAAAGAGGAGCATGCAGCGGGAGAGAGGAAGTGGAGAAGTTGAGGGGAGTAGGGTTGAGGGGGAAGGTTGTTGGTTGAGATGATGAGAAGAGTGCAGAGTCCTCACCATTGGTTATGGGACAGAATGAACTGGAGGTGGATAACGGAATGCAGGATAATCTAGTTTCTAGTTAAAAAGTAATGTTCATTTATGTCCCTGCACCACAAACAGCAGAAAGTCATGTCCACATTCTAAGACTATCTAAAGTGGTGCTCACATAAGACAAAATGCTCACATGATATTAGAGAGTATAGTCTGTTACGTTTCTTGCGATATCACCGGCCCTGTCCCATGTAAGAATCCCCCAATCGGCAGTCTGCTCACAGCATTTGTCTGAGGAGACTAGCTGGCCAATCAAATTGGCTTTAGCTTCAATCAGAGCTATACAAGACAGAGGATTGAGGGACACTTAAGCAACTTTTTACATATCTGTTAAAGCATAGAAAAGACAATACGCTAGACAGATTTGTTAAGTATTTACACAATAATTATCCCAATTAACAAATATTATTTAGCTGGGTGGTACAGTTTATATAGAAAAGTGGCAATGAGTGCACAAACATTTAAGCTTTTATGGGCATGTCAAACACCCGTGAACCTCAATTTTTTTCTCACCTGGGCAGTAACGACACAAAAGCCCAGAATTTTAATAGAAGTAAAATGAATAATACAGCCCTGCAGTCTGTAGTATCCATGTATCAAAACTGTCCATGTTTACATAAATTGAATTTATTTAAAAAAAATATATACATGTTACTTTAAGAGCTGTGATCGCGCGGTTGATCCATGTTTGATTTCTCCGAAAGGTAATGGAACAGAATAGCTTGTTTACTGAAAATAATATCTTGCTGTGCTTTGAACCACATTACTGACAATGGTTGGTGAGTCAGTGACAATTCAGTGGGTGGCGAGCCATGTCCCGTGATTAATAGTTTGCCGAGAGGCACTGCTCTGCTGCTGAATGGGCAAACTCAAACATGTCATATACAATCCACTCTGATCAGTTGTAATTTACCGAGGACATCAGTCGTCCTGGAGATTTCAAATATCTTTTGCTCTTATATGTTTCTATTAATATGTAGTTTCGTGCTAAATAAAACACTGTAGGGCAGTAAGGAATGTGTAGCAGATTTCTCTGAATTGTTTATTTTCACTTAAATTGTCATTATAATATACTGGAGCACAATTGTTGCAAGATAAGGTAAAATTAGTATAAAGGGTACTAAAATCCAAAGCAACCGAATATATTCTAACTAGGAAAATGTTAGTTTCAGAAAATGAAAGCAAATATCTGATTGGTTATTATGGTTTACAGCACCTTTTTTATATGGTAGACTCTGTACCAATTTTCATATGTTATCTGGAAGCTACCCATTCATGAAGCAACTCCTAGGCACATTTATTTGAGGAAAGCAGCAAGCACCAGTCTTGCAGCAAGTCAATTGCCCTGACTGGCCATAGGAGGCAGTGTTGCAAAGATTAAGACATACTTGCCCACTCTCTCGGATAATCCAGGAGACTCTTGGGTTCCGTGTAGGTCTCCCGATCTGCCGGGAGAACAGGCAGTATCCTGCCCATCAGGAGCCTTAATGACGCAATTTGATTCACTGCAGAGCAGGTGGCGGGGCCATGGTGACATGATCGCACTTACCACCTGACCTCCCATCCAGGACCTTCTGATGGGAAGATACTAAAAGCTGGCAAGTATGCACAGGTCCCACAGCTGGGATAGAAAAGCAATTTTATCTTTTGCAAAAGAATATTACAGGAGGCTCAAAATGAGTTTCTGAGTGTGTAGAAGCACATACAATAATACGCATACAGTAATACACAGATCTGCCTTTCAGGAAGAGCAACACTGAACATTCTATTTACTCAGGCTATGAAATTGGACACTGACACCTGGACCTTTAAATATTTCTCTACCAGCTGCTCTATTGGAAAATAACTCATCACAGAACATTGACATTAACAGTGAATATATAGTATTCTATAAAAATGCCCACCCAGTAAAACATATGTAAGAAATATTTGTAAATAAAATATGTAAAAATATATATACAAAATAAAGGCCACCATCCTTAGGTTTTTAAATATATGTTTAAAACACTTAGGGCTAGTTTTACTAAGCTGCGGGTTTGAAAAAGTGGGGAAGTTGCCTATAGCAACCAATCAGATTCTAGCTGTCATTTTGTAGAAAGCACTAAATAAATGATAGCTAGAATCTGATTGGTTGCTATAGGCAACATCCCCACTTTGTCAAACCCGCAGCTTAGTAAATCTAGCCCTTAATCTCAAGATATTTAAACAAATGACATTGAGTTTTAAACATTCATATTCCAGGAACCTCAAATTGTCTTGCAGTTATACACCAAACTGCTTCATAAATATCATATTAAATGAAACATGGGCACGTTGTCTATAAAGATGCATCCATCCCAGGAAGACTCACAGACTGCTTATTAATGAAACATGTTTAGCAAAAAATTAAACGTCATGAATCATCCTGGATACTGATGGGCAGGTATGTAAGCAGGAATGATTATGTAGAATGCTGAATCACCCCCCTCCAACCCCCCAATCTTCCAAGTCTTAAACACAACCCCATTCTCAAAGATGTGTCCAACCTCAAAGCAATACCTAACACTGCAAGGAAGTGCTGAAATTGTATAGTTTGATATAGATTCCGTTCACTGTCACTGAGGCATATACAGTAATATGTATGTATATATTTATATATTCCTTTAATGTTCAGTGACTGCTCACACAAGCCAATATCTAGCCAGACTGAGAGGACCGTTACAGACACACGACCTTCTGTTTTGCAGGGTCAGCTATATTACTGGGCTCTATAGCAGTCACATGCTCTGCTATGGCTAAAGATAATACTTTACTTATGAATACCTGGATGGGGTCACTGTGGTACCAGGCATGTGTACATGGCTACGAGAGCTGTGCTGATTTCCCTGCACATTTCCTGGCTTTTTTAGATTTGTACAAGTAATTTTGCATCCTGAAAATATTTTCTAATATTTATCAAATGTACATTACTGCATTTCTACTACTGTGTAGCTCTCAATGCATGTCCTTTCTATATGTTGTATTAAAGTAGTTAAAAGAAATCTTGTTTTCTGTTTTTATTTTAATAAAGTTTTTTTTTAAAAAAAAATATTTGTTTTTAAAAAAAAAAAAAGAACTTCCAGTTCCAGTGCGCATGTGCGAGCAGTCATGGTGGCTCGCTCAGGCATGCGCAGAGCGTTCCTGCACTGGTCTGGTGACCGGTAAGACTACTCTTATCGCTGGCAGTCAGTGTCACTGGGAAGCTAAGCATCGGTCAACTGCCCAGGTGACAATTTCATGAAATATTCTGCGGTTAAAGATTTTCGGCAGCGACAGAAAGCCTTAAATTTAAAAGAGTCTTGATACATAAGCTTGAAGTTCTCTTTGCTTTTTGCACTTTCATTGAATACTAATGGGGCGAGGGGGGTCATTCTAGATCAGTGTTGGCTAACCCGTGACACTCCAGGTGTTGTGAAACTACAAGTCCCAGCATGCTTTGTCAATATATAGCAGCTTATTGCTGAAAGGGTATGCTGGGACTTGTAGTTTCACAACACCTGGAGTGTCACATGTTAGCCAACACTGTTCTAGATGCTAAATCTATAGTAAGACATTCCTGTGACAGTCTGTACTAAATCAAACACTGAAGTATAGCAGATACATTAATACCACACATATGCCAAGCTCATCATTAAAATAAAATTCCTAGTGGTGTCATCACTGAAAACTGAGACAATTCACATCTATATAAGGCTGTGGTTCTAGAAGGCATCTGACAGCTGTGGAAGAATAAGATAGCAATCACAGAGTATAGAAAGAAGAATTAGGATGGAACATAATCTTAAATTTGAACTTTGATTCATTCTTTTGATAGATGGGACTTGATAGCGTGTCACGTGATGGAGGGTGGTTATCTGGAAAAGCCAAAAATAGAATGTGCATTTTGAATGGGAATAGATGTTTATCATGAAGACTATTGTAATACAGCAACAGAGTATATTTAACACATTGAGGGGCCTATTTGTGAGAGTGAGAATACCCATTTCTCCAGTGAAAAGGATACACACTGGTCTGGCGAGGAGGTAAGTGTAGTCTTACTGTTTCCAGCCAGTATTACCGGGCAGCTGAGTATCACTCAGCTGCTCAAGTTATATTTTAATAGAAAATCGGGGCGATAGTAGATCTTCTATCACTGCGATAAGCGGCAATAGCAAATGTATCATATCATCATCACCATTTATTTATATAGCGGCACTAATTCCGCAGCGCTGTACAGAGAACTCATTCACATCAGTCCCTGCCCCATTGGAGCTTACAGTCTAAATTCCATGACACACACAGACACACACACACACACACACACACACACACACACACAGAATAGGGTCAATTTTGTTAGCAACAAGGGCAGAACACTACATCGTTGGGTCCCATAGCAAAACTTGGGAGAGGGTCTGATGGTACAGATCCAGCTCCTGGTGCCCCACTCAGCTCGCTGCCCCAACTGGATTTAAATAAAGTCACTTTGGGGTAGATTTGTCGAACCTTCTAAAAATTAAATGTGGAGGTGTTGCCCATAGCATCCAATCAGATTCTTGCTGTAATTTTATAGAATGTGATAGATAAATCATAGTTAGAATCCGATTGGTTGCTATGGGCAACGTCTCCACTTTTCTTTTTTGGAATGTTTGATAAATCTACCCTTTAATTCTTATACCTCAAAATAAATGGAGTACAAAGGAGATGCAAACAATCTATACGTATGCTTTCAGCAAAATGTAACACAAGCATTGAACTGCTTATAACTGTTTAACATATGTAAACATGACAAGCCACACAAATCTTGATTTCCAATTGACTTAGTCATTTACAGCAATTATTTCTGTTGAATCGTTTCATGCAGACTGAACTTTATACAGCAATAAAGAAATGATGCTAACGAAATGTGGCAACCTAGAAAATTGCCCTAACTTGTTGTACATGCATCACAATCAGAACCTACTATACAACTATATAATTTATGAACAATTTGCTACCATTGAGTTCAGCTACCTTAAAGAGTGGAAGTCTTGCAGGTAGCTTGCACTGAAGTGAAAATAAAGCAGACAAGGAAATAGTATGTTACCTGCAGTCATTTTCATTGAGAAAAAACATTAATTATGGGGCAGCACGGGGCTAAGTGGTTAGCACTTCTGCCTCACAGCGCTGGGGTCATGAGTTTCATTCCCAACCATGGCCTTATCTGTGTGGAGTTTGTATGTTCTCCCTGTGTTTGCGTGGGTTTCCTCCGGGTGCTCCGGTTTCCTCCCACACTCCTAAAACATACTAATAGGTTAATTGGCTGCTATCAAAATTGACCCTAGTCTCTCTCACTGTCTGTGTGTGTGTGTGTTAGGGAATTTAGACTGTAAGCTCCAATGGGGCAGGGACTAATGTGAAGGAGTTCTCTGTACAGCGCTGCGGAATCTGTTGCGCTATATAAATAAATGGTGATGATGATGATTAAAAGATGAAGTAATCAAGCTAACACAATAGTATCCATCTTCACATCAGTGGTTGATTTTGCTTGATATAAAGTTTTGAAATTTGCCCTATGGATTAAATATATTTTGTATTGATGCTCTGTTCAGGGGCACTCCAGCTTCCACTTGCAGTCACTGGTAGACATTAATATGAAAATTGGTGCATAGGCAAAGAGATATTGTAGCCAAAACAACTAGTCAACTCTTGTCTGTCTTTTAAATACAATTTGGGAAACAAAAACAAGTATCTAATTGGTTGTTAGGGTTGTCCCAAGTCACCAAAAATGGTTTCATTTGTCTAGTAGTCATCAGTGCATGTAGCCTTAATTGCATTGGGTCAAAAGAGTATGTTGTGCATTTACAGAATAGGCTGTACATAGTACTGGGGTCACAATAATGAGCTCTGCTTTTACTGATCTCTCCAGAATAGGTTGGATAATCTCCTGGGGTCACCAAAATGGGGTCAGCATATACTGTGGCCACCAGAATAGGCTGTGTACCTGGGTCACACAAATGGGTCATGCATTTACAAGGGGTCACCCGAATAGGGTGTATATTGTACTGGGGACACCAGAATGGGCTCTGCATTTACTTTGGTCACCAGAACAGGTTTTGCATCTACTGGAATAACATAGAATGGGCTCGACATTGCAAAAGTGCATTTACTTGTATTTTATAAGAATGGGCTCTGCATTGTTAATGGGTTGTACTGTGGTTATTACAATAGGTTCTGCATTGGACTTTGGTGACTAGAATGGTCTCCTTTTAAGACGATTTCTGTGTGCATAAGTTTTTGGAATATCTCTACAATTATGAGGAACACCCAGGTGGCAGACAGCAGGAATAAAAGAGACTATTCCCCTAATACCTCTATTCCAAAGGGGTTGTTACCTGTAAAGATTTGGGAGGTCTTGGTTGGTTCCCTATTCACAGTCAAACTAGACAGCACCATGCAGGTAAATGAATGGGGCAGCAGAGGTAGAGATTTTCAGGCATTTAGGTTCTCAAAGTTAGCAATAAAGCTCGACAATGTCTGAGAGTTTCTGCATCTTCCGCACTCATTGCCTAAAATAACCACAGCCGCCGAGTGCCGATGTTATATGATACACTGTCCTCCCCATATGCAAAGTGAACAGGGTATCACGTATCACCAAAGCGTTGTAATAGACTGATACAGTTCTGATCCTTCTCCTACAGTGAACTATGGAAGCTAATCAGCGTTCACAGCAAGAGAAGAGAATGATCTGCATCACTCTATAAATTCAGGCTGACAAGCACTCCAAGACCAGAAGATATACATACCAGATGTAGTGATAGGTAAGTATTAGGGTCCAGTGAATAGAGTCTGCAGTGTCACTAGCCACCAGAGAAAAGGGTTTACATTGTCCACTAGTCACCAGTGCATGCAGCCCGAATTGCACTAGGGTCACTAGAGTGGGCTCTGCATTTACTGGGCCTCCAGAATAGGCTGTACATTGCTCTGGTACCACAAAGTTAGGGCGCTGCTTTTGTTGGTGTCACCAGAATAAGCTAGATAAACTACTGGGGTCACCAAAATAGAATCAGCACTTGCTAGGACCACCAAAATAGGGTGTACATTGTACTCCATAATGGGCTCTGAATTTACTTTGGTCATCTGAACGGGTTTTGCATCCAATGGAGTCTATTGCAATTCCCTCCTTACTGGTCTTCCCAAAGTCAGACTTGAACCCCTACAATCTATTTTGCATGCAGCGGCTAGACTGATTTTCCTTACAAACCGTTATTCCTCTGCTGAGCCACTCTGTCAGTCTCTACATTGGCTGCCTGTATTTCAACGAATCCAATATAAAATTCTTCTACTAACATACAAGGCCATCAACAAAATTGCACCGACATACATTTCCTCACTTGTCTCGAAATATATCCCTACTTGACACCTCCGTTCTGCACAAGATCTACGTCTCTCCTCCACTCTCATCACATCCTCCCATTCTCGGTTACAGGATTTTTTCCGGGCTGCACCCACGTTGTGGAATTCCCTCCCACGCACAGTAAGACTTTCCTCTAGTCTTCAAACCTTCAAGCGTTCACTGAAAACCCACCTCTTCAGGCAAGGTTATGATATTCCTCAACCATCACCTTAATTTCCCTAGATTACCCTATTGCCACCCTCTACACTGCTAACGCAAGACAACAACCTTCTGACCAACATTGCAACACACACAGCCAACTCAGTACTTTTACCTTTGCAGTCTGGCTGGTCCATTGTGCAATATGATGTAGCACATGCCCTTGTGTTTCTAACTCCCATTGTCCTATAGATTGTAAGCTTGTGATCAGGGGCCTCTTACCTCTCTGTCTGTATGTATTACCCAGTATTGTCTTATCAATGTTTGTTCCCAATTGTAAAGCGCTACGGAATTTGCTGGCGCTATATAAATAAATGTTGATGATGATGATGATGATGATGATGATGAATGGAGTCACCAGAATGGGCTCTACATTATAAAAGGGTTACTAGAATAGGCTATGCATTAACTTGGGTCATAAAATTTGGCTCTGCAAATAGATTCTGCATTGTACTTTCAGTAACGTCTACGTTGCACTGTGTCATTAGAAGGAGATCTGCATTTATCGTGGTCATCAGAATGAGATCTGCTTTGTAAATAGTCATTATACTGTACTGTTACTATTGGTGCCCTAGGTACATATTTTTGCCACTTCAGGGTGTGCTAATTTAAGTCTAATATTCCGGCTACCAGTCACCAGCTGACTTCTCATACAGTAACTGTACATCACCATGCATTGTCCAATGTAGTGTCTGTATTAGAGGCAAGTGGATAGTGTGGAGGGAAGAGAGAAAGACTAATGGAGATGCCCATATTGTACTGCTACCTGCCACAAGTATCGTACCTCGCTCGCCTTGGTGTTTTCAAGAGAGACATGACCAACGCATATGCAATATAATGCAACATCATACTTGCCAACTCTCCCGAAATGTCCGGAAGACTCCGGAAATCAGGGTCGGTCTCCCGGACTCCCGGGAGAGCAGGCAAGTCTCCCGCATCCCGCAATTCCCTGGCCAAAATGACGCGATTCGCAGTGAATTGCACAATTTAGGCCCTGCCCCCCACTACAAAACGTCATTTTCATCGTGGGGGGAGGGGCCAGAATGATGCTATTGACCATGCCCCGCCCCCTCCCGCCCTCTAGTCACACCCCTCTCCCAGACTGCACTGCCTGAAAGTAGGTGAGTTAGTGAAAAATATACTACAATTTTTATCAGGCACGTTCCTTGAGTTATGTGCACAGTGGTACAATGACATATTGATATACCTTGTAACTCACTTAGGAAGTTTTATCTCCAAACACATTTTCTGAAGATGAATGTGAGTTATGTTGTCTAGTCCATTATTTTGCATCAAGCATAATAAGGCATGACATCACTTTCTGAATAGTTAGTTTAGTATTCTATGGAAGCAAAATTGTGCTCACAGCATGCCCTCACCAATACTGAGGGCATGGAAGCATTATTACTGAAGACATTAAAATCTTACACTTGGTTTAACCTGCCAAATCCAGGCAAAACCTCAGGCATCTCACAAATGTACAAGCCTTTAAAAACAATTTATAAATATTTTAATAATAAAATAAAAAGGGTGCACATACAGAGCAGTATATATGTGGTGCAGTCAAATATTATGTTTGAAAAAGGACATACAATAGCTCATTATAATAAGAGCATTTAGGGCAGGAGTCTGTAGACCAGGCCTGAACGGAAGCCCAAACGTTTCCTATTTAACACTGGTCATGCAAGTGTGACCTCGACAAGAATTAAAGTAAGCTTGGGGTGAGAGGCTTCTTGTGTATCCAGTGAATCTAGGGAAATGTCCTCAATATTTGTTGCATAATACATATAGCCGCCTTCCAGTAAGTATGGTGTGATCATGCATAGTAATACACTGGAGGCGAGGGGCTTGCAATGTTTATTAAAAATACAAGACTCACGAGTGGTCCCAACTGGATAATATGAAAATTTTGAATACAAATAAAACACATGATTTGGGGTTAACTCTGGGTCAATGGTAGAGTCGTTAGCTATTGAATGATTAATTAGCAAATGCATTTTATATATATATATATATATATATATATATATATATATATACACACATACACACACACACACACACTGAGGTAGTGGCTTCTAATGGAAACGCTGCTTGCTCATAATCAATATAGCATACACCTGATTGGCTCCACACACCGTCAACCTATGAGGGGATCAGGGGCTCTGCACTGGATACTGCAGAGGGCTCTCCTTTGTATACTGTCAAATTGGGATCTACACTGTAAAATATAATGGTGTATTGTGGCTTTATATTGTATACTGGCTATGAAATGCAGCTGTAATAAAAAAAAAAAAATTGCTATATGATGGGTATTTGGGACTGCATTATATTTTGGCCTTTGGGGCTACATAACACCGTTATATCAAAAATCTACCTAACAAGATGATCAAGTATGTATGTTAGTATAATGGATGTGGTAAAAGGAGGTAGGGTGTCATTCTGGAACATGGTGGCATAATAAAAGTCTTAATTTACATCTTCATGTTGTCATAAGGAAAAACCGTATTCAAGCAATATTATACTGTAACTGAATGGAGCATGTTTAATGAGTAAATATGGAATGATCAGGTAAGAGGAATGAAATGATCAGGTTAGTGTAACACATACTTGCCTACTTCCAGTAGTCGACGTCCGGGAGAGGGGCTTGACTAATGGGCGGGGCGCCTCAGTGTGCATCATTTTGGCCCCGCACCATGAGAAAAATGATGTTTGGTCGCGGGGGCGCGGCCAAAATGACGCGATTCTCTGTGAATCGCGTCATTTTGACACGGGAGTTCTGGGATGCGGGAGAAATGCCAGCTCTCGCGGGAGCCCGGGAGACTGACCTGAATTTCGGGAGTCTCCCACACTTTCCGGGAGAGTTGGCAAGTATGGTGTAACAGCTATTTCTTGCTGTCAGCCACAGAAATATAACAATAATATGAGTTCTTGCTATTTTAGTACATCTCAGTCTTAACAAAGTATTTCAACTTCTGAGAGACTCAACTCTGCAGCCTAGTATCTAAAAACATAAAAAAAACTCTACTTTTCCTAATGTTTCTCTTTAGCCGCAAAGATTTCACAGAGTTTCCTGGTTTTATTCTCGTGAACTATTTTGTTCTACAGTAAGAACAAGCTTACATTTGCAACTGAAAGATAATTCTGAAGTCTAAATATGCACAACCATATACTTTGAAGTATTGACATAAAATTTGGCATTAGTAATAAACCGCTTTCTCTGGCTTTGGAACTGAGTATATTTATATTTAATCAGCTTGGCCTGAATAGGACATTTGTCTCATCTTGTCTTAGTTTTGGGACATGTTCATAGTTATCCAATTTGCTTTTGAGAATGTCCCCATTTGTCAAATCATGTAATGTCGCTAACAATTAAGGAGCTTAAAAATATATAATCAAGGAACCTGGAGAGAGCCAAATTTTGATCATACCACAGTGCCAATATTAAAGTACCTTTATATGGTTTGCACAAGTAATAAGACAGTACATTGTGAATCCAAATGCAAAGATTAGTTTATAAAACAGTACATACACACCAGGGCTTTTCATTTGGTGGCACAACACAGCAATATAAAAAATATGGCTTAGAGGGAAGTGCTGCAATTAGTATATGTTTGCACACCATAGATATAGTAACATATGCTTCTAAAAAAATTAACTATATTTAAAAGTGCTATTTAATCTTTCTAATATTGACACTACAGCATATTGGAATAGATGTGCAGGACACTCATGTTAATTACAACTTATTTCTACATTATGGTACTAATTGATAATTCCGCAGCAGCTGTCACATTGTGCTAGTCAGAGTCATCTATGGCAGTACTATATAGAAGCACATGCCAAATCGAGAGTTATAGAACTATTCCTATAGAAGCTTCATATTAATTGATTCCAGTAGCAAATGCATGGTTCAGAATGCCATGTCAGACTGCTGAAGGTGCAAATAATGCTTTTACAATGTAGCAATGCAGTAGATCACTGTGGGTGGGGGGCAGCACGGTGGCTTAGTGGTTAGCACCTCTGCCTCACAGCACTGGGTTCATGAGTTTTATTCCCAACCATGGCCTTATCTGTGTGGAGCTTGTATGTTCTCCCCGTGTTTGCGTGGGTTTTCTCCAGGTGCTCCGGTTTCCTCCTACACTCCACAAACATACAACAGTCATGACCAAAAGTTTTGAAAATGACATAAATATTGGTTTTTACAAAGTTTGCTGCTTCAGTGTTTATAGATCTTTTTTGTCAGATGTTGCTATGGTATACTGAAGTAAAATTACAAGCATTTCATAAGTGTCAAAAGCTTTTACTGACAATTACATTACGTTTATGTAAAGGGTCAATATTTGCAGTGCTGACCTTTCGTTTTGAAGACCTCTACAATTCGCCCCCTGGCATGCTGTCAATCAACTTCTGGGCCACATACTGACTGATGGCCGCCCATTCTTGCCTATTCCATGCTTGGAGTTTGTCAGAATTTGTGGGCTTTGGTTTGTCCATCCAACTCTTAAGGATTGACCACAAGTTCTTAATGGGATTAAGGTCTGGGGAGTTTCCTGACCATGAGCCCAAAATGTTGATGTTTTGATCTCCAAGCCACTTGGCGCACCTTGCCATAAGGCTAAAGTGATAACTATCATGCTGAAAAAGGCATTGTTTGTCACCAACATGTTCTTGAATTGTTGGGAGATGTTGCTCTTGGAGGATGTTTTGATACCATTCTTTATTCATACTCACAATTTTGCCTAAGAACACAGCCATGAATAAATAATGGTACCAAAACATCATCCAAGCATTATATATCCAAGCACAACTTCTCCCAACAATCCAAGAACAGTTTGGTGACTAACAATCTTTTCCAGCATGGAGCACCTTAACATAAGGCAAAAGTGGTAACTAAGTGGCTCAGGGATCAACACATTGAAATTTTAGGTCAATGGCCAGGAAACTCCCCAGACCTTAATCCCATTGAGAACTTGTGGTCAATCCTCAAGAGGCGGGTGGACAAATAAAAACTCTGACAAACTCCAAGCATTGAATAGGCAAGAATGGGCGGCCATCAGTCAGTATGTGGCCCAGAAGTTGATTGACAGCATGCCAGGGCGAATTGCAGAGGTCTTCAAAAAGAAGGGTCAACACTGCAAATATTGACTCTTTGCATAAACTTAATGTAATTGTCAATAAAAGCCTTTGACACTTATGAAATCATTGGAATTTTACTTCACTATACCATAGCAACATCTGAAGCATCAAACTTTGTGAAAACCAATATTTGCGTCATTCTCAAATCTTTTGGCCATGACTGTAGTAGGTTTTTTGGCTGCTATCAAGTTGACCATAGACTCTCTCTCTTTGACTGTGTATGTTAGGGAATTTAGACTGTAAGATCCAATGGGGCAGGAACTGATGTGAGTGAGTTCTCTGTACAGCGCTGCAGATTTAGTGGTGCTATATAAATAGTTGCTACTGCTGACGATGGATGTACCCAAAGCAATGGACCAGTTGGGTTATTGGAATATTTTGCTCTTTATAGCTGTAGAAAATGTTCAAACTGAGTAATACCACACAACAAAGAAGTGTACGTGTGGAAGGGTGTTTTATGTGTATTAAAAGATCAGAGTCTGTTACCTTTATGAAATATTTCCATTTTCCCTGAATCGCCTTAATTATTACATTTGCTCACTTATATTCTATGAACAATCAATGTAATTGGCTCTAGCCGCCGTCAAGGTCAGTAAATGCTGTCTTACTTTACTCTCTGCTGAAGGAAAATTCCAAGTTAGTTTTTTTATAAGAAATCAGTGCATTTCATTTCTCTAAAAGAATACATTTTTTTGATATTATATTACCCGGTCCAAATTGTAGGAGGTAAGTTTATCAGGCCTCGGGTTTAAAAAAGTGGAGATGTTGCCTATAGCAACCAGTCAGATTCTAGCTGTCATTTGGTATAATGTTCTAAAAAAAATTATAACTATAATCTAATTGGTTGCTAAAGGCAACAACTCCACTTTTTCAAACCCGCAGCTTGATAAATTTACCCCTAGGAGTGGACTGGCTCTCTGCTTACCTAAAACTCAGAACCATACAATATCCATGATATCTAATATTTGTAGGATTGTGCTGGCTGTGATTTCATTAACTGAAAATAAATTTTAAAATATGTTGAGTAAAGGGGAAAAGTATATGCGTGTGTTGTATACAGTCTGTTTGCAATTCCTTCCCACCTTCCCACATATGGAATGTTGGCATTGTTAGCTATTTAAAGCAATACATAATAATAATAATAATAATAATAATAATAATAATATTTTTATAATTAAAACAATAGTGTATTTAATCCTCTGCATGGAAAATTTTGGCATTGTTAAATTATTACTTGACACTGCAAACTATTCTAAAAGATTCAATACAGTACAGTATATATATGCAATATTTGAATAAGCATTACATATGCAAATGTATGAATGTTTAGACCTATATAATTAGTAATAATTCACTATTACATGATGCTTTTTGTAACAATGACTATTTATTATGATGCTGCTAGTTGGGAGAGGGAGATTCCAGCAATAAACTACTCATGTCTAGACCTCTCCTTTTATTTCCAATACTTGGTTGTCATGTTGAACAATGTATCTTTTGTAATTGGACATCTGAAATCTTTTTCATGCTTCAATCATATTTAATTGTTTATACAACATGGAAACATCTTGCAATTGAGTGTGTCAGAACAGTTGACAGACTGTCCTGCTCTCTCCTACCTGATCTTATTGCTTTCAATACTGGTTGGGAAGAGATGGCTGTGAACAGTGCAGACAGAAACGATCTGCACACAAGCTGCAAAGTGGCTGCTCCTGGGGCAGGGTCCAGCCACCTCAAGCATACAGTACCCCAGGCTGGGAGGGGGTTTCCAGGCACTAGGAACCCCCCCCCCCCCATGGTTTGCCTATGCATACTGCTAAGATGCAGGACAAAGCCGATGTTATAATGAGAGCGGCGTCATAAGGAGTACTGCATATAGTGGAATTTATACTTTCAAATAAACTATTGCTAAGAAAATACATTTGGAGGTAAATTAAGTATAATACAAACAACAAACAGCACATAACATATAACCTTATCCAATATATGCTAACTTATACCTTTAATAAAAGAAGACATAAAAGAGTAAAAGTTTATTATAATGCCAAGTTCAATAAAATACTGAACTGTCACGAAGTGGATTTCTTGTATACAGCAAAGTACTGTGTATGTCCTAATGGTGATCATATTATAGATATGAATACAATCCAAGTCTAAAATCATAGGAACTATGACACAGTAATGAATTAACAAATTAATTAATAAATAAATAAATATATAAGCCAGCCGATTGTGTACCATTCACTATAAACACACTGATTCTGGAAAACTAAAAACAGTGCCAGATTTTAGTTCAAAGTTACAAACATCATAGGTAATATTAACCTGCACATTGTACTTATCCATAAAAGATGTTAAGTAGATAAAATAATGTTAAATAATTGTGATCGCATCATCAGGATCCGCCCGGCGAGACGTGATCATACGAAATGCGTCAAGTCTCCGTCCTCTTTACAAGAAGGAGAGGCTGGATCCGGGAGGGTGGCCTGAAATTTAATTCTCTCCGACGTCCTGGGAGAGTAGGCAAGTATGATTTATATATGCATTTAATGTGTTAAGATGCATTTAGAAGTCAGGTAAAGCAGCATTTTTAAACATGCAGCTTTGACAACAAAAGAAACTGATATCTCATCCAAGCCAAATGCATGTGTTTAAAATGCGATCCCCCCCGAGATCAATATAGGTTTTCAAATGCGTTTATGTGCATCAGATGCAGTGAAATAGAACAAGAGAAAAACATGCACTGCAGTGCAATGAGAGTTATAGTAAATATATATATATTTGGTACAATGATTTTTTTTTATTTTCGCAGCAGAGAAGCGCATCTTAAATGTTGAATCAGTGTGTATGTAGCCTTATGCATTTGTTATGTTATTGTGACACTTCAGCTTTGAAGGATTACATTAAATATACAGTTCCGCTACACTCGCCACTTTGTTGTATCTTACTGGGTAAAAGAATGTGTACAGTTGACAGGTCCTAATAGAATTATTATTTCTAAATAAGTTACTTTTTTCATCATGCACCATAAAATCCATCTTTTTGTTTTTCTACAGCTGAAGAGATATGTCAGTGTTTGCCAGAGAACATTGTGTACCTCACACAGGCAGGGAAAGTCTTGTAAAAAGAACAAAGTACATGAAAGTTTTCACAAACACAACACAGCAGCTGAATGTAGTGAAGCTTTGAGGTCAGGGGTTCAGTTAGTTGTCTTTTCTTCCAGCTTTCAAAATGAGTAACGCTACACAGCTAGCAAAATATAATGGATTTCTCTCTCTCTTTTTTTTTTTTCAAATTGAGTTTGGGAAGAGCTATTTGTCCTTGAAGATCCAACTGTAGGAATGGTTGGAGAAAATGACATATAAAGAGTAAACGTGTTCATTAACACCATACTTGCCAACATTAAATTATTTTCTTCCGGGAGCTGCAAGGGAGAGGTGGGTGTGTAGGGGGCGGGGCTTCGGGAATCACGTCATTTTAGCCCCGCCCCCGTGACGGAATGACGCAACTCACGTCATTTTACAGCGGGTGTATCGCAGCGTTTGAAACTAATTCTGCCCACTTGGAAGTGGGCAGATCAGGGAGATTGCCATACTCTCCCAGGAGTCCGGGAGACTCTCGCGGACATTCCGGGAGAGTTGGCAAGTATGATTAACACTGCACTCGTTTTATATTCATTAGAACAAACATGTATAAATTTGTAATTTTTCTTCCTCTCTGTGATCTATGCCCATTCTCTCATTAAACGATAGCTAAAGTTCCATCATTCCAAACTGGTTTAATTGTCCTGCACAACTGTGTGACCAGTATTTAGCAATTGGAGTGTACACTGGTTAGGAGTGCCGATACAATCATGATCTTATCCCCCGATCATGACATTTGAGTGTGCAGATTGCAAACACCTAGTACACGTAGTATAAACAATGACAATTGAGTATAACTGAACAAATACCTATGTACAATACAATAAAGCTGGTTTTAACTACCCATAGAATATAAATGCTGTATGTATACATATATAATATATATATATACCTATATATGTAGATATATTAGATGAGCAAAATTGCTGTATAATTTTCAATGAAACAAGTTTCACAGCGGCACAGGCCGTTTTGCAGCAGTGTGAAGTTCCAATGATACAATCTTCGCGTTCCACTTTTGCTTTGCCATTTCACACTGCACTGTTATTGTAAATTGCCATTTCACAGAATGAATAGAACTGGGATGATCACAGACAATTCATTTTGTTGTGTAGAGTGTTTGGGAAAGCACTGACAACACTTAATGCTAAATCCCGCCACTGAACGTGTATAGATTTGTGGTTTATTGATTTGTGCCTAAATGCAGAACAAGGCAAATATTTTGCTGAGCGGTTTTGAAAATTTAGCTCATCGTCAGTATACTATATTATATTGACTGATTGTCAATGATAAACGCTCTCTGGAAAGTACTGTGTACCATGTTGGTGCTATATAAAAGTTAAGGCATACTTGCTTACTCTTCCAGAACGATGGAGAGAGTAAGGAAATCTCCAGGTCCAGCCCTATCTTATTCCAAAGATGGTAATACCTTAAAGACGCAATTTGCATAATGAGGCCTCATTTGGTGGCATGATTCACGCCATTATGACCCCAATGCATTATTCTGCAGCAGGGGGAAGGGCAAGGGTGACGTTAAAAACGTGTCACCTCATCCCTGCACTTGTCCTTTGGATCTCCTGGTGGAGGTAACCCAAAATTAGGCAAGTATGAGTTAAGGATAAAATTGCTAATATTATACATGTAATGGGACTTTGGATTTATCTGGTGTATAGGGAGGTGATCCTATAGATGTCACTGGTTACCGGTGAATTAATAGGCTGCATTCTGTTGAATATTGGTATTAACCAACAAAAATGGCTGCTTCCAGTCTGTGCAGGTGAAGGGTACAATTTAAAGGCTCTCTGGCCTCAAAAATGAATTTCTTTTATTATACTTTGTACAGTGCATGTAGTTACAGATTAAAGTAATCACAATTTAGGCTACGAGCATAGGAAGTTGTATATCTCTTCCTAGAAGACAAGCTGACGTGTTTTAACATTCCAACTTTAACATTAACATTGTGTGGGCAGCACGGTGGCTCAGTGGTTAGCACTTCTGCCTCACAGCACTGGGGTCATGTGTTTGATTCCCGACCATGGCCTTATCTGTGAGGAGTTTGTATGTTCTCCCCGTGTTTGCGTGGGTTTACTCCGGGTGCTCCGGTTTCCTCCCACACTCCAAAAACATACTAGTAGGTCAATTGGCTGCTATCAAAAATTGACCCTAGTCTTTCTCTCTGTCTGTCTGTCTGTGAGTGAGTGTGTGTCTATATTAGGGAATGTAGACTGTAAGCTCCAATGGGACAGGGACTGATTTGAATGAGTTCTCTGTACAGCGCTACGGAACTAGTGGCGCTATATAAATAAATGATGATGATGATGATGATGCCAGGTAAAAGAAAAGATACAATGGCAGACAAAGAATCTTAAAAATATGTTGATTTTGGAGAATATGGGATCCTTGTTTTCTAAGTCTTTGCTGTTTTCATTGAAGCTCCCATCCCTTAAGTACATATATATGAATATCTATGCATTCATCCAGTTTACCGTTGAATAACACATACATAAATAATGCTACCATTCATTTGCAGTAACTGAATTTTCATTGGTGTTTGCTGAAATCATCTGGGTATTTTGCTGTATATTGAAATGTTATGCCATATAATCGCAATACTGTAAACTAGGCAAGGTGCCAAATAAGTGTACACAATTTAGATAAATATGGTTAGCAGAAAGTGGCCTTTGTGTCTCCATTCTACAGTGACCTCACAGTACAATAATATTATTATATTATTTAGCCAGGTTCATAGCATTAGTTTTTGCTTTCAATCACTGCAGTATTTAATTTGTGGCTTATTTGTTAACAACAGCAGGTGAAAGAGACACACTAACAGAAAGCCTTGTTTTGTAACACCACAGCAGCCAACATGACTCATTCCGTGAATACAAAGTCTCTTATTCTGCAAAGACAACATCTAAAATTACATTCCTGGTTAGCCGAAAAACGAAACACTGCTGTTATTATATACAAAGCAGAAATCTTAAATTGAAGCCATGCAGGTTTTTTCAGTGAGGATTAATATGAAGAGAAACATAGAGGTAGATGGACATTTTTAACCACAAAGAGGTAAAAAAAAAAACAACTCTCCGCCGCTTATGACCTTTTGCTGAAGCAATATAATAGAATATACAGTCTATTCTAAAAGTAGTATTTTCCCAGTATTCCCCCACTACGGGAGTGCAAGGTTACCATGCTTGTGACCAGCACAGTACAGTAGATTCTTATTCTAGCTGGCATATGTCAAGGTCACTTCTCCAAGACTGAGAGGTGGGAACAGTGTGAAAGTGGGCAGCATGGTGGCTTAGTGATTAGCACTTCTGCCTCACAGCGCTGGGCAGGGCCATCTTAACAACATTATGGGCCCCGGGGCAAAGCAGTGCACCGGGGCCCCTAAATATAGATATAGATATATAGATGTATACAGATATAGATATATAGAGATAGAGATAGATAGATGTACTTGCTCAGTGACCCTTGTAGGTTTTTTTGCAGGTTTTTTTTTTTTTGCAGGATTATTTATTCTCATTAAGAGCTGTGCCTATGGGGCCCCCTTGCCCGTGGGGCCCCCGGGCAGCTGCCCATCGTGCCCAATGAAAAAGATGGCCCTGGCGCTGGGGTCATGAGTTTTATTCCCAACCATGGCCTTATCTGTGTGGAGTTTGTATGTTCTCCTCATGTTTGTGTGGGTTTCCTACTGGTGCTCCAGTTTCCTCCCACACTCCAAAAACGTACTGGTAGGTTAATTGGCTGCTATCAAATTGACCCTAGTCTGTGTGTCTGTCTGTCTGTGTGTGTGTGATAGGGAATTGAGACTGTAACCCCCAATGGGGCAGGGACTGATGTGAGTTATCTGTACAACGCAGTGGAAATAGTGGTGCTATATAAATAGCTTATGATTAAAAATAAACTGTAGGTATTTAATATTTATTAATAGAGATGGCTGTTGCAGCTGGTCCACTTTAGGACCTATAAAAAAAAAAAAAAAACAACTGACCCAGACTGCACGTTTTGGAGGGCAGCATTATAAAATGAATTAATTTAATAATGCAAATTCTGCTTTTGCAAATGCATTAATTAGGGGTATTTGCATTGTTGTTAAATCTAATAAGTCTTAAAAAGTACAATATTTGTCTGTTAAACTCATATACAAATGTTTATGATACTTTAGCTATGAGCGATATATCAATTAATTGTAGTAAAAATCATGAACACTAACCTCAGATCTTTATATTCTTTAGCCCTGCTGACTGCCTGCAAGCTGAGTCAGAAAATTGAATGTGACTATTTACTGAGATGAGCTGCAGCTGCTGTAATGACCTCTCTGCATTGTTATCTCTATGTCAATCAACTCCATAGCTTCCCTGTTGCAAGGAAGGCCAGTCAGAGTCCCATTGAAACTGAAACTCTCAATATAATGTAATGAGGTCAGTAAATGCACGGGATGTTGGGAGAGAATAAAAGTTCACAATTTCTACCCCTTTCAGAGCTGTGACAAGCAAATATGCTACAAACGAAGGAATATAGTTCACACACCTTCTAAAAAGGAAAAGTGGAGGTGTTGCCCATAGCAACCAATCAGATTCTAGCTAACATTTTCTAGCATGCACTGGATATATGATAGCTAGAATCTGATTGGTTGCTATGGGCAACACCTTCACGTTTCCTTGTTAGAAGGTTTGAGAACTCTACCCCATATTAAGGACCATTTATGAAAACTGTCCTACATGTAGCAGGGAAGAAAATGAGGCGATGACTATAGCAATCAATCATATTCTAACTAATTTTACTATTACAGATTAGTCTGGTTGCTATTGGCAACTCCACCTCTTTTCCACAGTTGCCTGTAGAATAATTTTTATAAATCATAAAGCACAATAATTAAACTTAGAACACTCTTTGGTGGACAATATTAGCACAATGTCAGGATTACAGTAGGAAGTAACTATTTATATCTTGTAAAATTGCACAATAGGCCCACGGCCAATGTAAACAAGTACTGTTTAAGAGATAGCTCTGGTATAATTATGGTATAGCATGGCATAACATCCAATAGAAATGGCTGAGGCTGAAACAGTAAGACACGTACCAATATCGTGTTTGGGAGAGAAATTAAATAATACCAATCTCTATTACTTATTCTCAGTGTTATTTTGTTTTTAACATTCCCTTTGTTTTTTAATACATTGCTGCTTTACAACAGAGGGGATGCAAAATGTTTATTAATTATATGACAGTGGAGGGACAAAAAAACAAATTGACAGTAAGATTGATGTCATTGGCACCATTTGTAGATCCCACGAAATTTTTTTCCCTCAGTTCTCTCTAGTGGACCCCACTTGACTCTTTCATTCTGCCGATGCAATCATTTTAGGGTTCACCTCACCACTATCCTCTTGATTGAATGTTGTTGTCCTGATCTTGACAAATGCCAGTGATATAAATTACATATGCAGCTTCACAGTTAGGGCTAGATTTACTAAGCTGCAGATTTGAAAAAGTGGGATGTTGCCTATAGCAACCAATCAGATTCTAGCTTTCATTTATTTAGTACCTTCTACAAAATGACAGCTAGAATCTGATTGGTTGCTATAGGCAACAACCCCACTTTTTCAAACCCACAGCTTAGTAAATCTAGCCCTTGGTCTTTATTACGAAAATGGCAAATGGAGCTCATTGAGGGGAGGATTTTCTGCTGCCATTTGCCGTTTTCAATGCACCCTAAATTATTTTTATTTTTTTTAAATCTTTAAACTTTATTCATTATGTTGGGTTTCTGAAACAACTCCTGAACCATGATGAATCAAATTTTTACAAATTATCCTGTCACACATTATTATTATTCGGTATTGCACATATTATTACGCAACAAGTGGTATGTTTAGCCCTGCATTCCCTGTGCCAGTTGTATCTATTCTCTATCCCTACTTCTTAACCAGAGTTTCATTGAAGCTGATTGAATGGATGCAGAGCATTGACCAATCAGCCGAGTCAATGACTTCTCAATGGATGCAGTTTACTTTCAAATTTTCCCCAACTATTAGCCTATGAGAATTGTCCAATGCAGCTCCAGTAAAAATGTAAATGTATACACCATTCTACTCTTTCATGAATTACTTAATATGGAGATGTCTAAGAAATTATATTATTCCAAACTGAAAATCCTTAATTGTTCTCACTGTACTGAATTCACCATTACAGTGAATGTTCATGCTTTGAACAAAAATACATAATTGAATGCATGATAAATAATGTATGGGATATGTATCACTTGGTTATCAACACGAGAAGTGACAAGATGATTTAGCCGCTTTTTCTGACATTTTTAATCAGAAGAGCTTCATTGATCTTAATGTGATCAGAACACTCAATGGCTCATACATAAAACAGAATTACATTCTGACTAGTTTAAAGGGACAATACAATAAAACTTTATTCACAATGAAAATCGATCAACAAACTTACAGATATTTATATGAATGGTTTGCCAGAATCTTATCTAACAGTAATGCATTGTACAGACTGCACATTGATAGAGTCATACTTCAGCTGCAATAGTGATGTCACAAAATCAAAACTGGCATGTTATGCTTTATCATTTCAGCATTTTGTCCTATACTAGATAATCTTTGTATGTTATCTGATGCCAGTTATAGGCTTTCTTTATTTTTCAAACTATTAACATTATGGGCCTCATTTAGACCTCAGAGTAAACCCAATTAGGAAGTGCAGTTTTTTTACCTCTGCAAAACTATGTTGAACTGTAGATGGGTTATATTTAAATTGTATGGACAGATAAAATTGAACATGTCCTAGTTTAAAACGCAATGTTAAAGTAAAGCTGCCCAGTATTTGTGTACAAAACAATGGCAGTATATTCCAGTTATGCAAATAAATGATTGCACCCATTGCAATTCCACCTTTAGATGGAGTTGCTTATAACTCTAAATCAGGGGTGTCCAACCTTTTAGCTTCCCTGGGCCACATTGGAAGACGACGAGTTGGTTTGGGCCGCGCATAAGATACACTAACAATAACGATAGCTGATCATCCAAAAAACCATAGAAAACATAGTTAACATATATATATGAGAAAAAAAAGTGATATATATATATATATATATATATATATATATATATATATATATCACTTTTTTTTCAAATACCCCTATACTTACCTTTCAATCGCCCTGTTCAAAAAATCCTCTCTAGTTATTATACTATAATCACTTTTTGTATTGTTTCGATGCAATATCAATAAAGTGCATTTAAGCCAGGCATTGTATATCAGGGTGCCCTGACCAGGCCTGCAGTGGCATAAACATCACTGTGACCCCAAGTTGTGACCTGTTTTGCTAATTACACCACTATGTTAGTTAAGGGATAACAACTTATAATGGGCCAAAGAGAATAATATATAATGCCCCATTAGTATTACAAGTAGAAGTATGTAGCAGGGAGATAAGGTCCATGATGCTCCAGGACCAGGTGACTTTTATTCACTGGTCAGCGTCCCTTGAAATAATAATAAAAAATTCCCCTTAACTTACCTTTTAATCGGCTTGTTCTCCTGTCCTCTTCTCTTCTTTTCTCCAATTCTGTGCTGCTGATTGTTCTTCTCGCGTGGGTGACTCCTCTGTGCTGCGCTCCGCAATGGATGTTGGGCGTGATGACATCACGCCCGACATTCACTGCGAGCACCTCACGGAGGAGGAGACAAGGGAGGGAGCCGGAGTACCAGCTGACGTGACCACAAGGTAAGTATTTTCTTTTCTTTTTTTTGCAGGATTTTTTCATTAACAGTGCTGCCCCCTTGCCACAACCAAAACTCCTTCTGGGGCACATTTACAGGCATGCTGGGCCGCATGTGGCCCGCGGGCCGCATGTTGGACAACCCTGCTCTAAATGATGAATGTCACTGATCCAGTATTTTTAATTTCACCACGGCGCCCCCACGAGGAGCACCGGCAGCTTTTTACCTGTAAAGCCATGCTTTTCTGCTCATCAATATTAGTGTTATACTGGGCGTGTGGCACTTTACTATGATGTCACAGCCCAGCGCCACACTCCGCGCTCAGCAGTGGACTCTGCCCCCACCTCCTGTCCATTAATGTAAATAGAGGAGGGGATGGAGATGCAACACCACCTTGCGCTGGTGCTGTACTTAGCACATCCAATCAGACTTTCACTTGGGCAGTAACTCATAGGTACCAATGTGCAGTAACTCAGCATCAAATTAACTTGCACTAGAATCTGCTTTTAAGCTTGCATCATGTACTGCTAATGTATGCCAGATGACAATATGGAGTTCAGCTGTTCTTTGTACCATTTTCTAATCCTAATGACACTTATGAGCTTTTCTCAGATTTATAGTTTCAGGTTTAACATGCCCAGAACCAGTGTTTCAGCCTGTCCTATATGATGAGCTCCGCTGAGTTTCCATCTAACTGTATTTAAACCTGCTGCCTTTATCTGGTCTCAGCTCTGCGTCATTAATAGCCTAGTCCTCTGCTATGGACTTTTGACCAGTGCTAGTGACGTTATTCTTTACCTCTGTTACTGTGTGACATCCAGACATTCAGGACCACTTTGAATTTGAAGACACTCAGTAGTAAAAACTTTATGTATTGCATAACTGGTTCAGCCCTATGTTTCTGTCTAAGACCCTGACAGATAGGGGAAATTCAAATCAGTGCACGGTCCAGTAGGACAGCAGTGAAGTTTTATGGACCAATCATCCTGTGGGGCTAAGATGGGACTTCATCTGGAAATCGCCCCCCCCCCTCTCCCCCTCATAGTTTAAGGTTAAAACAGTTATTTGGTAAATTCATAGTTGTACTGTGGTTTGTAAGAAGGTTTAAGGATGTATCGGTCATCATCATGATTTATTTATATAGGGCCACTGATTACGTAGCGCTGTACAGAGAACTCATTCACATCAGTCCCTGCCCCATTGGAGCTTACAGTCTTATTTCCCTAACATACACACACAGACAGACTAGGGTCAATTTTTTATAGCAGCAAATTGACCTACTGGTATGTTTTTGAAGTGTGGGAGGAAACCGGAGCACCCGGAGGAAACCCATGCAAACACGGGAAGAACATACAAACTCTTTACAGATTAGGCCATTGTTGGGAATTGAACTCATGACCCCAGCGCTGTGAGGCCAAAGTGCTAAACACTTCGCCACTGTGCTTTCACATAAATTGAAAGTAGAGAAATTGGAGAGTGTATTTTCCAGACAGCCAGGCCAAGCAAATGTAACCAGGTGCATTGGTATCTCTTGCACCAGGAAATATTTGCACATAGTAATTGACCTTCCAAAGTAGCAAATATTAAAGTAGCCTAGTGGTGACAGCACTAGTCCTAGCATCAATTGGAAAAACAGCAGGCAAGATGAGGGCCTCTATCCCTAGAGTCCACAGTGTTAACAAACTGTAGGACACACTATACACAGAGCAGGGCAGGAAAAGTTGCAGATACCGTAGAAATATTAGCTGGGAGGATCCCTATGTGTAAGCATTGAGTTTTACGGATAGATGTTCAAGATGTGTAGCATCACATGATATTCATAGATACATTGTGAGGTCTAAAAAAAGCACCTTGGCTGAAAGGAAGATACATCCGTCTAGATTCTATTGCACAAGAAAATCTCAGCACACGCCGTTTTTTCCCCTGCAGGTTTACCCATAGACTACATCAGCAGTTGCTCTCTGACCTTAGTCAAACAACAACTCACAGGGAACCCAAATGGACAGCCTCCAGTTAAATAGCCGACCTCTCTCAGAGAAACATGGATATTCATAGGTGAGCTTTGGCAATACAGAGTATCTCCCAATAAGGCTAAGCACCAAAAGCTGAAACAAGATTCTCATATATTTATAAGAGCTATTTTGTTGTAGAGCGACAAAGGAAATAACATGTATGATGTTTCAGGGGTCCCACCCAATTCCAGGTGCAAAATAAACTTCCTAGTGCAGGCCTGGCCATACTGTGGCTCTCCAGGTGTTGTGAAACTACAAGCCCCAGCATGCTTTGCCAGTAGATAGTTAGAGGACAGGGCATGCTGGGACTTGTAGTTGCACAACACCTGGAGAGCCACATTTAGCATGATTTCGCTAAGATCAAAAACATTGCATAATAGAATTAATTCCAAAATCAATGGTATCACAGTGTGCAAACAAACTTTCATGTGTGAAATGCTTGAGATCAACAACATTGCAGCAGTTTGTACTGGGTTTACAAACCGTGACAGTAGAAATTGTTACACGTAGAGCGTACAAAGATAACTTACTAGCAAAGTATAGCACTGGCTCTCTTTTCTCTACTCATGTATTCAAAAAATGTACCTCTTAATTTAAATGACTTCAGAACTTATAATTTCTCCAAAATCCTCTTAAAAATTAAAGTATATATATATATATATATATATATATATATATATATATAATTATTTTTTTTCTTAAATATTTTTTATAAAGATTTATTGAAATCAAATTACATCACTGGTACATCTTGAAAATTACACAACCAAAATGTTCCAGAAACGGTCATTGTTTTTAAATATTCCCTACTGAACAATTTTGGGTGTTTTATTACATTCAACATAACTTATATTTCACGCATTTTGCAATATAATCTCCCCAAGTTGAATCCTATATACAGAAGGACCCTCGCACCAAACTTATTCTGGGGCTCATGTAAAGTTGGGCATACATCTTTTTTTGTGTGTAAGGCACGCATTTCACAAATGTATAGCTCGCCAGGAGGGGCTTGGCGTGCGTAGGCCAAGGCTAGGGCGTGTTTGCATAACTGCTACTCAACCAGACCTAGACGCAGATGCAGATACACCAGTCGGATGCTGGACTGCTGCAACATTGATGATGATGACTATCATCCCCACTATGTACCCGCTTCTGATTGGCTGATTGACCTTTCCAGCTAATAGTACTTAAGTCATTCGAGTTGCGGCTTCATGTGAAGTCACGTCCGTCTAGTCTAATCACTTTGGATTGACACATCCGTTTGGAATGCTGCAGGAAAGAAGATTCCCATTGGCTTTTTAAAGGGGAAAATAACAGGAGTATTTAATTTCATTTGTACTTGTGTTCGCATGTAAAAATTAAATTTTATGTGGAGCATGCAACTTTCACATTTATTAACAACACTGTAAAGACACTATTTTATATATACTTCATTACATTATTATATTGTGTATGTATAAATAGGGGAGTATGGCTTTCAAATGTACTACTAACACCCTCAAGTTTGAGTAAGAAAAGGATGTCCCGAATGCCTTATTATAATTTACCACTGCATGTGTATTTATTATTTTAGCCTTCTGTTACCTTTGGTGATTTGTGCTCCCCTACCCTGACCTAGTCATCCTCTATATAGACACTTGTTGACATGCCTTAGACTCACGCCCACATATTTGTTCATGCAATCTTTAGGCAATGGGCTTTCAATAAGAAATGAAGGTTTTCATTTGCTTTGTGTGTAACAATGATGTTTGATATATATAGCAAACACCTAATTGTCTGCATTTAAAGAATAATAATAATTTGAATTTTATTTAGATAACAATTTAAGTACAGAGGGAATAACACTATCCAGACACTAGCTGCACCACATTCAACAAGAGAAAAAAAAAACCATAATAATTAAATGTTCCCTCAGCATAGACCTTCGTCAACACTCTATTTATAACTTCCTGGAGGAGAGACAAGCCTTGACAAGAAAGTGTAATGCCTATTTCTGAATTTTGAAGAAACTGAAGCCCCAGTGAATGTCTGATTTATTTAGCCAGCAATCTTCAAACACAAATTCAGAATCAAACAGGAACACTGAGACCTGGAAGCTTCAGCTATGTCACTTAATGATTTCTAAATATCTAAAGAATTACACAAATTCAACAATTAAAAATTAGTATGAAAGAAATGTTAGTATGAAAAAGCTACTGGTTCTCATTAGATGCACTTACATTTAAGAACATGGTCATACTCCTGCCTTGATTCTACTGTTATTTTGATGCAGAGAAAACACTTTAATGAATGACAAAAAGTTCCATTTTATTAAGAATTTTATTTAGTACAGTGGCTTGTCAAAACAAGTGTTAAAGTAGCTAATTATGTTGTACAAAAGTAATGATGACCTTGTAAAGCAATCTAATAAATGTGAATTAGAAAATCCTGGGGTGTATTACATTCTACTTTTTTAAACAAGCCACATAAGTTGCACCAAATCTGGGCCCTTATGGCCATATACACCCAAATTGAATACATCTAGTTGTTTGGTAGATGGGCTACTTGGCCAAGTGAACAGATCTCAGCCGGGCACCTTGTTAGAATGAAACATTCTTCATTGCAGTATTGCTCTTAGCTCACAGTTTAGCTAGACCAGGCCTGGCCAACCTGTGGCTCTCCAGGTGTTATAAAACCACAAGCCCCAGCATTCTTTGTCAGTAGATAGTCAGCCGATAGCTGGCAGGGCATGCTGGGACTTGTAGTTTCACCACATCCGGAGAGATCCATAGATTGGCCAGGTCTGAGCTAGGGCGTTATCACACACTTATTTAAAGGGATTAACTGTGACATTTTGTGATATGTGCTCGTAGGTGCACCACATATAAAATAGTGAAGTTTACTCCCATATGTATCTGTCTAAAGACAACACACATTTATTTATGTGGCCATCCACAGACAAGTTTATCCTCCCTGATAACTCAACTCCATTTGTTGAGCTTGTGAAATCCAAAAAGGGAGTAGGGTTTCTTTTTGGTGCATGGTCCATGTTCCCAAAGACAAATGAGAAAGGAATTGACATTTTTCATAAGAAATCTATAAGGTTAGATGAACACCAAGGCCATGTCTGTTTCAGGTGTATCTTACATACATTCACTAAACAATGAATGCAACAAAGTAGATCAATAATGTATGTACCATGCTTGATAAATGTAGGTGTGAATGAACCCAAAACATAAGTTATAGAATCTTTAGTTAGGAAGATCACCTGAAATTACTGTTTGTCATTGCAAATTTTGGATTCTTTCCTCTAAAAGTGATAGTCACCCTAGCCACTAATACATTAATAATAAGTCACCCTTATCTACAAAGCCCTCAACAACACTACCCCTGGATATATCTCAAATCTCATATCAAAATACTCTCCCTCCTGCCCTCTTAGATCTACGTCTGACCTGTAACTTGTCTTGTCTCTGATAACCACCTCTCACTCCCGACTACAAGACTTCTCTCGCGCTGCTCCCCACTTATGGAATTAACTACCACGCGCAATCAGACTTTCCCCCAGCCTTCAAATCTTTAGACGCTCTTTGAAAACCTATCTCTATTTTAGAGGTGAACTTATTCCCGATAACACTCTTCACACTAATGCACCCTCACAACTGTCCCAATATCCACTCTGGCCACATTCGCTCCTCTTGTTTTATCTGTGCCCTCTTCCACTTAGAATGTAAGCTCTCTAATGAGCAGGGTCCTTCATACACTTTGTTTTCATGTCTGCGTTTATTTTGTCTACCTTGTATGTCCCTGTTTTATGTATGTACTGTTTTCCTTATTGTACGGCGCTGCAGAGCACTGTGGCACCTTACAAATCTACAATTATAATAATAATAAATACATGCCCAACACTGCATGGTTACTCTAAGACAGGTGATCTAAATACATTTCACAATAGAAATTACCTGAAAATTATTGATTTTATGCAGACTCAAGTGGATAAATACAAATATTTAGTGATGATCTTATACATGATTTTCTGATATATGTATCTGCAGATTGTATCTTGAGTCATTTTAATATGCATCCCATATCAAACCATTTTCAAATCAGTTTATGTCCATTTCTATATTATATACTGGAGGACAGACAGACATAACAGATGAGCACAATAATGCCTTTAGTAGTTATTTAGCATGAAAAAGTATTCTGGAACTTTGCTTTTTGTTTTGCTCTTACCATACACAACTATAAACCGGTACTCATTAGCTCATGGTAAAATAAATCCTTAGTGAGCGATACTGCTTTGTTTTCATAAACGTTATTACAGAAAATGTAATCAAGCCGGTGACATGGTTAGAGACTTGTGTTGTTCATCAGCAATGTTCTAGGTCAGAATTAATCTGGCTACTCTCCAAGTGTTGTATGAAGAACAGTAGACTAAAGATGAAATACAGCAGATAAATAATATCTCAGCTTTCATGCTGAATGGGTTGAGGTGTCGAGTGAAATAGGGCATACTGATACATGAAATTACATATTAAAGAACAACACCACCCATTCATTATCACGGCTATTAAAATAGAATTAGCTCCTGATGAATTTGAGGCTGAGGGAGAGTTGGTCGCAAAGTGGGTGTAAATTATTCTTTAAAAAAGTGCATGCAAAAATATAGCATTTCCACCCATATGCAGAGGAGTACACATTGCGATGTGCGTTCGGCTCCACATTGGCAGTATGTGCACCTGGTTTGCGCCAAGTTATCATCATCAACTATTTTTGACCTGCTCTCTAGCAGGTGCAAAATATATGCCTCCTAACAGGCGTATATGTGTGTTTGTGCAGATCTGCATAAGAAACATTTGTGTGAACACACCCTTATTGTACTGTAATTTGCATGTCAGTTCCCTAACCAGACCTGCCTCTCCACTCATAAGGAGGTGTAAGTGGCAGGTACATGCAAATCTGCATTCGTCAGGAGAGGATTGGCAATAGAGCTTACCAGGACTTTTGGCCATTTATTTTTTCTTACGCCCGGCTGAGATAGGGGAAGGCAGACAGCCCACACACATTGGGGCTGGTCACAGGCACACTTAGACATTTATTAGAGACGGGCATTTGTGTAAGCCCCCTATGCGGCCTCTTTAGTCAGCAGCTAGGTAGTTCAGGATGACTTGTGTCGTGAACCGGCTCCCATAGGCAGGGATTCGGGTGAGGAAGAGCTCAGCCTGAGACTGCGACTATAAGGACCTATAGAAACACTAATGGAGAAAAACTTTAGTATCTTATGGTAAGAATAATTATTTCACTTTAACATGGCCACTTAAAAATTGTTTGTTTCTATCGGAGCTAAGTCGTTTATGAGAAAGGCAGCAAGGATTATGCAAATACAAGTTCATGGGTCAGAAGTCAGAACCCATAAAACAAATTATGTAATTATAATAGTGAGGCTGATCACAACAATATAGGACCCCTAGCGGCTTTTCTTTAATAAGTACTGTAAAGAATGGGGTTTGTATGTCATTTTTTCAAAGGTTTTATTGCACCAGCAGGTAAAGTTGTGTATGGTACAGTAAAATCGTTTCTGGAGTTATGAAGTCCCACGGATCAACATCCAATGTTCCGCAGGAACGTGTATAGAGAGATTTATACTTATTTTCTATAGTGCCTAGGGACGCAGACTGAGAGCTGGGGAAATTGATTCTAGGCAAAATAGGAATATGAATGAGTTATAAAGAATTAAAACGTCATTAGTCAAATGCTTGGCTGTTACAGAATTTACCAGTTATGAGTAGTACTGTACTTGTCACAATGCGTGGATAGAATGGCAATGGTGTCACAATTCCAAACATTAATACGGCCGGAAAGGGGACTTATACCCTGTTGTGGTACTTTTTACATCTAGGTCAAGAAATATGGGCATTCTGCTCATATATTTGTATGAGTGGAATTCAATAAATTAAACAATGATTGCCACTCTACTAACAGTCAAAATGTAAATGTCAGTCCTAAATCTTTAATTTTCTCTTATCTCCTGTGCATAGTAAATGTTTTTACTTCCCTTTGAGAAGTTTACTACATCAGGGGTGAACAAAATGTTGTGAAGTTGGGGACTAATTAGATGAATGATGAGCCAACTAGTTACTTTTAAGAAGGGTTAACAATTTGCAAACCCCACCTACTTTTGTATTGATTTGGTCCCGCCCACGTGAGGCTACTTTCAGATTTTTTCCAGGTTCACTTTAAATTGCCAATCCGCCCCTGACATTGGTATATATATATATATGTCAGTTGTCTTGTGTGTACGCTTAGTGCGAATTTGTACAAATTACACTATGCAAACTGGGATACATTCAACTCGGCATCAAGCCTTAAGTGGTGGAATTAATTTTAGGTGTGGCAACATTAAATAAGAAAATGCATTTCATTTGTAAATTCATTTTAAAATACATTTAAAATAGATGGCAACTACAAGAATAAACTTAAGTATTTACAGAGACTGTTCCTGAGCTGCAATTTCTTGCAGTGTTTGACCCAATTTACCGATATAGAGAATGTTATTTCATTCCATTTTTGAGAAAACATTTTATTCCCCGTGAGGTTAAACTGACAACTGTCACACTAGGAGTTTTGCATTGCCTTCCTCTAGATCAACACAATTAAAATTTATGAATGATTGAACTTAATGGAACTGTGTCATTTTTTCAACTTTACTATGTTGTAAAGAGTATTTTTTATTTTTTCATACATCAGCATTTTCCATCATTTTCAGGAATAATGAAATGAATTTCATTGAAAGCTCCCCCTTATTCCACATGTTGCAAGCACCCACTACAGCAAGATGCCGATGGCTGAATGACTTTTGAAGCTATAGGGGCTGATGGTACCAGCCAGAGGCAATGTTAGACAAAGTGAGTATTAAAATAGAAAATGAAAAGTAAGGCATTTCTGTTCACTGAGAAATTCAGTATGGACCACTGAGCAGATATGGTGGCATTTCAGATGGGAGAGATTAGATTCCCACAGTTGCACTCAAGCTAAGATTTATACTCATAGTCCTGGTCTAGAGGTGGTATTATTTAGGTTAGTTTTATCATTGGGAAAGCTTTTTGTACACTCAGCAGCAGCTATTTATATAGCGCCGCAAATTCCGCAGTGCTGTACAAAGAACTCGTTTACATCAGTCCCTGTCCCATTGGAGCTTACAGTCTAAATTCCCTAACACACACACAGGTCAATTTGATAGCAGCCAATTAACCTACTAGTATGTTTTTGGAGTGTGGGAGGAACCCCACGCAAACACGGGGAGAACATACAAACTCCACACAGATAAGGCTATGGTTGGGAATTGAACTCATGACCCCAGTGCTGTGAGGCAGAAGTACTAACCACTGAGCCACCATGCTGCCCACTCATGCAGAAGTGTTCTTGAGCAGCATATAAGTAAATGTGTAAATGCCTTAAGTGCATGAATGAAATGCATGACATTCTTCCCTATTTATCAAAGCTATTTAATTTGAAAGGTTGGTCAATTGAGCAGCAAAACTTGTGTATTATGTAAATAGCTGTCAAAGGTTTCCATGTATCTAGTGTAAATGTGAGTGTACATGACACACATGAATAAGACACACAGCGACATCTCAGACCATCTGCAAGCATCAGGCACAAGTGTCCATACGAGACAAAGTGGTGACACTGGGCCCCAGAAATAGAAGTGTATTTTTGCATTACTCTTAGCCCAGTTCTCTCTGCTCAAGCTGGGCAATCTGGAAATCATAGTGCTGAAAGCTGAATTAAAAGTCCAGGGTTATAACGAGCAGCACAATCTCTCTGTAGCCCATCAGGGTGGTGCTCTTAATAGCCAAATTAAGCATTTAGCTCTTTTATTTCTAGATGGCTCATCTTGGAAGGATCATTGGCTCTCAGAATAATGTTTTCAATGTGATATAAGAAATGGAAAGCGTCTGTTAATTTGCAAATCCCATACTTCGATGCTGCAAAATGCTGTATAATGTGCACTGTAACCAGTTGATACATAATTACTGTTTATTTTTACCATATGATAAAAAAAAAAAGTGAACCTGCAAGACAAATATAGGTGCACCTTTGTCCTATATAGGTGCACCCCCCCATCAAAGGGCTGGGGGGGTGCACCTATATAGGACAAAAGAGGTAACTGTTTCAGGTGGAGGTTTGGTTAAGCAGCAAAAAGTACAGGGTTAAATTTATTGCTGTAGAATTCTAAATTTGTTTTATTTTGTTATTAAATATAAGTATAATAGTAAGCTAAGGTAGCAATACTTGACTTTTATGGTGTAAACAAACAAAAAAAACCACATTAGATCTCATTTAGAGTTAGGCGCAAAGTCCGTTTTAGGCGCATCCAAAAAAAAAACACTATCAAGCATGTGCAGCAAGCACCATATCCGCCTGCATCTTGGACGCAATTAACACTTGTGACAGCTTTCGACTCCCTACAAGAGAATGGGAGGAACGCGGAATTGTGAAGGTGTGACCATGTAAATACATCCTAGTCGCAGTGAGGCGCAGACGGAACACACGTCAAAACAGGGCTAAAGCTGTGCGGCAGGAATTAGGTGGTGCAAGCGGTTAGCTAGCTGCAGGAACTGCTCGCAGCTCGATAGGGTATTAAGAGTGGGACGCAACTGGGTTTGCATGCCACTCGTAATACCCTACCAAGCTGTGGCACACTCCCACTCCTACACTTCTTACACAGACTTTGCGTCCGACTCTAAATGAGGTCCATTGTGTTTTGTAGAATTTTGCTGTGTTGAGCATGCCCACTCCTGATACTTCTCACCATCATCACAGGGTAGTTAAAAGTGGCACATTATAGCCATGCCGTCATTTGGAGGCGTCTGGCTTATTGGCGTGATATGGATGTGATATAACTACAACTGGATGTTGCTGGAATTTAGAAACATGTTTGATTTTATAGGTGGAGTTTGATTATTATCTATTGATTTTTTGATTTTTTTTGACAAAGTGTGTAGGTCACCTACACACAGTGTAGAACGGACTGCTAGAGCATGCTGGGACTTGTAGTTCCACAACAAGTAAAAAGTCATAGATCTCCCAAGCTTGATCTAGTCAACTAGACAAATCCTGATTTATACTATACTGAAAATACATTATTCTGTATCGTTATTCAAGCATTTTTCATATTAATATTACCGTTGCGTGTTGCTATCCTATTGATTACTACACATGCTACAATACAATAATTGCACTTCAGGAAAACACTCGTCATTATATAAATAATGTTCATTTTAAGGACTTGTGGCAGAAGATCAGGAGACACATTGTTTTAAGTACCATAAAGCAGGATATAGAATTCTGACTTTCTGCAAGGTAACCTGTACTTATCCCATGTTGCTCAATAGCATTCCGGTATATATTATCCAATATTATATCAAATAATTTACTTTTACATCAAACATTTACAAGAGGTTCATGATATGAGGTCTGATTAATATTAAAAACACTACTAATATTACTTTAGATCTGTTTCTGCTGAATTATTAACTTCTAATATAACTGCTAAAATTGATGTACAGCGAACGATGCATGAAATAGCTGAAATCAAACGCTCAATAAGGGTTATAAAAATAATAAAGTAATAATGTGATCTTTTTGACATTAGCGACTGTACTCTTTGAGATGCCGATAATGTTGAAAAAGTATTTTTTGCCATCTGAACTCTGTAATTCAGATAAAGCCACAACAATAATTTCATGTACGTATGAAAGTTTTCCAATGACATTTCAAATTGGCATCACCTATACTCCAAGGACCCATTAAAGTTTTTGTAAATTGTATTAAGTTCTTATCATCAAAGGCATTTGAAATGTAAGAACACAGTGAAACTGCTGTATCACTTTCTCTTAATTGTAATTCAATGAAACTAATTACCATCATACTAGCATAAGCTATTGCAGCAGAAGCCAAGATAAAAATTATTAACTAATAACAATTTTTACATAACTTACTGTCATTATATGCCCATTCAAGTGCCATAACCACACATGTACCTGGGCTGAAGGACAGCTTGGTACTGTGTACAGCAGTAAAAAGTCCATCTTTTTAATGTGGACTGACATTATTTAGTAGTCCCCTAGCCATTACATATAGCTGGAAACCTCTGCAGAAAAAACTTGACACTGCTCAACTCCATACTCGCCAGCTTTTGCAGCAAGCTGTCCAGGAGAGGGCTCCATCATGGGGCGTGGCCACTGGAATCACGTTGTTAGGTCAGCCTATCACAGCAGGGGACGGGATCAGAATAATGCTTTTAGCCCCACCCTCACCCACTTCACCAATAAGGAGAGTTTGCCCTGCTCTCCCGGAGAGTCTGGGAGATCTCCCAAAAATGTGTGAGTCTCCCGGACATTCCTGGAGAGTAGTAGGCAACTAGGAACTCTCTCCATAGCAGGGTAAAGGTAGACAGCTATGTTATGGTACTATCATTGCTATGGGAAGTTATTTAATAAGCCTTAATTTTAAAGTGGAAAAACCCATTTAAGTTGGGAAAAGCCAGTTCGACATGACCCACCCTGAGTACACCTCCTGCCATCCTAGGATATAAAGCTCAGCCACAGTGATCCTGTTCTTAAAACTCTCTGCTCTACCTGCTCTCGAATAGTGCACTTTATTATTCTTCTCAGGATACTATGACAATGACATGGGAAAGACCACCGCCAAGTGCTACCTGGGAAGAGGAGGAGGATTGTCTCAAAGTGGGACCATGCCTGTGAAATACAGTATTTCTATCAATACCACAATCATTAAAACATATTCAAAATAAAACAAATGTAGGAACGTTTAATGCATTTTCATTTTCCCATAATAAACAATTGTTATGTTACTCTTCTTGAAACATTTACCAACCTGGCCCACATTGGTACAGTGAAACACAACTGTGTCCAGTCAATCTGCTTGGGAATTACAGTGTTAACTATTCAAATAAAAGATGGCACACAAGATTTGTCCTTATGGTAGAACTTCTTATGATAAATAATTTCACAACGGGATTTTCCATCTCCTGCCGATCTTGACAACCATAGGTATATGTATCTCATGTTATGTTATGAGCGATACATTTTAGATAATGTTTTATAGATATTGTAAGTTATATTAGATATAAATATCAGATCAGGAAATCTCATTGCTTCTGTTGAGGATGTACAGAAAAAAACTAAACTGAGATTTGTAATAACACTTTGTTTAGCTGCTTTTATCCCAAAAGAAATTAGTACATAAAAAAATTAAAACACAGCTTATGTGATGTCATACAGTTGGTACATAGGGCATAGTGGCCCATTAAAAACTCAGGTAAGTGAATTTTTAATATGCAGTGCAGCAAAATCTACTGTAAACATTTTTCGTTTTTCTCTTGTCCAGTCCTAAAAAAAGGGGAATTTGATTTTAGAAACCAAAAACTTTTTTAAAAAAAAAAAAAACGTTTAAAAATAGTATTTATAATTTCTTTCTTTACCTACTTTAAAAATCTTTTTCTTTTATATTATCAGTGTAATAATCCATCAACAATAAAGATAATCATTTCAATCCACTGGCATCACTAGAATGACTTAAGCACACATTGCAAAATTCATGTGCCCACGTGTGTGTGTTTTTAAGACATAACAATTGTCTGCTCTTCCGACGGTCTTGTTTTAGATCAAGCTCCAATTTCCAAGATTCTGAAGTACCCTTTTACCATAAAATACGTCCTGGTTGAAATGCAAGTTGCTTATTGTTATAACTATTGCATTACAAATATTTTATTGTAACAGTGTTATTTTTTTATAACTGTTATGCTATTAATATGCTAATGCACTCCCTATTGTAAATGATTTGACTACTATAAATTATTTGGCTATGTGACCATATAAAAGTCCAAGGTTGCAGGACCTCATATATATAATGATTTACAGTGAAGGGTGCATTATTCCTTATAATACACAAGTTTTCCTGAACTGATGACACTAGAACTCACTGTTCATATATATATTATTTAGGGGAGTTTATACATATATCAACCACATTTGTGTTTTATAAAGTGCATAAAGCTACATTGTGTGGACCCAAGTTTATTTCTTGGCCCTTTCTATCAGTGGTCCGAACTCCAGGGAATATGTTCAGAGAGATAGATAGACAGAAAGATTAGATAGATGATAGCTAGATATGGGAGAGATAAATAGATTATGAGATAGATATGTAGAGATAGATAGATAGATAGATAGATAGATAGATAGATAGATAGATAGATAGATAGATAGATAGATAGATAATAGATAGATAGATAGACAGACATATAGATTAGAAAGATCATAGCTAGATGTGAGATAGATAGATAGATAGATAGATAGATAGACAGACAGACATATAGATTAGAAAGATCATAGCTAGATGTGAGATAGATATGATAGAGATAAATCAATATATAAATAGATACATTGATAGATAGGTATGAGATACATAGATCAATAGATATATAGATACATATATTAGATAGATGATAGATAGATTAGTAATATAGATAAGATAGATCATAGATATGAGATAGATATGATATAAACAGATACAATAGATAGATAGATAGATAGATAGATAGATAGATAGATAGATGGGTATGAAATAGATTATGAGATACATAGATCAATAGATATATAGATACATATGCGATAGAAACATGAGATAGATGATAGATGTTAGAGAGATAAACAGATAGATGATGAGATAGATATGTATATATATATATATATATATATATATATATATATATATATATATGAGACATATTTATAGAAAGACATATAGATTAGGTAGATCATAGATAGATATGAGATAGACAGATAGATATGAAAGAGAGAGAGAGAGAGACAGACAGATTGATGTATAAATAGATACATTAAATAGATAGACAGATCATCTTGACTCATTCCCTATAAAGCACTACTGTTTAAATAAGCACAAACACTCATATGGATATTAGATAGATATAAGATAGATATTAGCTAGATAGATAGCTCTGTTTCATTTCCTATACAGTGCTCTGTTTACATGAGTACATACAGACATGTATACATAAAAGACAGTCAAATGAAAAAGGTGAAATAAACGGGAAGTCTTGGATAGCAGCAAATTACAAACATATTTCTTTACAGACCCTCCACTTGCCAGCAGTACGACACACCGGGAAAATGTGACTTAAAATAAGAAGCCCATTGCGTAACCTATATGAGACTGCAGAATGGAATTTATTAACATTTTGGAGATTCAGTTTCAGGAACTTACCCAATGGATACTTAAATTAGCTGCTGTATACAAAAAAATGGTTTTGCTCCTAACTCAATTTAACATAAATGATTCATACCTTCTGGTGTCATCTCTATTAATAATTACTCAAATTCATTTAGTTGATACATTTCTGTCTTGCAGGCATGGATACAACATATTTGCTTAAAGTGAAAACCCAACAGGAATCCTAAAGCTAGTGGTTTGAAACATTAGAAGGCAGTTGCCAAATTTCTGTTGTTTGTATCTATGAATACACCTACATTTCCTAGAATCGCTTGATGTAATAGTTTCCCAAGATACTTTATTGGGTTGAAATGACATATAAAAAGTCATCAGTAGAGGATTTATCCAAAATACTGTGTATTGTAGGATCACTGCATCAAAAAAATGTAGGAAAAAGAAGATATTATATGCAGACTGCAGGCTGTCCATAAGATCCTATTGTACTGCAACATAATATCAAACACAATCAATGCTACAAATACTTGCACTATACCTGAAGCTTTATTAATTCCTTATTTGGTGTATAGCATTCTATATTGTTCGAAACATTCTATATTTAAATTTGCTGACTCAGTTAACAATTGTATGGCTGTTTCCTAGATTATCATAGACAACAAAGCATTTTACATACTGAATAGCTCCATTCTTGCATGCAAACACTTTCAGGGAAAAATGCAATATACTCAATATAACTATGCTTTGAAAAAGTAATTTATATAAGCAATTTAGGCAGTACAACTGAATTAGATATAATATTTAGACACTAATGTGTATGTGTGTAAATATATATATATATATATATATACATATATATATATATATATATATATATATATATATATATATAGACACACACTTCTGATGTCGTAGACCCTACAAAATGTATGTATATATATATATATATATATATATATATATACATATATATTTATATATATATATATATATATGTATGCATATATATATATATATATATATATATATATGTATAATTACACACACGTATAAGTATATATATAAAATATGTCGAGGCATATATAATATATACTTTTATGTTCTATATTTTTAGGGAGATAAATAGACTAACCAGGTTAATAACATTTACTATCCTTGAGGAAAACTTTGTAAAGTGATAAATATGAATCCAACCAATAAGTGCACCACTGAGTTTCCCATTGCTATATATTTATTTTGTCTTACACTTCAATCATAGACTTGAATGGACTGACTGTCAGACAGTTGTATACCTTGGATCTGCATCATAGCTGCTGGTGTTCGGGATGCAAATGAAACTAATGCAGTTGCAGTGTAATCTACCTCCTCCCCCCACCCCTCCTGCCCTTCTTGTCTCCATGGCAATTGTCACCCAGTTTACATCCAGCAGCACAACCAGTCGATTGCATGGTAATATGGGGAAACACATCACAGCAAACGTCCAATGCTTGCAGAAGACATGGTCCCTTCTCTGTTGTTAATGTGACAGTGGAAGATTAGCATTAATAATCCCATATAAGAGCAGCTGATTGCTGTATGTCACCGTGCCACGGCGTCCACACAGTGTGCTCCTTTGAAGCATTAACATTGTGAGGACTGGAGAACGGCAACATGCTATAAAGTAGCACGCTGACTGTGAAAGGGTTAACTGAGAGGCTGTCATAAATCATCCCTCTTTTTGGAGGTGCAGGGTGTATACAACTTCTGAGCACAGGTGGCACAAGCAGCGCAGGAATTTTTTACGGGAAGGATTACAACATTGCTTTTAACCAAAATATTCATTCTATCGACATACACTACTTACAGTACATGTAGCAATCATTATGTTTACATCTTATTGTGGAGAAGCCTAAAAAAACAACACCGCTGTTGTTAGTGAAATACTTGTACAGTGCTATATGAGATTGTTCATATATAATGCAGTGTCAAAATGGGTAAGAACGCAGGAAAACTAACATATGCTTTTGTGATGCAATTTGTAATACACTTTCCATGTCCATTTTCCATGTGCTTTTACCAAAACAATACATTGTACTGGTAGTGCACATTGACACAAGACATAGGTCATGCTGCATTCTAAAAGCTGAAATACAGCGAAAAGCACCATTGCCTCTTATTTGTCCTATTGTAATGAGTTTTTCAAGGATTTATTAACGTGTGAAAAGCACAAACAAGGTAGATAGGTGTGAATGGTCCTCAAGGACAGTACAAATATCTCTCTTCATATTGGAATTGGTAAGTTTTTATTTCCAGCACCTGTAATAACCCCCATGGCTAGCCTATGGGGGACATGGTAAAATTAGCATCTGACACCTTCCACTGCAAGGTGCTGACACTGTTGATCCTGTAGGCACCTGGCATATATCATACATTACAGTGTGTGTTTGATTTGCGTCTCTCAGTCACTTCAGTGTCATACAGGCATCACAAAGGTTTAAAGGTAGAAGGTCACCACCTGCTAAAATCAGGCTCCCCTCTTAGGTTCATGATGAGCTGCTTACCCTTAGAAGCATCTTTTTCCTCCTTCGGTTTGATCACCTTTCCACTCATAGATCCCAGTTTGCTTGTAAAAATTCCCAAATGTGATTGAATTTGTTCTTGGATAGGATTCAGATGAATATATCAGACAATCCTCCTCGATCCCCCCAAAATGTCTGTATGCAGGCGTCTTTTTATCCCCCGATGACTAAAGGAAACAAAGAAAAACAATAGGCGATGAATGATATCCAGTTGAGGGTCTTACTTCATTACTACTGTCCCCAGGATGCGAAAACACAGACAAAGAGACGTGTTCTACCTTTCATATGCCAACAACCCCCACCCCCTATTGCATGCCATCACCACTTAAAGACATACCAGGAATAGACACAAATGCGAAACAAAAAAAAAGGCACATTGCTAAATATGGATGGAACATGTAGGTGTCTATGATGCTGTGTAACTGATTTGCAGAAAAATAAATAAATAAAAATGATTTGGTTTGACTGCTCTGTCCCTGGCAAGTGATGGGTTAATATGATGTGCATGCTAGCCCCGCATTGAAAAGGTCTAGTTAGGTTTCTGTCAGTTTGGTGTCTGATGTGAAGGATGCAGTGTCTTACCTTGTCCCCTTCTCTTTCTTTCTCTCTCAACTGAAGTAGCAGAGATGCTCTGGCTTAGACATTGAAACACAAAAGCTGCCTGTTATAGTAAGAGCTGCTCTAATGGGAGCTTGCCGTTGTCAGATCAGACAGTCAGGGCTGGAAATGAGCTGGAAATAACCTCCTTAGATACGCCTCCTCCTTCTAGAAATAGAGGTAAACTGGAGGTCCGCCTACTGCCACTCGGATGGACCACACCAGAACAGCCTTAGCAAGACCAGTGTCAGAAGAGGATGAAGCCCCTATAGAAAACTCCACCCCTGGTCAATCAGTTTCTTTAAGAAGAGTCACATCACTATAAACAAGAACTGTCTGCTTCCTCAACAGCACATACGACAGTCTTACCCCTAGCACTTTTATAGCGGGCGCAACATACCATAGCTCCTAACAGTGACTGTTTTCCAGGGTTAATTCCCATGTTTAACGAGTAGTCTCTGGATGTTTTCATCTATGACAATGTCCTGTTTATTTCCTGTCTTTCAACTTAAATGACCTACCTTTGTATTTTAAGTCACTTCTCAGATTCTGCCTATCTGGAGCATGCACTTTACTGTAAAAGTAGAGTAGTATTTATTGCAGTGTTTAAATATAATTTATATAATATAAAATAATTATAATTTATGTAATATATAATTTTTAAGTATACAAGAAAAATAGGATTTCATGGGGTTTCCCCATATACACATAGAATGCAGTCATGTGTTGCGTATAGAGGCACCTGTCCTGTAGGAAATAAGTATAAGGCAGACATAGATAACCTTAGTCTTACCAGCTGCTGTAGAACTACAAGTCCTTCTGTCTGGCAGGGTATGCTGGGACTTATGGTTCCACTAGAGTCTGTTATAAGACATATTATTGAAATGTCTGTAACTGGAAACACAATATATAACAGATAAAATAACATTCAGCTGCATAAATAGCACAGGTTTTGGTCTCCTGTATAACACCCATCTCAGGTGGTTAGTAAAAGTGAGTGCTAATATGCCATTCAATTCTGCCCCATGCGTTTTGGCAGGGGTAAGTAAGGGCCTGATTCAGAGTTAGACGCTAGTTTGTTTAGTATATCTTACATGAAATCACACTGTGCATGTTAATAGTGAATGTACACAATTGCATGGAATTCATACCAGAATCCATCTGACACTTCTGACCCCAATGACTTGAGAGTTGGAACGGGGGAGGGAATGGACGGACTAACGTATACCATGTATAGTATGTGGCTCATTCAGACCCAGACGCTTGCATAAGAATGCATCTTTTCAGTTGTATCTTTATCACCTGTAACAAGGCAGGTGTAAATCACTGATAATAATGATGATCCAGACACCATTAGTTCAGCAAGGTCTTTGTTTTGAGCGCAGAATAAGTTACTTGTTTAAAAAGAGCACGGAACTTGTGAATACTTCCATCCGTGTTCCAAACCAGGTGTATCTCAAGATGCGTTTTGATTTTAATCACGGTGAAAGTACGCTTTGTCTACACAGTACTTGCAGTTCAAAAACTCACATAACAGACTGCATCGCGTACTAAAAAAGTTCACATCAGTATGCATAAAACTTTGATCATAAAATAAAACAACAGCTCTTAACAATATAATAATTTATATAAATATTGTTTTTTACATTAATTACATAAATAAAGCTGATTTCAATGTGTGCTGTACATACAATGCATTTTAATAGTGTATCTAAGGTGCATACAGTTGTTTCTGTTCCATGTAGTGGCGCACATACGTGTAATTTTTACATCAAAGATGTAGTTATCACTATCAGTCGGCACTTACGCTAGCCCTGCAGTGGGTACAAAAGAAAACACGCGTACTTAGGACAAACACGGGACTTGAATTGGTCGCATGTGCGTCAGAAAGCCCTTACTTTACATGGCCTAAGTCCGTCTGCCCCTTCCTTTCCCTCTTCCATCTCTCAAGTCCTAGGGAGCCGTGTCATTTGCGTTTGGATATGGATTGCATGCAGTTTTGTTTATGGGCATGCGCAGAGCTTTTTCACGCTATTTAAACGGATGTACATCTCACATGAATCAATTCCGAAGCGTGTAAGAGTTCAAGATGAAATGGCAACTTGAAACATTCAGAAATGTGCAATGTATGTAAAAATTGTTATACGATAGCAGCAACTAAAATGTTGTAGGCATCCTGACAACAACCTGCTGTCTATAGAAAATACTTCCACCATATCAAATTGTTTGTCAAAATAAATAAATTCTCTTTTAAACAAAGGGACTCTATATAGTGTGTGAACCATTATTGTCTCAGTGTACACTATAGGCCTGATCTTGACGTAGGAGCAAAGCAAAGAAAAGGAGCAAGTTTGCACCTGGACAAACCATGTTACAATGCAAGTGCTACAAATTGACTTATTTTTTTGCACGCAAGGAAAGTACTGGCTGTGTTTTCATGCAGCACACAAATACTTGATAGCTTTATTTTTACACTGAAATTAAAGTTGATGTATGATATGTCGTATCGCAACTATAAATCTGTCCCTACAATTTAAATTTACCTCCCCCTGTAATGTAACATGGTTTAGCCCGGTTGCAAATTTGCTCCTTTTCTTTGCTTTGCTGCTATCTCAAAATCAGGCCCTATATGTATTTCTCTTTCATTTACTTATGCCTGCCATGCTATACAAAGGAAGAGTTTGTACCTTGGTTCATATTCAAACCTCAATTTCACAATAAAGTTAGTTTTAATTTATAATATTCTTATAATACTGACCATGATGACTAACACTATATTTGTTCTATTTGCAGTTTACAGCTTTCAGAAACTTAATTTGGGAGAATTGGGATCTCCAACAACTCCAGAATATAATTAATGAATTTAAACTTTTTTATACATGATCTGGGTACTCTTGTTCATTGGCGCATGTCTCAATTTCCATATTAATGCTCTACAGATGTCTAGGGCAGTGTGTATGTGTTATAATGATGGAAATGCTATTAGCACATAAAGAAAAAACAAACAATCTGAAAAAAATAAGTTGTGAGGTCCTGACTGAAAGAATCATATGGTTCAATTGTGTCATTTCTAAAAGAAAAACATGAATTTGAACCTCTGAACATATCTGGAGTGCATTCCAGCCCTATCCTCAAACAATGACCAGCTTTGGGGTCCATTCACTCATTACTTCTGAGCATTGTACAAGTCTAAATAACTTTAGGTTCATATTTAGCTAGCACATGTATCTATTTTATAACTATCCTTGTCTCCTATTAGATTGCAAGCTCTTGTGAGCTAGTTCCATAATCCATTTGTCTCAATGTTTTGTAATGTAACCTATATTGTAATCAATATTGTATCTGCCCACTGTACATTATTGCAGAAGATGTTGGTGCTTAATAGATATCTAGGCAGAATAGCATATTGTACCTCGTGTTTTAACACAATGCAAATTCCTGACGGTAAGGTATACCACATTTCTGCAGCTCAGGGACTTTTCCAGCTGTCTGTAGCTAACCAAAAGCATCAGAATAATAGTCTCAGATCCATAGATGTAAATGCAAAACACCAAAACTGTGACGGTAAAGTGCACCATATTGTACCATTGTCAGTCCATCCCCATCACTGATAATGTGTAGTCTTGTTTATCCAGTGCAGTGTTATTTTGTTTTTTTGAAAGTAAAACAGTGTGAATATCCCTGCAATAGACGCAGCTTGACTCCTCTGCTTCGTCCTAGCCAGATGCTCTGCTACATATAGAGCAATATTCAGCTGCTGACACTGAATCTATAGGACATCAGACTGCACTGTTAAAACATTCATGACCAGTGAGAAAGATTTGGTGTGATTTTATATAAACACTTCCACTGCTGCTATGGCTGAATCTACCAGCAATGCTGCAGATAAGACATGGGAACAACATATAGAAGCAGATGGGTAATTCTGCCTTATACAAATAAGCTCTTCATTTCCTTGCTTATTCAGTATCTGGGGATTGCAGCAAGGTTTAATATTTTAACTTCAAACAGCTCCCTACAGGTTAATATTATCACATCATGTGTCTGACTACAATCATTCATCTTGCCAATGAGAGGCAACACTTCACTCTGCTGAAGCAGGGGGTATGCATATGCTTAAACACCCATTCATAATACCGGGAGACAGAGTATAAATTATGGGAGATGTTGCAAAGGCAGCATCATCATATGGTTAACACCTTCCTCAATCCAGAATTAGCTCATTTTGCAAACCATGTAAGCTGATTTGTTTCATATGCATGGAAATCTATACCTATTACATAACTAACATTTATAGTATGTTTATCTACAGGTACAGATACTGTCAAAATAAAGAAGACACATAAATGAAGGATACAAAGTATATTGTAAGTAGGTATCTTACTACAATTGTGTTTTTTTGAATGAAGGACCAACAAAATAAAATTATCACATATAAAGCGTAATTGTAAAATACATTATTTAATGTTTTAAATGACCTGTCACATCAGCTTTGTTGTCCACTTTTTACCTTATGGGCTTTTTAAAAAACGACCTTCTTGTTATCCCATATTGCAAGCAGCTGTCAGGTATAGCAGCCTCCCTCTGCAGAGCGTAACTCCATCAATATACCATTGACTGTCTATGACTAACTAGTGGTCCAGTCTTGGGACAGAAAATCATATTGTTCAACTTCTGGCCCCACACTAGCGACATATAGCATTTAAAACCTAATGCTTTATGTTTCCAATGAGGAGTGCACGGCACTTCAGCATGCCCATAATGACAGGCACGCCAGATGAGGGCAAAGAGGGCCTAAATTCCTGGCACCATGCAACCAGCATGCAACCTTGAGTTCCTGACTCTCTGCTACCAGCATGTTATCCTGAGTTCCTGGCACTCTCCAATCAGTGTGCAATCCTAATATATCTCTCCAGCCACAGGACTCCCAACCATTGTCAATGTTTGCCCATTTTCAAGCATAATAAAGAATTTAACACTTTCATGTGTGCAATACCACTTGCGATTCCATTCCTTACATCCTTCACAGGTTGCTTTTAACATATATTACATTGTTTACTAGTATCTAACTAGTGAGTGTAGGGGAGACAGAGCAGTGAAGATAACCTTTATTATTCCTTCTGACATCATCTACCGTAACACTTTCCATCTTATTTTGGTCAAGGTCATTAATCATATGACTCATGGCTCCAAGTCAAGACACTATGCATGCTTTGATGACACAATCACAAAGGTGTTAAAAGCAGTGTAAGTGTTGTCATCCTTGTTTATAGCACGTGCCCTTCTGTTGATTATTTTGTTTCTTTGGCTGATTCATTCTAACTTTCCAAATCCAGCAGACAATCTTTAGATGACCAAGGGATATTGTATACAAAACATTCCCTAGTTTCACATGGCTAACTATAGTTCATACCCCGATCATAGGTTTTAATGCTTACTCTGCGCTGGGCACATTGTCAATCTTGCCCTCTCTGTATTCATCCACAAGTTTGCATTTAACATATTATATAGAGAGCTCTTCTTCTTGTCAAATATTAAGTGCAGTCATAAGCGTTTCATAGCTGTCTGTCAGATCACTGAGTAACAATGCCGCCCAGGGCCGGATTAAGGGAATGGAGGCCCCTGGGCTAAGGGGGCCTCCATTCCCCCGTGAGGGCCCCCCCCCCGTGATCCAAGCTCCCCCCCCCGGCACTTATCTCCTTGTCCAGTGCGCTGTACGCTCTTTACTGAAGAGATCTCGTGAGAGTGAGACTCACGAGATCTCCTCAGTAAGGAGACTACAGCGTGCCGGGGAAGAACCGCAGTGAAATTGCTCAGCAGCACTGATCGCGCCCCCGCCCCCGACCGATCAATACTGCTGCTGAGCACTTTCAAGGGCCCCCTGGATGACATAGGCCCCTGGGCTGTAGCCCAGTTAGCCCTATGGTTAATCCGGCCCTGATGCCGCCACATGGAAGTATCTGTTTCATTGCTTCTCTAATATCACATAGGTGCTCTACCATTTCTGAGCAGTCCTGCATATAATGGCCCTTAATCAGCTTAGTTTGATATTGTTTTCTGATTAAATACAATTTATTACTGACATCACTTTCGCAGCTTCTCCCACATTTGTTCGCAGTTTCAGAATTGCACGTGTGCATAATCTGAACATCATCTATGAAAGGGGAAATGGTCATTTGGGCTATTTTTGTAATTTCTCAAGCCAATCATCTGGGAGTGGAATAGAGGTGACCGCTTGTGTTTATTTCCATATACCTTCACTTATTAGCAGCATCTTCACTTTAAACGTTCTTGTTTGTCAGATTGGACACTGAACTTCATTGAATTGCTATATAAACATTGATTTTCCTTACGCTTCTGACTTTCATTATTGTCCTAGGTCCATAACCTGTTAGCAGCAAGTAGTTCAAGACATAGTCCAGTGGAGTATATTTACTAAACTGCGGGTTTGAAAAAGTGGAGATGTTGCCTAGAGCAACCAATCAGATTCTAGATGTAATTTTGTAGAATGTACTAAATAAATGATAACTAGAATCTGATTGGTTGCTATAGGCAACATCTCCACCTTTTCAAATTTGCAGTTTAGTAAATATACCCCCAGGTGTGTTAAAGTTTAAAAAAGATGTTTTTATTAACGAGCAAAGCCTCTAAGCAGCTTCTTATACTGCAGCAACAAACATCTCAGCCAGCTGTCAGTTTCTTTTTCTGTCTTTTATATTTCTATACTTACAACTTTATTAGCAACTTAACAAAACACATACTCTACAATGATTGTCGCAATATATAAATAAACATTGGTGATGTCGCTATATGTATATATACCTTGACTGGGATGTCCGTGTATTGGTCTAACATGCATGAAAATACAGACAAGTAACTGTGAATCAATTCTCTGCAATGATCAATATAGAGCAGGCCGTGTCATCAAGAGCAGTATGTCAAGAACTTCATAAAGACGTATATTGTCATAAGGTTGCAGTGCATAAAACTCTTATGACATGGAGTCTGTCAGTAAGTAATGCCCTCTCTTCAAATGTGTAACGGCAGATTAAAGAAACAGTATTATATTTAAGACACCCGGTTCATTGCTCTCATATAAAGATTTATAACAATCAACAAGCTCATCAGTAGGAATCTAACAGAATTATCTGGTGCTGGCATGGTAAATGATTAAACATAATCAGCCTTACATAGTAATAAGTAAACATGATAAAACAAATAATCCTGCTTTGCAATACGTGATATAATTAGACTAGCACAGTTTAGGGTGATCTGTGCATTCATTTGTAACATGGAACATGGCTATGAAAAATTATGAGGCGCTATAAACTATAAATATATGAAGCCAGGGAAACTATGGAAACTTGTAGAGTACCTTGCAGCAGGCCACCGCCACCTGCTATCCACAGGATAGGGTTCAAAGCATAGCATGACACGGTATAAAGAAAATATTCACACTAAGGGCTAGATTTACTAAACTGCGGGTTGGAAAAAGTGGAGATGTTGCCTATAGCAACCAATCAGATTTTAGTTCTCATTTATTTAGTACATTCTACAAAATGACAGCTGGACTCTGCTTGGTTGCTATAGGCAACATCTCCAATTTTTCAAACCTGTAATTTAGTAAATATGCCATTAAAGCTCTGTTACTAAACTGGTATATTAATTCAGTAGGATGGCAATGAGTTCTAAATAGAACATCCTTTACAGTGCTCAGCAGCAGTACTGATCGGTCGGGGCGCCTCCAGCCCGATCAGTGCTGCTGAGCACTTTCAGTGCAGTACTTCCCCGGCGCACTGTATTCTCCTTACTGAGGAGATCTCGTGAGTCTCACTCTCACGAGATCTCCTCAGTAAAGAGTGTACAGCGTGCTGGGGAAGGAGGAGAAGGAGGTAAGTGCCGGGGAAGGGGGGGGGTCGGCTCGGATCACCGGGGGGGGGGGGAGGGGGCCCTCATGGGGGAATGGAGGCCCCCTTAGCCCAGGGGCCTCCATTCCCTTAATCCAGCCCTGTGTGCTAATCATGGGCTCTAATTATTTAAAAAGGGAACATCCAAATTTAAAACACCCCAATAATCCAGCCTCCCCCAAAAGAGTCCCATGTTCAGGATCCACAACTCACAAGTTACCCCCACCACCACCTGTGTTAGTAAGTTCTCTCTGGCAGATACTGCATTCATAAACTGCATCAATTGGAGAGTTGTGGATGGAGCCTGATGGACAGCCCCTGCTAATTGAAAGAAACATTTACATATTAACATTTTATTTCTTTTTTGAGGGAGTCAGACTCCTGCAACAAGTAAATTAATTAAGAAAAGCAAAAACAATTTAATGGTTACCGTACCCAGTGTTTCCAATCTGGTTTCCATTAAATTTGGTGCGATTTAGACCCTTCCTGGAAATCTGGAAAACATTTTTCCTACTTCTTTATTTAAATTCCACTTAAAAAAAAAAAAAAAGAAATACTATGGCTATTGCCACCTAATGGGTTTTCCTTGCACATGTGCGGGAGGCAGAGGGTGAGTTGACCAACCATCCCAAGTCCTCTACATGCTCCCCCATCTCTTTCCCACCCCTCTGAAGCCCGCACTCCCTTACACTCGGTGTAAGTGGCCCAGGCAGTGGTGGGTGGTAATGGATGGGTGAAGTGGCAGCAGTGGTTGAAGTGGAAACAGTGGCAGAGACACCAATTCTAAGACCCCCAAGAAAGTGTGACACAATTTGGAACATGTCTCTTTATGTCCACCCAAGGGAGCTAGGAGTTGTGGAATAGCTGAACATTCCAGGGAGAGAGGACATGGGGACAACAAAAAACACAGTCAGCTATCTTTACTAGGTCTATGTACCCCTCAATCAACAGTGCACAGTGTATAAACTGTATACTGAACTACATAAAAGCACATGAGGTATGTCTATCTTGCTATTGCACTAGGCAACTGTGTATATATTACTGACAATCAATATATGTATTACTGGCAGAGACTGACTGGCAGAAGCACAGTGGCAGAAGCCGCAGTACCCAATTATGGGCAGCACGGTGGCTTAGTGGTTAGCACTTCTGCCTCACAGTACTGTTGTTATGAGTTCGATTTCCAACCATGGCCTTAGCTGTGTGGAGTTTGTATGTTCTCCACGTGTTTTCGTGGGTTTCCTCCAGGTGCTCCGGTTTCCTCCCACACTCCAAAAACATTCTAGTAGGTTAACTGGCTGCAATTAAAAATTGACCTTAGTCTCTCTCTGTCTGTATGTATATGTTAGGGAATTTAGACTGTAAGCTCCTACGGGCAGGGACTGATATGAGTGAATTCTCTGTACAGCGCTGCGGAATTAGTGGCGCTAAACAAATAAATAAATAAATGATGATGATGATGATTCCATAACCCATAGGTGAATGATTACCAACCAGGAATGTGTCTGTTCACCCAAGAAGACTGGGGAATAGTATCCAGATACATCAGGAAGAGAGGTCTGAGGTGAGGTCCTCATTACTCTGACAATATTATATTTATGTACCCCTCAATCAACTTGACACAGTGTAAAGAATAGGATGTATAATCTCTATACTGTGCTCCTCAATACATAATATAGATAGGGTACCTCTATCTTGCACTGGTCAACAGTGTATATGTTATTGCCAATCAATATATTTATTACTGCCTGAGACTAACTGGCAGAAACACGGAGACATAGACAGACTGGGTGACTTCAAGGGGCAGCAATTTTCACAGACTACACCATCACCAAGCAAACATCATTCCTTATTTTGTACATTTTACAAGAACCATACATGTATTTATTTGGGATTAGAATGTATATGCATATTCAATAATTTTTTTAATAGCATTTGAAGCCCACTGTAGGCTTCTCCAATGCATTGGTAAAATGCAATACAAACGCAAATTTAGCAGAATGCTAGTAAAAACTTTAGCAGTATGGTGACAATAAAAACAAGTGGTTTTTTTCTCGTCTTCCATTTGCATGCTTTGTTCTAGGGATATAAACGCTAGTAAAATGTATGAAATTAACACCAGTGGGATATGAGGCCTAAGTTTGAATGAACAAATCTATTGAATTAGATGATTGGACACCATGGGGTAAATGTATCAAGTTGAGAGTTTTCCGGCGGGTTTGAAGAGTGGAGATGTTGCCTATAGCAACCAATCAGATTTTAGTTCTCATTTATTTAGTACATTCTACAAAATGACAGCTGGACTCTGCTTGGTTGCTATAGGCAACATCTCCAATTTTTCAAACCTGTAATTTAGTAAATATGCCATTAAAGCTCTGTTACTAAACTGGTATATTAATTCAGTAGGATGGCAATGAGTTCTAAATAGAACATCCTTTACAGTGCTCAGCAGCAGTACTGATCGGTCGGGGCGCCTCCAGCCCGATCAGTGCTGCTGAGCACTTTCAGTGCAGTACTTCCCCGGCGCACTGTATTCTCCTTACTGAGGAGATCTCGTGAGTCTCACTCTCACGAGATCTCCTCAGTAAAGAGTGTACAGCGTGCTGGGGAAGGAGGAGAAGGAGGTAAGTGCCGGGGAAGGGGGGGGGGGTCGGCTCGGATCACCGGGGGGGGGGGGGGGGAGGGGGCCCTCATGGGGGAATGGAGGCCCCCTTAGCCCAGGGGCCTCCATTCCCTTAATCCAGCCCTGTGTGCTAATCATGGGCTCTAATTATTTAAAAAGGGAACATCCAAATTTAAAACACCCCAATAATCCAGCCTCCCCCAAAAGAGTCCCATGTTCAGGATCCACAACTCACAAGTTACCCCCACCACCACCTGTGTTAGTAAGTTCTCTCTGGCAGATACTGCATTCATAAACTGCATCAATTGGAGAGTTGTGGATGGAGCCTGATGGACAGCCCCTGCTAATTGAAAGAAACATTTACATATTAACATTTTATTTCTTTTTTGAGGGAGTCAGACTCCTGCAACAAGTAAATTAATTAAGAAAAGCAAAAACAATTTAATGGTTACCGTACCCAGTGTTTCCAATCTGGTTTCCATTAAATTTGGTGCGATTTAGACCCTTCCTGGAAATCTGGAAAACATATTTCCTACTTCTTTATTTAAATTCCACTTAAAAAAAAAAAAAAAGAAATACTATGGCTATTGCCACCTAATGGGTTTTCCTTGCACATGTGCGGGAGGCAGAGGGTGAGTTGACCAACCATCCCAAGTCCTCTACATGCTCCCCCATCTCTTTCCCACCCCTCTGAAGCCCGCACTCCCTTACACTCGGTGTAAGTGGCCCAGGCAGTGGTGGGTGGTAATGGATGGGTGAAGTGGCAGCAGTGGTTGAAGTGGAAACAGTGGCAGAGACACCAATTCTAAGACCCCCAAGAAAGTGTGACACAATTTGGAACATGTCTCTTTATGTCCACCCAAGGGAGCTAGGAGTTGTGGAATAGCTGAACATTCCAGGGAGAGAGGACATGGGGACAACAAAAAACACAGTCAGCTATCTTTACTAGGTCTATGTACCCCTCAATCAACAGTGCACAGTGTATAAACTGTATACTGAACTACATAAAAGCACATGAGGTATGTCTATCTTGCTATTGCACTAGGCAACTGTGTATATATTACTGACAATCAATATATGTATTACTGGCAGAGACTGACTGGCAGAAGCACAGTGGCAGAAGCCGCAGTACCCAATTATGGGCAGCACGGTGGCTTAGTGGTTAGCACTTCTGCCTCACAGTACTGTTGTTATGAGTTCGATTTCCAACCATGGCCTTAGCTGTGTGGAGTTTGTATGTTCTCCACGTGTTTTCGTGGGTTTCCTCCAGGTGCTCCGGTTTCCTCCCACACTCCAAAAACATTCTAGTAGGTTAACTGGCTGCAATTAAAAATTGACCTTAGTCTCTCTCTGTCTGTATGTATATGTTAGGGAATTTAGACTGTAAGCTCCTACGGGCAGGGACTGATATGAGTGAATTCTCTGTACAGCGCTGCGGAATTAGTGGCGCTAAACAAATAAATAAATAAATGATGATGATGATGATTCCATAACCCATAGGTGAATGATTACCAACCAGGAATGTGTCTGTTCACCCAAGAAGACTGGGGAATAGTATCCAGATACATCAGGAAGAGAGGTCTGAGGTGAGGTCCTCATTACTCTGACAATATTATATTTATGTACCCCTCAATCAACTTGACACAGTGTAAAGAATAGGATGTATAATCTCTATACTGTGCTCCTCAATACATAATATAGATAGGGTACCTCTATCTTGCACTGGTCAACAGTGTATATGTTATTGCCAATCAATATATTTATTACTGCCTGAGACTAACTGGCAGAAACACGGGGACATAGACAGACTGGGTGACTTCAAGGGGCAGCAATTTTCACAGACTACACCATCACCAAGCAAACATCATTCCTTATTTTGTACATTTTACAAGAACCATACATGTATTTATTTGGGATTAGAATGTATATGCATATTCAATCATTTTTTTAATAGCATTTGAAGCCCACTGTAGGCTTCTCCAATGCATTGGTAAAATGCAATACAAACGCAAATTTAGCAGAATGCTAGTAAAAACTTTAGCAGTATGGTGACAATAAAAACAAGTGGTTTTTTTCTCGTCTTCCATTTGCATGCTTTGTTCTAGGGATATAAACGCTAGTAAAATGTATGAAATTAACACCAGTGGGATATGAGGCCTAAGTTTGAATGAACAAATCTATTGAATTAGATGATTGGACACCATGGGGTAAATGTATCAAGTTGAGAGTTTTCCGGCGGGTTTGAAGAGTGGAGATGTTGCCTATAGCAACCAATCAGATTCTAGCTATCATTTTGTAGAAAATACTAAATAAATGATAGCTAGAATCTCATTGGGTTTTCAAACCCGCCGGAAAACTCTCAGCTTGATACATTTACCCCCATTCCTGCTGCTGTTTAGAAACTTGAAGGGCGGGGGAAGGAGTCAGCTATAAAAAAAAAAGTATAGCTTACAGCGTGGTCTTAAAAACTGCAGTAATAATATACTGTACCAGGATTAGGTTTAAACATTTGTGATTATTTTTATCAATATGAGAAAAGCCCTAGATACGCAAAAACAGGAGCAGTCTGGAAGTCTATTTACGTACTCCTATCACTCCCCAAATAAATAAATGCTCTAGTGTTTAAGTAAAGTATTTTTTCCTTTTTCAAAGTTGTGGTCTATTGCTACGAAAATCACACAGTAATAATAAACAAACCATTTGGTAACCTACCCTTAGAAATAGAGAAAAAAATAGCCTAGCAAATAAAAAATAAAAGTCAATACTAGTTTTTATTTCTGCTATTTTAATTTACTACATGTAAACTTGTGTGGATTGTAATTGTATTCTTAATTATTGTAATGTGTCCTCTAGGAGTAACAGTGTAACTAAAATATAAGTGCAAACCAGATAAATCACAACTTATTCCCTACTGGTACTAACATTCTGTGAACACATAATATAATAAAAAGAAAAACGGAGATGTATTCAATAACAAAGTATATTTAACATGGATGAGGAAGGATTTCTTTTTATAAGTACAGTACATACATACACGTCTGGAATGAGATGAATGAGACCGAAAATATTTCTCACTTTAGCTTGATGAGAGCTTTGAATACCAAACATAAACAAAGGCAATGTATTTAATGGCTCTGTTGAAGTATCAGGAGGAGTAATTGAAGCCGCAGAAAGCAGTCACATTGACATATACAATTGTTAATTATTGAAATGATTTATATCTTTCCGAAACAGATAATAAAACATTGAAAGAAGATGTCTACTGAAGTCTTTTTTTAATGCTGGTTTGCTTGTCTGTATAGATCACTGTTGTTTTAGTGTCCATAGCTTTTGCGAGCTAATATAAATAATACTATAACTTGCAACCCCAACTGTGCAAAAGTGTGCATTTAGTTTATTTACTTTAAAGGAGAACTCCACCTTAATCTTAGCATTTACGGTTATATTTACTAAACTGTGGATTTGAAAAAAATGGAGATGCTGTCTATAGCAACCAATCAGATTCTAGTTATCATTTATTTAGTACATTCTACAAAATGACAGCTAGAATCTGATTGGTTGTTATAGGCAACATCTCCACTTTTTCAGAATCGCAGTTTAGTGAATATACCCCTTAGTTTTTGAAGTCCTCACAGAGATCGGTCAAATCAGAGGAACACTGCACCAGAGGCAAATAGAACACTCTACTCAGCTGACGTTAAAGAGCCCCTCAACTTCCCTGTCACGCCTCTTCAGGCACAAGAAGGTGCAAGTGGAGTGGGGCTATATAAATTAATGATGATGATGATCATCATGATGAAGTGTAAATGCATGTACTTCTGCATAATCATAGATACTTGTTTAATTCTTGTTGGTATGCGCAGAGCAAAATTCTGCCATTTTACGTAAAGGCAAATGGGCATATATTCAACTCTGCCCCAAAATTGTCATGTTTCTTTATTGAACTGACTACTTGAATTTCATATTTTTTGCATAATTTTGTTTTAAAGCCATTTATTTTTTCTTTAATAAAACAATGTTGTTATGTATCATTGCACATGATCACTGTAACATACAGAATTACTTAATGTCATTTTGCCACTGTGATCACTATAATTGGGGACAAAGCTGACAAAGTTCGATTTAAATGTCAAGTATAAATCAGCTGCAATTTCATAGAGGTTCTCTGTATAGCACAAATTATATTTGCTTGTGAGGACCCCTGTGTAGAGTTCTCTTGCACATCCCTTTGAACTCCTTTATTTCATGCTTATTTTTTTATTTCTATTTTATAATACTTTGTCCATAAATATTCTTTTACAACTGCATCACAGATGGATACTGTGGAAGAAGCCTACATATGTGCCCAGTAAGTATGCAATATGAAATTGCTTAAACACATTAAGAAACAGCAAAGATCAGAAGCGGAGTGTATTTCAGAGGACTAGAAAACCGCAAAATAGATGATCATAGAATTCTATCCATTTTTGTAATACGACAGATTTTAGCTGATTCAAGATATCAAATTAATGCAAGAAATGGAACTCAGGATGTTTGTTTAACTTTATACCAGATATCAATAAAAATTAGTGTTTATATTTCAAAGGCATACAACATTCTTACCAGTGGCATAACTAGACATTTGTGGGCCAAAGGTATGTAATGGCCCCCCAATGTACATGAAGCCGACAATGACCCAACTCCCCCAGCATGCTTAAGCTCCCATTACTAATCAGTCCATGGCTGCTGTGATAATAAGGCAATAGGAAGCAACCTACACTGTTATCCAATCAAAGGCTTTGTTTTGGCTACTACAACATCAGCCACAGCCTATCACTAGAGGAAGCTCATTAAGTCAGAGGAGGTGAGAAACTGCAAAGGAGGTGGCCCCCAACACTGCAGGCTGCATTATATCTGCACCCCCTGCTACCATGGTAGTTCTGCACCTGATTATTACTGCCCTCCCAGCTCCTCTTTGTTTCCAAACATGGGAAATTCTAAGCGATGTGTACTGAGCACTTTGCGAGACAATTTAATGTAGCATGAAAGAATTCTAAGTCCCTGGCTGGCTCAAACAAGAGATGAACAAAATTTAAAGGACTGCTCTGTTAAAAATTTGCCTCATTATGTATTTTGCCACGTAATTTTGCATGTTTCACAAGTGAGATATAACCTTAAATGTTCCTGGATCTACCCCAACCCTACCATGTAGCAGAGTGAATTGACCGTCAGTTGAACGGCATTCAGCAGAACTGTGAAGCAAAAGTTAGCCTGCAGGACTTGTTTTATGCTAAATGCAGCTGAGATTCAGCCTATCTCAGGGTCGAACAAAAATAAACTATGTGTAAATCAATTGAAGAAACCAGAACTCTTAGGCCAAGGGCTCACGATGAGTCATGGAAAGTGTGAAGTTCATTCACCTCTGGTCTGGAATTAAAGATAGGAAAGTCCAAAATTGTTTATCTACACTTAACAGTAATGGATTCCCGGAATACATCTACAGCAGATGACAGGAAGGTTGACATGAATGTTATTAGAGTAGAAAATAATTCCTCACTGGTAAACACAGCCCAACAAGAGTTATAAACCAGTCACAAGCATGCATGTAACTTTTTGCCACCAACAGGCTACGTTGCTGCAGACAACCAGAACCATGAAGGCTGCTGGCCAACTGCTGCTCCATAAACCTCTTGTCCGTTCAGACCCTGTACACTCACTACTGTACCCTCCAGTCACTACACACTCCATTGCCACTGCTAGGCACAGTACAACCTTGAAGTGGTCCTGGAAAAAAGTTAATGTGTCCCCGGCTAGGTGGGACCAAATCAACTGTAGGCGGGGCTAACACAAAAGTAGATGGGGTTAGCTCATCGTTAGCCTTAGTCACAACAATGGTAGGCAAGGCCAATGCAACATGCAATAATAGGCTGAGTCACAGCAATGGCACGTAGAGCCTGTTACAGTTCTGATTTCCTGTCTGTCTGGCTGTCATTTATTTTATTTTTATTTGTTTTTTGTTTTGTTTTTAAGATATGACAATAGTTTAAGCAATTGTAAAATGTATATACCCAATTGATGGGATTAGCAAGCAGAGGGAAATACATCTGAGGGATCTAAAAGGAGGGCTGAGGAAGGAGTAGGAGTCATCCACAGAAAATGCTTAATTTGGAGCAATGAATAAAATTATGGTTGCAAAAAGTGGCCAAAGTGGAAATTTAGAAGTGGCGGTATGGAAAGTGTAATGGGAAAGTGAGTGAATGGAATGTGAGAGTGTTACAATGATGGCAGTAGGAGAAGTTGCCGTATGGCATACCACTGTATACACCCCCACGTCCACCACTGCTTGTAACTAATAACACAGAAAGAACAAGAAAAATATAGTATTACACTGGCATTTAACAGTTTCAGATACACAATCATTTTTCAAAGTTGCAGATACAAAGATAAATCAAACAAAGGAAATGAATAATGGGGAGGTCCATGAGGCCATCGGCCTATCAGGATAAGTCCCAATAAGGTATGTGGTCATTCTGCCCATGTGCACACACCCTCATGCTCTCTAACAACTGCACACAACCCATTACCTGATCCCCTGCACTTTTAATGCAGATCCTCTACTATTATTACCAACATTATCACAGTCATTTATATAGAAAGAGCTGTACAGGGGATATTTATCACTCATATCAGTCCCTGCCCCATTGGAGCTTACAGTCTAAATTCCCTAGCACACACACACACATGGTATATTTTTTGGAGTGTGGGAGGAAACCAGAGGACCCAAAGGACACGCAAAAAAACAGGGTGAACATACAAACTGGTCGGGAATTGAACTCATGACCCCAGCGATGTGGGGTCAATGCTATTCACATAACTTGAAATCACTCTTAAAGAAAAATCTGCCATAAGAGCACGAAACAACAAGAACAGAAGAAAAAGGAGTCATATCATCATCAACATCATCATCATTTATTTATATAGCACCACTAATTCCGCAGCACTGTACAGAGAACTCATTCACATCAGTCCCTGCCCCATTGGGGCTTACAGTCTAAATTCCCTAATATAGACACACACTCACATCATTGTAAATCCGAATCAGAGCCACCTTGCTGACCACCTGTTTCTATATCTGACTCAGATATACTCACTTTTAAACCACACTCTTAATGAATTACAGTCTTTTCCATCTTTCTCCTTAAACACTGCTTGATCAAGAATCATTCATTTCTTAAATAGATCTGGGGAGTAAAGTGGCATTGGAACAGATTTTATTTCACGTGTCACATTTGCAGTTTTAGTTGATTTTTCTATATTGATAACATTGCTCCTATAAATGTACTTTCTAGTATACCGGCCTCCTCTTTGGTGCAAAAGGTATCTCACTGAAACTACAGGCTAATTCCTACTGAGCAACACCTACAATATAAATGAACAAACAAACAACAAGTCGGGCGCTAAAATGACCTATAGAATAAAAAATATTGATAACAGCTGCAGCTCATCTGTTCTGCTCATTATAACCGTCATGATTACTGAGCAGCGACCAGACCCTTCGATAGTCAAACTAAGAATAATAAGTCAAAAAAGACAAAAAAAGAAGAAGTAAATAATGAAAACATACCTGAATACCATCCACTTCAGATTAACGCAGTGGACCAAAATGACAATAAGCATACATAACAAACAATTTATAAAAGCAATCTAGAATTGTATATTCCATCAAATTAATTAATACAGATTCCAAATATTATAATGGCCCATATATTAAAACTACCCATTAACTCAAATAAAGAAAATCAATAACTAATAAATATTAAATACCATATAGAAAGGCTCACAATACCCAGTAATAAAAATATTAAAAGAAAATAATATTATTTTTTTTTAATAATAATATACCTTAAAAAATATAAAAAAATATAAAAATAATCACAATGAAAAATATTCTAAATGTTACAGAACCCATCCGGGAAAAATAGCATAACTCTGAGATGTATGACATAGCAGGTGAACAACTAAAAAACAAATATGGCAATAAATACAAATAAAAATATAAACAAACCAAGATGCTTAAATATTGTTAAGTTCTATAGAGTTATTCAGACCATAAGGTGCCAGTGTTTTGAGCCTAAAGATCCAGTAGGCTTCCCTTTTGCTTAACTGGTTTAATGTTGATTTTTATGTCATTTAAATTTCTATTAAATGGTTATATCTGAGTCTTAAGCTTAGCGCTCTCTTTTGTTGTACCTACAGTATAAGAATTTGCAAGACGCTGGCTGTTTTACGAGGGGGAAAAGCTCTTTGGGCACCTCAAAATCCAAACTGCACGATCTCCACCCTTTAACCTCAGTTAAATATGTCATCCTGCAATACGAAACCTTGTGTTTGCTCATGGGCACAGCACGAGGTGCATTCTTCTGTTCAGTCCACATTCAGCGAGGGATGCCTAGATATGTCCAGCTTCACCCATCAGAAGAAGCAAAGTTTAGTAGGCTCAGGAATATGGCAATTTTTTACTGACTTCTATTTTCTTCTTAGTGATGAATAAAATTGTCACAATATTTTTGCTCACTTTCAATAGATTGCCTGGCAACCGTGGACCTCTCTGTTACTAAATATAAAAGAAATAGAGTAAAGACGGAAAATAAACTTTCAAAGATCACTATAGAAATGCTCTATATTTATGCTTGTCACTGGCCACAAAGTTTCGACAAACAGAATCAGTCTCTTTAATTTTGGCGCTGGGCACTGGTAGATAAGGTGACTAGCATAAGGTGACAAGGAGCCAGACTCGGTGCCTCTCAGTTTGCCTGTGTACTGTCTGGAGTATTTATATTACTAATAATAATATTAATAATAATTTAAATATAAACACAAGTATTTTATATGCTTTTAGGATGTGGCATATATAAAGGGCATCTGCACCTTCAGGTGACTTGAATGTATTATCCTGTATAGGCTCTACTACAACTTTTACTTAGTACATTGTTTTTTATTTGTGCCCTTTAGAGTCCTCTCTTTACATGATGAGTTGCTATAAATATGTCACTACTAAACTCTCTGCATACAATATTATTCAATGCATAGAGCACAGCAAAGCTACACAGCAACAAAAGTAAACTGTGTTAAGTGATATAAAACATTGCTATATAGCACAGAGCAAGGAAGGAAGATACCGCTTAGAACCTAGCAAAAGGGCATTTATAAGCCAATAAATTATGTCACCTGAAGGTACAAAACCAAACATAAAACTGAAAGCTGGGGCATCATATGACATAGGCAAACCGAGGGGAGTTTCCTAGTGCCTGGAGACGCCCTCCAAGCTTGGGGCACTGTATAATTGAGGTGGTTGGACCCTGCCCCCGCTTCACACGGCTCTGCTTGAAAAGAGAGAGCTACGGGCACCTAACAGTAGTGCACGCAGCATTACCCATGTATATTATCGGGATAGGAAGAGTTGGAGAGCAGCCAAGCCCTGTCTAAGATTATAGCTACGCCACCATGCATGCTGGTCACGCCCACTGGCAGCATGGTGTGGAAAACCCCTCTACAAATCCTGCGTTGCCCCTGTATGATATGATAATTGCCCCTCCTTAGTCGCTTTGAGATGCAAGATAAAGTAAAACAGAGACTTGAAACTATTCATAGAAATTCAGATTATCTGGAGTCAGTTGGGACTTGAATTTTAGGAAAAAAATATAAATACAAATCAAATATTTCCAGTAGTAAAAAAGGACTGACTTGGATAAACCAAGACACACACAAGTACTTTGTATAGCCATTATAAAGAGAGATAATCTCAGAAGGATTGCAATGTCTCTTGCGGACTAGTTGTATCAATAAAAGTATGGCATAAAAGTAAGCAATACACAATGTACCATATGCTTAATCTATCTTTGTATTTATAAACTATTAAAATGTTTTATACTTCACAGTATACACCTGAAGCATCAAAACAAGAACACACAGTTCCATTTCTCTAACGTACTTTTAACCAGACAGATATTTTGCTTTGAACTGTCTGGCACAAGTGGAGGCAGAAATCTGATTGGCTGAAGTACGTTAGAACAAAGTGCAACTTGGGACTGTCTGGTTGACGTGAAATTACAATTCCCAGGATCCCTTGTCTGCCGTTATGGCAACAATATAGTCTACTAATTGTTAGAGCAAAAATAACCTATGATGTTACAAAAGGACTCTTTGCCTGATATTATCCGTGGCCAATTTGGCAAATGTTTCTAACTTTTTTTAGGAGGAGAATACATGAGGTGGAGATAGTAGATAGAACCAGAGGTGACAGCAGCCATTTCATATGGAAAACATGTGACAACAGCTAGCTTATTTTACTGTAATTACCCTTTAAAATTAAATGGTTCAATTGGAGGTCCCCACAGAGGACATAAGGCCACCCCTGTGGATGGAAAAAATTAGATTTGGAGGCTCATTTATCAAAAGGTCCTAAATCGCAAAAGTTTCACCAATGCAGCCAGAGCGATACTCAGAAGTAGTAAGAGTTAAGTTACTGCTATGCCGGGCCAGTCTCTCTAATTCTGCACATGTATGAGCGAGATTTGGCATTTCAGTTCCACTAATATGGAAAAAAAATGAAATAAAATTTAAAAAGGTGAAATTTACTTATTAAAAATAATTTATACATTAAAACATGAGATGGTGATAACAGAACAAGTATCATGGTGGAACAAATATCACTGCAATACATGTTAAATAGGCTTCCTCATGATAAGGCGAAATTTACCACTGGCAGAGTTATTGCCAGAGACGATAATGGTACAACAGGTTTATATCCCACTGCATATAATGGGAGAAGTGAAAATAGTCCCTATCACAAAAGGGTTTTTCCCCCTTTCATAAATAGGCCTCTGCTTCTCGAGCTATGAAAAGGGTTCAGTTGATAATGGGGGGAATTCAATTGCCCGCTTTACTGTAAAAAGTAAAGCGGCCTGCGCACTATTACCGTTATTATGGTAATAGCGTGGTTAAATACAATTATTACAGTAATTTCATCGCCGGCTTTTTGCTTGCACCTCCCAGAGCTGTAAGCAGAAAGCTGGGTTAAATAATTTACCATCATGACGGTAATAGGTTTAACGCTGTGCTACTTCGCTACTAATTGAATTCCCCATATATATATATATATATATATATACATAGACGCACATACATATATAAATATATCAATATACATGTATACACATACGTATATACATATATGTGAATGTATATATATATATATATATATATATATATCAGTAACTCTTTATTCAGCAAATTGTTCCTGGTGATTAAGATCAAGGAGATCAAGTACCTTGCATTTAAATTTAGCAGTGAAGACATTATACATCATTGCAGTACAATTTTGACAATACCGAAGCACTAACCTTAATACACATACATTTTAGGGCCCACTTGATAATATAATATATTTTTTACATACTATAAAGAAAATAACATAGAGATATTCAAGCAGAATGATGCTCAGATAAAAGCAGAGAGGCTGCCACAGAGTGATATAAGTACAGTGAGAGATATATCATTGAAATCCACACAATACAGAGACATGCAACAATAATGAATCTCAGTCACTTAATTTTATATACACAGTAAAGATACATTGCAGGAAGCAGATGTTTCCAGAACATAAAATATGACAGGTAAAGTTGTGGTTGGGAAGAAGGTTTTTTCTCCTATGCACACCACACTTCCACACTTTAAACCAAGAGAAGGAAATCCCAAATATCTAATCACAGCACAAAATTGCGAACTCACAACATAGATCCAAATGCAATGGGAAATATGTCCATTTCTGCTATTATATGGAATGTTTTACGTATATTTGTGTTACATCATGTTCTTACATATTGGATCAACTTCACTGAAGATGTCTAAAAGATACTCTAACTATAGATCGATGGGCAGGCCCTGCATTACAACTATGCAAACCTAGGTAGTTGTCTAGGTCGTCATGTAGGGGTGCCTATAAACATTTAATGAATGACATAATATCACTCATTCAGTGTTGTGACTGCCACCACGGCGCCCTCACACTGAGCGCCGGCCGAGGAGTAGCCACTGGCTGCCATCTACTGCTCCTCCATGTTTGTAATAGGTTGGAAGTGTGGTGCTGGGCTATGATGTCACAGCACAGTGCCACACTCTCAGGAATAGAAGATGTCTCCACATTAGGTAAGCAACGTTGTGTCTCTTGCCCATAGGCATGGGCAGGTTGGGCTGGTTGGCAGGGGGGCATCTGCCCCCTGGGCCGGTCCCATAATGGGGTACCTTGAGCTGGGTCAATGGGCCACTTGCATCTTTTTCCTTTAACATAGGCTGCTGAGTCGAGTCTTGCCCCCCGGGCTGAAGTTTGCCAGCCCTCCCCTGGGACGCCCAGAACTCATGCACCGGCCCTGTCTATTTGCAGTTTGGTTTCTAGATCCTTTCATTTCTGCTTGTGAATTTTTGGGTAAGGAAGCTTATCTGCCACAGGCGAAAGGTGTTGTCAGATTCAAACTAGTAGACGTGTTTTTAGTCTAGTGACACATAAAACTAGCACATGATCTGCTAAAAGTACCTGCAACTCATGCAGTTCTATTTACAGTAATCATTTTGTGATGGTGATGTTCAAGAACTATAATGTTACCTTAGAGAAATGCAGAAAACTTGCTATAAAGTAGGTCTGCGCTGTAGCACCACTAAACTGCAGGGGTTTCTTTCATGCCCTCAATGTGCTAGTAATAAAACAGTGAAGGAACTGTAAAGTATGGGCATAAAGTGTGTGTGGGTGGATGTACCAGAATATCAATATACAGAGTTTTATGAACAAAGTAGGACTATTATTGTATGAAAACAAACTGTTGACACATCACTACAAATATGATACAAGTAAATTAGCTTTTTTTTCCTGATATAAACGCTAACACATTTAAAAACAAACTTCGTCTCCTCATTGAAATGTTTCTCCAAAAGGAAACCCAGCAGCATGCAGAAGAGATTAACAGAGACCAAAACAACACAACGGTTCTATTCCATAAATCTCTTGCAGAAGAACGCAGCAGATAATGTCTACTCGTCAGCAGAACTGTAACACAGCGTAAAACAAATCACTTTGTGTCTTTTTTAAAAAAAATTGTTTTTATCTGAAAACATATTATCAAAATCTTGGATAAATATGTGTGCCTGTGTTGAACTTCTGTGTCCTTCTTTTATTAAACAAGAAACTATAGTCTTGGGTGATGACAAGATAAAGAAGGGTCAGACACAGCTGTGTATTTGTACCTACCTTCGCCTGGTGATGATCAGTCAGTATTTCCAATACGAATACACTGTGCCTGCGTCAGTGTCTGTTAACTGCATCACTTTAAAATTGTTAAGAACCGTAGGTTCCTGTTCGCCCTTTTGTAAGATCACTTGTTGTTAATATTGTCCACAAAAGTAAATTAATCAAATATGTGATAGATGTCAAGAGCAATTACAGGGGTCATCAGCTCAATGCAGTTCACACCAGAGTAATCTGAAAAGTGGCATGTCACAGGCTGTATATCGATTCTATTTTTAGGGAAACTGAATTCCTCTGACTGGTCTTTTTCTTTCCAAGTTGCTCTAACTAAGTGCAGGAGACAGCTGTGCGGAGATCACCTTACAAGACTACGTCTTTATTAGGTTAAAGAAGCACAGAAAAAATATGCAAATTCTTTTTATACATAAAAATGTATTGTTTTATCATTTATACTTAAGTAGTATGACTTAACGTATAAAAAACTCACATTTACTGTTGTAATTGTCTTTACTGTATTGGTGGTTTTGGCATCCTAGACGTGTGTACTGATAGACAAGATTGAGCGTCGCTCATGAAGGTGGATGATGGAACTATGATACTTTGGCTTGGGTTCCGCATACAGTTAAAAGTCATGGAGATCAGCCATTGGGTTTGGAATGAGTGAAGGAAGGTTGGGTCTCTATTGCTGCACAGTAACCCTATACTTACAGTGAGGTAAGATTAAAGGCATCAACATGTGCTGGATGTGGTTGTTTACTTGTGTCTGACACGTGGCACCTGCAATATAAATAAATACATGATACTGGACTGCACAATTAAGGGCTTTCATTATTAACAGAGGTGGTCCTGTGGGAACTGCCACCTCAATATCCCGGATTTGGTGTCAATGAGGCTGTGATAGACAGGCTGTCACTGCTGGGTGTAGAGCTGGACTTGTTTTGCTGGTAGTATTTTGCACTGATTAACCTATTGTCGAAGTCGTATAATTGGATGAAAAAAAAGTATATTGATTAATATTGTTTTACCGTGCGATTGCGATCAGTACACCACATGTTACGTGTCATGGCGCGATCGCACGATAAAACACGCACGCATACACTCGCACTTTCACATTCATTTATTTATATATTTCACATTTATAATGGTTCCATTCCACAGTCGTTTATGAGCAGATGTTATTTGGTTTATAGTTATATATTATACGGTTATATGTACACTTTAGTGATATTTTAAGTTCAGGTCACGGAACGTATGTCATGTTTGGTATCATTCTAATCCCCTATTTATCTGCAGTTGTTCGGTTTATTCGCCGAAAGGATCGCACATTGCATGCGCTAGTAATCGATGATAGGGAATAAATGATTAGAATGATATTGTCTATGTAGTGCAAATAGACTAGTTTAAACTGGATTCTGGGCGGGAAAAGCGGAGTGCATCCCCTAGAGAGCTGACCCCCACCTTTGGATAGTTTCATTTGAACTGGCCTATGACCTGCATTACACTGGACCCTCCTGAAGCATGGACCTATAGAAGCAAGCGGCATCATCTGTATTGTTTGCTCTGTATCACTGAGTGTATATATACAGCTCCCTGGGACCAGCTAAAACAGTCATCACTGACCACAGTCTTCTGGACTGAAGGACTGTCTAGCTGAATCCAGCAGAGAGCGCAGCGTATGTATGTATGTATGTATGTATGTATGTATGTATTTATTTTGTATCGAATGTATTGTACTTGTTTATTGAACTGCTAAACTCTTGCCTTTGCTAAATAAATTGCTTGTGCTTTGGAACCACATAAATCGCTTAGACAATGCTTATTGAAAAACGATGACATTAGTTTAATACTAGGGTGTACAATCTAATAGGAACTCCAGTATTCACCAGGGTCCACCGCAAGGGAGTAAAGGAAGTCACAGCTGGAAACCCAGAGGTCATGGTTCCCAGGCTAGACAGAAGATGATAGTACAGAAGGCAGAAGATAGAGGATGACGTTGGTGCTGGCAATTATAACAGGGTCAATTAAAAAGGTTGTGGCAAGTAGCACAGATTTGAGGACAATAAATAGAACTGAGGTCATAAGCAAATGAGCAACTAAATAGCATGATGGGTCAGTACATAGGAGTCCAACAGCAATAGGGAGATGTACAAGCACAGTAACAACCTTTTAATCAGGCACAGGAGCACAGGTAAGCTACAAGCAGAGGTGCTTGACAGCTGAAAGTTCATGATCATGTCTTGATCAAAGAGAGATATTAGCTATATTTGAGCTGTCTGTGCTCAGATAACTGAGCGCTGAATGCTCAAGCACTCTCAGTCCATCTCCCAAATCTACACTTAACTAAGTGCTTTGATTTCACCTACCAAAGCCTCACTAACAGTTTACCCCAAACATTGGACCAAATGCCAGATGTAGGCTGTCAATGATCCTCTGCTGGGAGATGAGCTGTCTGTGCATACTGCCCATTGACAGACTGCTTTACTGCACTAGGGGCCATTTACAGCAATGGCAGAAGCAACACACTTTTATAAGAGTACTTATTGCTGAGGACTCATAGTAGTCACAGCCCTGATTATTATGCACGTGAGTATGTTAGAGGTTGTGGGAAAAACAAAGATGTTGACACTGCAGACATCACGCTCCAGTCTCTCACATTTCATATCTCCAAATGTGACCACTCTCCCTCCCTGAATATACATGTGTCCAACTTCATACTCAGCCACACCAAGACACATGTGCCCAATCTCTTGTCACATCTATATATGTAACAAATCTCCTTGACAGGAACATACACTTGCTGCACCCAAAATACATATGTGCTTAACCACACAGCCACACCAGTGTACATGTGCCTAACCTCTGGCTCAGCCACTTAGTTGTATATGTGCCCTATATCCCTCTTCAAATGCACACCTGCCCACCATTCCATTTTGCCGACACAAATGTCAAAAATACCACCATGATGCCCCTACTGGACATTCTCCCACCCATCTGTACACACTTTCATCCAGGAATCTTAAAAGCTCATGTGGTAAACCATCAATCCCATATACTGTACACTTAAGCTCACCCAGTTACCCCAAAAGAGCACATGCCAAGACTTCCTCCCATCCACATCAAATGCAAAGTATGTTCACCGTAAATCCCAGCCACCCGAAATACACAAAGTCACTCCAAATGCAAATGCATTGCTCACTTTAGTATAAGAGGAGGAGGAGTTCAGAGATCAGATTTCAAAGTTCAGAGTTCCAAATGAGTCAAGTTCAGTCTTAAGCAGAGTGGAGCACAGTATGCCACGTGAGCAGGAGCAGAACGAAACATAAATGTTTGTGAGAGCCGAGAGTATGCAGTGAAGTGCTGAGTTAGTGTGATTGGAACATGAGAGATAACAATGCAGAGAGAGGTGGTGAGAGCAGGTGTCAACCATGACAAGAGAGCTAAGTGTATAGCTGATCCTGACAAATGTGAGAGTAGGAATGCGATCACATGGGTACACGATAATATGGAGTCTGTTGTCTCTCCCTATTGTGTCTTTACTCCACAGTGATTCTGTCAGAAATTTGCCTTTGATACTGTCAATAGCCTTTGGAAGTAAACAGATAATGTTGTGCAACTTATGTTTCTTATACTCTTCCTACCATCTCTTTGCTCTATTTTCTGTATTTTATACCCATTCCCGATTCCCCCAAACAAAAGGGAAAATGTTATGGTCACCAGTGCAGCATAAACTTGTAGAACAAGAGGTAGAGGTCTTCACTTTTAGCAGCCCCCTTTCCCGTAGAGACTGGTTATGCTCACAGGTACTCGGATGCCCCCAGGACTTATGCTCAGAGTAGTACAAGTTTATGCCTGCACGGCGGTGCACAGATACAGGAGGTAATGCACAGACTAGGACAGGCCAGGGGGTCTGCGATTTGGACAGAGCACCGGTGGAGAAGTCAGATACCAGCAGGGTCAGGGTCACAAGCACAGGTTCAGCATCCGGGTACAGGCAGGCAGGAGGTCAGGGTCACAGGCAATGGTTCAGAGTCCAGGTACAGTCAGATGATCAGGGCAACAAGCAAGTATCAAAATCCAGGAAACAGGCAGAGGTCATACACAGAAATCAATCCAAAAGGCTTTCACCAAACACAACACAGGAGCAGGTGAGCTAACAGGAAACTGGACACTATAACCAGCAGTGAGGCTAAGCCCTCCCTGCCTTAAATACTTTGATGGGCCAATCAGAAAAGAGGAGGACAGGGCTGACAATCAGCCCCAGGAGGCTGCTAATTATTTTACTAGCTAAGAACTGGCATAGATAATAGCAAAAACCAGGAACATGTATAAATATATAATGAACCAATTTAAATAATAGGAGAGCTCTCCCTGGTGTTGGAGGATGTCCCTACACCCTCCTACTCTATGCCACAAAGATAAGCCCAAGGAAAAATAACAGTGCATTGTAACCAATGCACACGCCCAGCTCCTAGATCACGCCATGATGTGGCGTACCGCTGCAGCTCGTGACACAGAAGCAGGTGTATGATAATTGCACATTATATATAAATGTTCATGATCTCATGAAAGAATAAAAACATGAATCAATTAGTTTATAACATAAAAATAATTCTAAAAGTAAGATATATTTAATACAAGAGAGTCCCCTTTTAGACGAACAAAATTAAATAGTGACAGTGTTGCATTCGTGTTTGCACTTACCTGAAAGAGTTAACGTGGGGTGTGGGTCTGGCCAGTGATGCTGAGGGGAGGTCCTTGTGACTTTGTAGGCGATGCATTTCCTGTGTGCGTCACTCGGCTGGCAAAATCCCGCCCACCCACGCCATTTTTAAGGAAGTGTTAGTGTATAATGGTGGTTTAGCATAGGCCGGTTGGTAGGTTACAGTTTTGGTGGGAAGGAAGGCACTGCGATCAGCGGCTGATATAGACGGCTCTATCGTGATTGGTCGCAGGTATCTGTCCCCTTACAAGGCAATCGGTTACTCTTGTCCCTTCCGTGGGGAGGGGCCTCGCCCGGCTCAGTGAGGGAGGGGGAGTGAGTAGTGAGGTGAGTGCAGTTTACTCTGACGCCAGGTTAGGGCCGGCCAAGCAGTGGGGTTATGAGAGAAGTGGGTGGACTTAAGGCTATATTGCCATGTCCACGCTTGGTTGGGTATCGCTGGAGCTGATCTTCAGTGCCCTTTCTCCGCCACCAGGTTTTAATAGGTTATAATAAAATAGTTTTTAGTGCCACTTTACTCAAGTCTCCGTGTCTTTATTTATATAAGTTGTGTATATTATTTAAGGTATTGTGTAGAAGAGCATACACAGTGAACTATTTATTTTGTTACATAGATCAAAATCACCCAATCTCTGCAAAACCTATTATGGATGACAATCATTATCTGGTAGGTCTGTTGCATTGTTCTCACAATAAGGAATATAATGGTGCTGTCCTCTGCACACAGCATGAAACAGTACCAATAAACAAAACTAATAAGTTAAAACCTTATGAGACTTCTTATTATAATTATGTCCTCCCCGTTTTTAAATAAGCACAAACTTGCTAAATTATTAAACACATACAACATCAATTTGTTTATTTGTGTCTTAAATGTAGAGCTATTGCAAATAATTAAGACCATCACTAAGCTACTGTAAAAAAAATCAGCTTTAAAATCATTAGGCAATTGGAGTTAAGATCATGTGCAATAAACGCCTGTGTTTCTTTCAGAGAATTGCTAGCAGTGAAAAATCCTGTTGAGCTGGTTCACTGGTAGATTATAATGCACTGGTAGAGATCAGAAGTACATCTGCATCTGCCTGCGCATCATTTCAGGTTCAGTAGAGAGAGAGCAAGTACGTCATTCCTATTATCCAGTTGAATGCTATCGTACAGCATCTCTGAGGCCTTCATCACACACAGCGTTCAGCAGCAGCCTGTATACAAATCAAACAGAATGAGAATCAGACTTTACATGATAAGGGTAGTGCTTACAGGAGGCCTAACCTCCTAATATCCAAAGTGTGTGGCCTGAGAAAGAAAAAAAAAAAGGAAAGAAAAAAAGAAAGAACAAAGCAAGACCCTAAATGAACCCTCATAAATCTGTCAAGCTAGCAAGCTGCAGTGTACTGGAGGGAAATTTATGACATTGAACATAACAGTTGTCATTGCAACCTTCTAAATTCTATTGTAAGGCACAGAAATTGGTGTCCACTAGGGACACAAGTATTTTTTAAATCCAGGGACAGTGCAAGGTTTCTCTGTGCTCTAGGCAAAGCTTCAGCCTACTGCCTCTCCTCCCCCAATACCCACTTCCAAGCCATTCACACACTTGACTTTTGTCAAATAAAAATAATAACTCTTACATCCTTCTAGCAGGCAAGGTGGCAGTCCAGATGCACTGAACTCCAGATGCACTGACGTCAGATACAGACTGCTCTATTGATAAGGAGCAAGCACAGGTTAGAGGGGGCTTTCCAAATTATAGATTTCAGAACAAAGCAAAACAAATTGATAATTTTTACATTGATTTGCCTGAGTCCTTGTCTATGTATTAGGCATTTGTTTAAAAGCACTGTGAACAGCCTATATACCTGCACAATACATAAAGTGTGTCTATTTTTAAGTAGAGATGCTCACTGACCCCCGTGTTTTGGTTTTGGTTTTGGATCTGGATTAGCTTCAGGTTTTGGTTTTGGTTTTGCCAAAACCGCCCTTGCGTGTTTTGGTTTGGTTTAGCTATTTTTTACTAAATGTCATTTTTTGGGGTAAAATCACATAATTTTGTTATTTTTTTTGTACCTACATTATTATTAACCTCACTAACACTAATTTCCAGTGATTTTCATTCAATTTTAGGCGAGGTAGCATGTACAATTGATCAAGCCAAGCAGTTCATCCACAAGGGGTGCCACTTTTGTGGCTGAAGTGCTTATTTTTTTTCGGCCCTCAATAAACAAGATAACAATGTAACCCACAATTAGGAGAGGTAGCATGTACAATTGATCAAGCAAAGCAGTTCATCCATAAGGAGTGCCACTTTTGTGGCTGAAGTGCAAGTCCAACATGGCCCTCCTTAAACAAGCTACCAATGGGCCTTTTAGAGTAATGGCAGAAACAAACATCAGTGCCAGGAAAGATTAATGGTGCAAGATGTAATTGTCATGGTCCCCCCCACCCACCCATATGTTGGATTTTATAAAGGACATGCACACTTTAACAAACCAAGCACTTCAGCGACAAGGGCTGCCACTTTTGTAGCTGAAGTGCTTGGTTTCTTTAGGCCCCCACTAAACCAGCTATCAATGCCCTAAAGGCATGTTAGCAAAGAATCGATGTAGGTCTTTAACCTAGGATCAAGCACAGTCGCCAAAATATAGTGATTCGACTTCAAGATTTTAATAACTCTTGGATCATTGCAAAGCAAATTAAGTACTTGATCTACAAGGACAACATACTTTGCGGAATTGCTCTCTTTCATCTCCTCCTTCAGTTTCTCAAGCTGCTTTTCCAAAAGTCGAAATAAGGGAATGACTTGGCTCAAGCTAGCAGAGTCTGAACTCACTTCACATGTCACAACTTCAAATGGTTTCAGCACCTTGCACAGCACAGAAAGGATTCCCCACTGTGCAAGAGTGAAATGCATTCCCCCTCCTTTCCCAACATCATGGCTTGTGCAATACGCTTGGATGGCTTTGCGCTGTTCCTCCATCCTCTGAAGCATGTGCAGGGTGGAATTCTACCTTGTTAACACCTCTTGCTTAAGTTGGTGGCAGGGCAAGTTAAACTGTTCTTGGAGCTGCTGCAATCTCCTACATGCTGTGGCAGAATGCCAGAAATGTCCCGAAATTTTACGGGCCACCGAAAGCATCTCCTGCAACTCACGGTTATTTTTTAGGAAGCTCTGCACCACCAAGTTTATTGTGTGAGCAAAACAGGGAATGTGATGGAATTCACCCAGCTGTAATGCTCGCACAATATTGTTTGTGTTATCAGAAATTACATTTCCTGGGGAGAGTCCAAGTGGTATAAGCCATGTATCAATCACATCTCTTAGTTTGCGTAACAAATTGTCAGCTGTATGCCTGATAGTGAAGCTGGTGATACAAAGAGTAGCCTGCCTGTGACAAATGTTACATAGTGGTGTACATGCTGCTGCTGTTCCTGCTGGTGAAGGTGAATGACCAACCCAGTGAGCTGTCACAGTCCTATAGTCTTTGGTTTGCCTACTTCCAAATGGTGTTGCGATAGAATTTTGTAACGCGGACACAAAACATCAATTAACTGTGAAAAACCAGCTGCGTTTATTGTGGATATTGGACGCAGATCTAACACTAACATAGTAGACATGGCGTCTGAGATTCGCTTGGCGACTGGGTGACTGCTGTCATATTTGCTTCCTCTAGCAAATGATTGTTTCACAGTTAATTGTTGTAATGTAGGACTGCTCTTTTTCTTGGCCTTCTTATGGGAGGAAGATTCACCCCCAGCAGCAGCAACAGCAGCAGCAGTGGGACTAACGCTTAAACATTCTTCAGAGGAATCAATTATAGTGCAGGAGTCATCCAGCCTTACTAAGTGGGATGTAGGGCTAACTCCGATCGCTACTGAGGATATTGATGAGGATGATGTTGTGGGTGTATTTTGTAGCCGTCGGGATGTAGGTGACAGGAGGGTCCTAGCTGATGATGGAGTGCTTCTACTTTTATTGCCAGAACTTTCAGCTTTTCCCAAAACCTTGCCATGAACTCTGGTCAAATGGCGTAACATGGATGAGGTTCCAAGATTGTTAAGGTCCCTCCCTCAACTGACTGTGGCTTGACATACACTACAAATGGCTATACAACTGTTGTCAGGATTTGGGTAGAAATAATTTCACACATAAGAAGTAGATTTTTTTGTTTCATGCCCAGGCATGACAATGGCCTTTTTCTTGTCACGTGCCAGAACTGCTGCCACTGGTGCAGGACTTACACAAACAACCTCATCCTCATCAACATCCTCATTAGCGCCCTCGTCGCCTACACAAATTTCCCCCTCATCCTCTTCTAATTCTAGTGGCATCCTCAATTTGTGTATCACCGGCTACACTTGGGCTGCTCAGGCACACATCAGCAGAAATGTTGAAAGGGCCCTTCTTTATGGGTACACTATCAGAATGGTCACGATTACACATACCACTGGTGGATGGACTCTCCACAGGGATTGGTGTCATTTCTGATTCTGAGCATACATTTTCCTCTAATACCTTACTGTTTTCTTGCAGCTCAGCTTTCACACGTAACAGTAGTTGTGCACCACTTTTGGAATTCAAATTACTTGGTCTTGCTTGGTCACGAGTGACCGTACAAGAAGAAGGCTCAGTAACATTTTTCGATCTGGCACTAATAGAGAAAGGCGAAGGCCTCATTCTTTCTTTGCCACTGTGTGTGTAGAATGGCATGCTAGCAAATTTTTTTCTCTGCAGTTAACTTTTCATCAGTTACAACTGTGTGTTTTTTTCCCTGACTTAAAAAGACTATGTACTTTTACATAGGCTTTACCAGATGACGTACAGGGAAGACTAACATCAGGACTGCTGCAAGCAGCTGCTTGCTGATCATGGTCATATGTGGACTGCTGTGAATCCATTTTAATGAGACCTCAAACACTTGTAGTGCAAAATATGAAATATATAGTGCTGCTAGATAATATTTTAAGAACCAGAAAAATTGTTTGTTCACACTGGGGAATATGGGACACACCAAAGCACTTGTAGTGCAAAATCCAAACTTTATACTGCTGGTATATTTCTATTTCTGCGGGCAGAAAATAGTTTCTGGAGGAGGGAATATGACACCCCAAACAGTTGGTCATGTTTGCAAAAATGCCTCCTCTATCCTCCTCTCTTCCTGCTATAACAATTGCTAGAAGAATTGCTAGAAGAATTGCTAGAAGAATTGCAAGAATAATTGCTAGAATAATTGCTCTCTCCCTGCTCTAATGCTGTCTGCAACCTAACCCTTCTCTCTCCCTCTGTCAATTGGCGATGGATTGCTGTGGAGGCGGGTATTTATGGATTTCAAATATCGTGAGAACCGAGCTCCGAGATCCGACAACATCACGATGACGTTTTGCCTCGATTTCGATTCCGAATTGGCGCCAGAGTACCGAGCCTGCTCGGCTCGGTACTCGGATAGGTGAAGTTCAGGCGGGTTCAGTTCTCGGGGGAACCGAGCCCGCCCATCTCTAGTTATTACCCACAGACGTACCAATCGTATCATTAGGCTACATGCAAATGATATACTATGCTATATGCATCATCAAAAACACGATATATCCACATATTTCTGTCATGCTTCAATGCTGGAAGCTGTTAATAACAGCTATGTAGCCTGGGATATGATGAAAACATATAATATTTATTAGAGCAGGTATGAACCAGAGAATGCAGGAATTGATATGAACCGAGTATTGCAGACAATAAACACGGATTTCTGGGTGATGCTGGGAACTGGTAACAAGAAATACAACTGATTCAGCTGAGGTGGCTGAATGGAGAGAAATCAGGTTTAGAGATGATGTAGGATTCCCAGAGAACAGGAGAAACAAGTGAGCATAACAATGAGGTAAAGCAACATAACAACAATGACCAACACAGGTAACCTGGAGAGGCAGGTATAAATAAGAGACAATCAGGTGGGGATGAGTCTGTTAATGGAAGATTAACAAGTGAGAAGCAACACAGAGTTGGCTTAGTTACAAGATCTTTACATTTTATTATGACATACACAATAACCTACAATAAAAGGTTTAAAAGTATAAACTAGCAATAAACAATTAATAGCAGTAGACCGGGTCCCCCCCCTATGTTTTCAAGTTTCTCCACTTTCATGTATCTAAATTTATCTGGCCTGGTGAGCGCCCCCGAGTCTGTTTTAAGCTTTTACAGAGAGCCCCGCGGGGAGGGGGACTGGGAATCCCTGATTTCCGACGCTATTATCTCTCCACTCAGCTCACTCAATGCGTTCTGTGGTGTAGTTCAACACCCTCCAGTGTTTGGGTCGAGATTGAATCTGAAAGTCTGGGTATGCTATCTCTATCCACTCTCCTATGGCTCCCACGGGTTCGTTGTCCAAAATGCATCTCACTTTATCCGGTCATTACACATTCCCTGGCGGTCTGGGACTCATCCTCTCAGAAATTTGGCCTTTCCCCCATCCCTCTCCCGTAATACCTCTATTTAACTTCTCTGACTTCGCACCAGGCCTAACTCCTAAAGTATTCTCCTTGTGGACCTCACAAGGGGTCCGTTTCTTAAATGGTCTCACCTCCACGGTAGTGTTCACCTCGTTTACTGACATCCAATCTCGAATGGATATTCCCTCTAAAGTTTTTTACCAATATCTCCAGCTTTGTCATTTTCACCATACAGCTAAAACTCGCCTCTCTTCCCGTCCCCTTACCACGTTCGAAAATCTCTGTCTCAGTCCTTTATGGAAGGCCTTATTTCAACATTATACTATGAACTCGTCCCACCTTCTTCAGACCTTAGAGATTCGCATGAACTGGCCTGGGAACGTGACTTTGGTGAAGTCCTCTTGAGCGAAGAATGGTCGGAGATATATGAGAATGCTGCCCCCAGTTCAATCTGTAAAAGAGAATGTCTATGAGGTATTGTACCGATTGTACTACGTTCCCTCCCGGATTCATAAAATTCTCCCAGACTCTTCTGATCGCTGATGGCGGGGGTGCTTCCATGAGGGTAACTTTATCCACATATGGTGGACTTGTTTTAAATTAACAAACTTATGAGCCGAGATTAAACAACTGATCCAATCGGTACTCCATGTAACGATACCGTTAGAACCTAAATTTGTCCTCTTGCCCTTGGGGGTGCCCACGGTGACTCGACACCAGAATAAGTTGGCTAGACATATCTTGTCAGCAGCTACCTGTCAAATTGCAGCAAACTGGAGGCAGCAGTCTCCACCATCAGTCCAGGCCATTATTAACAGAGTTTGGCAGGTCCAGCGCCTGGATTACATGACCAGCATCATCAATAGGACGTCAAGATCGTTCACTAAGGTATGGAGTCCATGGCTCTCGTTTTTTCAGGCTTATTCCCCTTTCAAAGAAGAGGGGTGGAGGATGCACTGGACAGTAATGTGATTGTACGGGCTGCACCGTGGACAGGGGTAACCAATCCCCTAAATTAATTGTAGAAGGAATAGTCCATAGGGCGCTCAAGTACAACGATAAACAGTGGAGAATGTGATAGCTGATGCAGTGGGTGTTGGGTAATAGCCGGGAATTGTGTAGTAGAAAGAAATACAACAATACTGAAAACAATGACAATGCGGCAATAGTGAAGCACAAAATGGTAACAAATAGTGCCAAGTGTCCTTAATGACTGTAACAGAATTTCGCTGGCAGCTGTGGCAGTAGATACATACACTCCAACCAACCGGTACATCTATTTGTTACATGCTTATTACCAAGTTATTTCATGTAAGTGCATCCTTTATCATCGTATTAAATTGTAAAGCAATACTTTGAATGTAGCCTCGTTTTCCTTATCCCGAGTTCCACGCGCCGCGCATGCGCGGTTCCCAGCTGCACGCAGACACCCGGCATCAGAGGAGATTGCTAAATACACAGCGACCGTTCACTACGGATTCGAGCGAACACTGCCGACCACACACAGCGGGATCTAAAACCAAAACACGCGTGGGCGGTTTTGCTAAAACCAAAACACGCAGATCCAAAACCAAAACAAGGGGGTCAGTGAACATCTCTAGTTTCTCACCTGTCCAGACGAGTTTCCATGATCTCATTCACATCAGACCCTTCAATGATATTTCTCTGCAGGGATGAAAATTTGTTAGTAACAGTTGAAAATTATTTTTTTTTGTTTGTTATTAGTAGGTTCATAGACACTACAGATATATAATGTATTAGTACCAGATTCATGTGAAAAAATTGTCTTGGATTAAGATAGCCGTCTCCTTTTTTTGGGTATTGCTGGAGAGTAACAAACCCAGGATCACACCAATATTACACTTTTGTTTGGCTGGTGTTGAACGAGTGTTCTTTTATGGGGACATTTTGTATAATTAACATTACAAGACAAATTAGACACCATGGGCCTGATTCATGTCCATACGCAACTTGCATGTAAGTTCCATTTTTAAGAAGTGCGCAGTTCCGGCCCTATTGAAATCCAAGCCAGTGGCGCACGCAGGGGGGGTTTCTGAGTCTCCAGAAACACTCCCCTACGCTAACTTAGTGCCCACCATAGCGGCACTGTCCTATACAGCAGCCGCAGCGCTGTCAAAGAAGCATCCGCGGCGGTGCTGTATTGTATACAGCACCGCCGCGGATGCTTCTTTGACAGAGCCGCGGCTGCTGTATAGGACAGCGCTGCCGAAACCCCCCCTGACAATCCTGCGTGCGCCCCTGCAAGCGTATCTCAAGATACTTTTCAATTTGAATCTGGGTGGAGGTGCACTCTGCCTAAACAGTACTTGCCGCATGTAGACACCTAGAACAGACTGGAGTATATAAACATGCAATGGTGCTCACTGGCATTTTTGAGCACCAATGGAACTGTGAATATTTGATATTAGTCACCATAATTCTTTAATCTAAAGCTGCATGTGGCTCCTAGAGTCATAGTGCCTGATTAATCAAAGAACTTATCTGCCATTTTTTTGTGTGTCGTACGCAAAATTAATCTGCACAGGCCAGAACCGAAACGTACGCAACTAAATGTAGCAACATTCAATTCATCTTCGTACGCAAAGAACACTTATTGTAGCCTACGATTTCTGGGAGGGAACGGGGCATTCGTCTGTAGTCAATGTACAGTAAGGACGTGCCAAACACAAGCGCACACAACCACGTCTGAATCAAGCTCTGCGCATCTCAAAGGTATTTGATTTTCTGCCCTATCTCTTGCTCCAGCTACAGGGCTAGTCTAAGTCCTGATCAGTAGTGATGACAGTCTTGCATGCATGCTAGAACATTTGTTTGCAATCAGGAGCAACTGTAAAAATGTATTTTATGTTCAGTAGACATTTAGAACAGTGGTTGATGAAATGGATGTTATGGGTCATAAACCTTCTGGTGGGGATTGATAAAAATGCCTGGGGGATGTAGGGGCTGGCGGGGGAGCTGATGAAATATCTTGTGGGGGACATGATCTCTGTATTGTGTGGCGGTGACTAGAATGCTACATACTAGACAGTCAGGGCTGGTAGATGTTAGTATATGATTGTAAATAATTTCCATATATTTTATTGTCTATATCTGTTCCAGGGGGTTGTTTTATATGGTCATAATGGAATGATGTGTTTGAATCATTTAGTGTTTGTTAAAATTTTGCACTATAATACAATTTTTATACATTTTAAATACAGTACTCCAAGTTTCCAGAAGCCAGCCAATGGACAACGCTCTAAGAACAGGCAAAAGAGAACATCAGGTAGTCTATGCTGCAAGATCAGGCAGGAGATGAAGTGCAGAATGAAGTGTGTTTTATGTATCAATTAATATATTACAATTTTGTGTATATATATATATATAATTACACACACTGTGGTTGGGGGGGCGGCAACTGGTGTAGTAGCCTAGGGCGGCTGTGGCCCTGTGTGAGGCCAAAGCTGGTAGGCAGGGTGGCATCTGTTAAAAAGCTGGGAGGCACAATGACATGTGAGAAAAGACCCGGTGAGCTGAGGGTGGCATGGGAGCGAAATTCTGTTCGCATTGTTTGTTGGATTTTCATATCAAATACAGTTCCTTAGAATGTTCAATTGTAATTCAATAGAGACCTATTAATTATTTTATTAATTATATTGTTCCTATATTGAGACCTGGGAATATATTTTCTTGTTAGTCTCTTAGAATCGTCCCCACCATATATTCTTACCATTATTCTTAATTTTGTGTTTGCTTATCCACCAAATATTCTTACCTCATATGTGTTTATTAGTATATACCAGTTGATCCCAAATTTTCTCAGTTCAAGGCACTTTTAGGGTCTCCATAATTTTTTCAAGCCAAAATTATTACCAAGACGAGCCCTTTACTTGTTTACCACCAGCCCTGTCCACGGCACCCCTGTGAGATTGTCGTGTCACCCCAGTTTGCGAACCACTGATATATACTGTATAATTTGTATTAAAAAAAATGGAGGAGTGGGGAGGCTGCCCTCTTAAACGGAACTTAATTGCAGATCTATAAAACTAAAGTCCCTTATTTCTCAGGGAAGGGGGGCATGTCCGTGTGTCTCAGGTGTGTGATATTGATGTGTGATCTGTGTGTATCAGGTATGTGATGTAAGAGTAACCTGTGTATAGTGATTAGTATGGAGAGGGTAAGTAAAGAGTGTGTCTACTGTCGATTTATTACTACATGTTTTTTTTGGTTTGCTCTGAAATCTAACATTTGCAACCCCTTCAAAAACCCTGCATTTGCCCCTGTACAGCAGCGGGAGGGCCTGAGCAACATTGTGCACCAGACATCAGTACATCGGGACATCAGTGCATCTGGACATCAGTGCAACTGGACTGCAGTCTTGCCATGTCTGCCAAGAGGAGGTAAGAGTTATTATTTTAATTTTACAAAAAGTCAAGCGTGTAGTTGACTGGGAAGTTGGCATTGGGAGAGGAGGAGTGGAAGGCTGCAGCTTTGCCTAGAGCGCCAAGTAGCCTTGCATCGGATAGACGTCATTGGTGCAAAGCCAGATTGGAAAAATGGGACAGAGGAGTGCGATACACACCCGTTAATTTTTCCCATAGCTTGTCCAAATGAGATAATGGGTCTCATTCATTTAGGAGTGTAAATGGTGATGCATTGCGTGTAATATGCACAATTACTCATTACTTAGCGCATGCCCAGAACTGGACCATGCGCTACAGAACACAGCAGCTTCCAACTCATCTTCCAGCACAGCGCACACTTACGACAGCTTATGATTTCAGGAACGAAACAGGGATTGAAATGCATGTATTGAATGTACAGTAAGGATGTGCCGAGCATGAGCGCACGCAGAATCCATTTCAAGCTCTGGGCATCTCAAAGATATGTGTTTTTCAGTCGGCTCACTTGCACCAGCTACAGGTCTGGTATAAGTGCTGATTACTAGGGATGTCGGCTGTGTACTCATGTTAGAACATGTGTTTGCAATCAGTAGCAACTGTAAAAATGTTTTTTTATGTACAGTAGACATTAAGAACTTCCTTATAAAAAAATAAAACTTTTTTATTTTTTAATGTTTTGTTAAATATTTTTTGTGTGTGTGCGTTCTTTTGTGACTTCATATTCCACATATGTATTGGACATACCCTGCATGGTCTGTCTGTAAGAGCAGAGCCATATTCATCAACAGACGTATCCTCATATCTGATCCTTGTTGATTTTGGACGTGCGTTTATCCGATGTAAGTGCATTTTTTTAAAACTGCACATTACATTCATTTTGTATTTGCTAATGAATCAGACCCAATGTGTTCCATATTCATTCCTCTATAGTTAAAAAATGTTTTTTTAGGTTATAGTATCTTGAATACTAACCAAGGTAAATATATTTTTTTCCTGCAGAAAAGTCAGAGCATAAACTGAATCCTACATTGGCGCTTCCTAATACTAATCACTAATATCTGTTAAAATTCTGATTCTAACATTATTCCAGAAGTAAGATTTATTAACCAGTACTTATTCCAGACACTTCAAATGTTATTATATTAACATATTATGGCATGTTATCTTACCCTTTACAATCAAAGTTATGTATCTTATCTTATGTAATTAATAAGCCTCTCTGCTGGATTAAATGCAGTTGAACTCTTTTAACAGCATGCAAAATTTACATCCCTTTAATCACAGCTTCTGAAAATGGCACAAGTGCAAAATATCTTCTAGAAGGAAAAGCTGCATGTTTTTCTCTAATGGACATATCTATAGGTTGTAGAAAAGTATAAATAACAATCTGTTGGAAAAGGTAGTAAGCGACTATGGCTGGTTTATGAAATTATAGGCTCCAAGGCCCAAGACCGCATCTATCTCAATGCCCAAGTACAACAACCGCAATGTCGGACCTTCCATTTTCTCCCTTGCGACTGGGATGCCCAATGAATGGAAAAGAGCCAATACGGAGAACAACATCTCCTGACAGGTACAGGCACCGCCGGGCCCGAACACCAGGAAATCATCCAAGTATTGGGCGACGCCCTAATGGCCAGTGCCAGCGCAGACACACCAGTGTAGGAAAGAACTAAAGCACTCGAAGAATCCACAGCAAAACCGCGCATCCTATGGGGAGACATCTATCTACATAATAGCCATCATCCAGCCTGAAACCCATGAAGGGAAACGAGTCAGTGTGAAGCGGCAGCAAACGAAAAGCCGACTCAACGTCGTCCTTCGCTAGCAATGCACCTTTACCAAAACCAAGCACCATGTCAAGGGCGGCTTCGAAGCACTGGTAAGTGACCATACAAAACTTCTCCGGAATCGCATCGTTCACTGAAGAACCGTGGGGAAATGAGAGGTGCTGAATCAATCTAAACTTCCCGGCGGCCTTCTTGGGAACCACCCCTGCCGGGGAGACCACGAAGTCCCGGTAAGGTGGGTTTGCGGAAAGGTCTGCTCATGCGCCTGAGCACAACTTCCTTGATAACTTTAGCTGCCAACACCCCAGGGAACAAACTGGCATATTTAAAATTCCCTACCCTGCCTGAATGAACTGATCATTCGACAGGTACCTGAAACCCATGAAGAAAACCCTCCCTCAAAAATTTTGCTTTATACTTGCGTGGGTAGCGACTAAGCCATTGGCTCAGGCTAGCCACATTAATCGGCGATCCTGCCTTTCGCAGCGCCGGTGAGGGACTGGCTACCTGCTCCTCCCCTTCTGTCCTGCTTGTCACATGCCTTAGCTAGGTGACCTCCTCCGCATCTCAGGCAAGTGTGGGAGAACTTAGACCCTGGTCCGTGTGGGAATTTAACCCTGCCATGCCCCGGGTGCCGCCACCTTGGCCGAGGCACCGATCCCCCAACCATCCTGGAACACCTTTAACCAAGTTTCCACATCTCGATAAACAAGCATCAGGCTGGCGTGACCATCGTATTTTTCCCAAAATGCCTCGTCATAGGCCAGCCAAACCCCGGAGCGGGATGACGTGTACATCTCATGCACCATGTGCAAGTACTTCAACATGTTCATCCACTCCTGCGGGGGAAACTCTAAGTAACAGGTGGCAAAGATATAAGTGCCTGTAAGCAAGTTCCTATAAGACTTATAGACTACATTACAGTACTTTCTTTAGCATATTTTTTTATTGAATTATTTTTTTTACCATAGAATCACCTACACATGTCAAAACACATTAGTATATTCATATTTGTACCAAAAACATACATAAATATAATTAGTGATTTAAATTGTTTATTTTTTTTATGTTTTTTTTCCATTATTTTTTCATAAGAAAATCTACTTTAACATGTTAGACATTACTGATAAACATGTTTTATCTTTTTATTTTTCACTATTACATGACTTCAAATACTTTTCTTAGGTTTTTTATTTTTATCATACCCCAAAGAGATGCGAGATAAATCAGCATATTGACCTGTTTAATGTGCCGCGTTAAAAAACAATTGAATAGCTTTTAACGAGGCTGCCTCTTGCACAGACTATACTTTCAATAGACCTTCTACTGGAGCGCAAGGACCATTTCATTTCAAGTAGCGTTAAAAATGGAATTGAATCGCGAGTAAAGATAACCCACTCGAAAATTATAAAAAACAGAGTTAAAATGACTTAACGCGGTCTAAGAATAAAAACTTGCGAATAATTGAATACCCCCAGTCTGACAACAAAGGTTGAACATCTGACAAATCATACATATTCATCTCACCTTGGAAAACGGAACCATCCTCGGAGAATTCAGACTGATGTTCCAAATCTGATGCATGCCACTCGCGACTCCCCGACCTGGAGATTCGTCCGGTACCGAAAGTCCCATCATCTGCTGGAAGAGATGCGTTACTTTGATAAGCCTGAGACCTACGCCCCGTGACCAGCCGTGACTGGCGACACCTGCATTGCCCTGCCAACTCTCTTACCTTGGCGCCTGGACCCTCCAACACTAGCATGGGCCGACCTGCTCCTGGACCGGGACCTATGAAAAGTGGAAGTTCCATGCCCACTGACTACCGAGCCACGGGAAGAGTGCTGGCTAAACTTGGGGGTAGGAACCCATCCCCCAGCACAAATCTGAGACTGCATGCTGTCCTCTGAACTAGGCAGAGCACGGGCCTTCACCCCCATGAGGCCTGAAAGAAACCATTTTTTCTTAAGGGGTTGGGATTGCTTGCTAGGGTTTCGCCCTTGTATGGGGGCCTGCATGTTATGAACCATATGGCTGCATTCCCCGCGCCTGGAGGACCTGCTGACAGCTTATGAAGCACCCTTAAATGACTCATGGGTCCTAAGGGGTGCTTCATTACTTCCTACTTCATGCCCATCCCCCCGGGTCCCAACCAAAATCTCAGCAGGGGTAGCAACCCTGCCGACTGTTGCCTATGCTGGGGAGCCCGGCTACTAACCCTATCAGATTGATCACAGGACCTGCTGTCCCAATTTGTAGCGGGGGGAGCCAGCCCCCCTACTGCCCTATAGCCCCCGGCATGAAAGCAGCCTTGCCGCGACACCCCCACCACACCCCGAGCTTGCTCGGTGATGCGCCGGAGTAAGGCCGTGGGACTGTAAGTGACGTCCGTCACTTCCGGCTGTACGGAGAGAGGCCCGGAGAGTGACATAACCCTTCGACCACAGGCCACGATAGAGGGTAAAATGTGCGCCTTCTCACCCTCCTGGAGGGAGAGTGGGGCACTCTAGAGTAGACTAGGCAGGAGCCAGGATCAGAAGGGTGGAGAGAGGGAGGGCTGGACGGAAGATCCATCATGAAGGAATGAAACTCAAGAAGGAGAGGAAAGGAAGGTAAAGAACTAGCAGAAGAAAGATGGGAACAAGATGATTTGAGGGGTACAAAGGAAGCAAGAAAAGACAAAAATGGGGACACAAATAAGACGGGAGGAGGGAGGGGGATGCTTACAGCACTGGTTAAATACAAGAAAGGGGGGACAAAAAACTGAACAAAAATACCACTGAGTAGAAAACTAAACAGAGGAGAATAGGAAGAGAGAAAACAGGCAAAGAAGAAAGTGAGAGAATGAAAAGAAAACCAATGAAAAATGCACTAGGAAACAGGCAGAGAGAGCAAACTAATACTTTTCCACCAACGTCCAGAAGCACAAGAGGCTGCTTAATCTCCACCCATCCAATATATCACTTCTGACAATCCCTCCTCATGACATCAGATGGGCGTACTCCCTTAGTCAAATTATTAACCCCAGAGTACCACTACAGTTCACAGATCCAGTCTCAGATTTTAATATCCCTCGAGCTTAGATTCAGCCCTCAATTCCTAATCCAACACAGTGTTCCAGGCTGGAAGTAGACCTTTGTCATGTGTATTATTATAGAGGGCCTGAATGCAAATTGTCCGTAATTTACTTGTTTAAGAAGAGCATCTATTCTTTGCATAGTTCTGCACATATTCAAATGAAAGTGGCTCTGCCGAGAATCTAAGACTCTGATAGTAAAGCCTTCCTTAATAGAATAATGACATTATCAACAAAAACCTACTATATACTGTGATAGCATTAGTTCGGTCTGGTATTGTTTACTGTACTGAGACCTAATTCAACTTCCCTTATACAAACTAGTTAGAAGCTGGTCCTTGTTACTATTATCACATAAGCTGTTCCCAGCAATGGATACATACCTGATAATAATTCAGGACAGTAGACAAAATGTACATGATCTGTCCAAACCACACCATTTCTAATTAGGCCACATCCATTGTCTGGAAGGCCTCACCTGTTTTGGTTATTTTCCCTACTAGGACTGTCCTTTGGAAATCTAGCTATACTGTAGGCAGGTATGTGGATATAGTGCACAATATGAATATAGCAGACCATATAATTGATTCATTAAATGTAATTACTAACTGGTGGATACAGAGGCAGAGATACAATAGTAGCAAGGGGTGCAGCTGGTACAGGGCCCATAGCGTGAGGGGGCCGCCTCCCTTGTCAAAGTCCCATGACAAGATCAAAGGAGCCAGAGCCTGGACAAGTGCAATAGAATTCACATGCAGCAGAGATTATTATAACAGCTCAGTACTTTGCTTACAGTTCCACTCATCTAACAGCAGCATGTCACAGGGCAAAACAGCAAACCTCTTAATGTACAGGTGTGCCCTGTTATTTGTCTCATGTGACAAACAGCTCTAATCTCCTCTCTCATTTAAAGCAACGCCAATGGGATTAACTGCTTCCGATGCTAGAGAAGTAGTGATAAATCAATATGCAGGAGAGCAAAATATTAGATTTATTATCTTCAAAATCACCTATTCCTGCTTCTAAATCATTATTTCTCTAACCTTTCTCCTCTCTGATAGCGGATCCCTGGCACACTCCAAGTGTACTTATAGTGTATGTGTTTTTTTATCATATGACTGCAGGCTATGGCTAGCTATCATCATCATCAGATATTTATATAACGCCACTAATTCCGCAGAACTGTACAGAGAACTCACTTACATCAGTCACTGCCCCATTGGAGCGTACAGTCTAAATTCTGTAACATACATACACACACACATACAGAGACTAGGGTCAATTTGATATCAGTTAAATTAACCTACTAGCATGTTTTTGGTGCGTAGGAGGAAGTCCATGCAAACATGGGGAGAACATACAAACTCCAGAGAGATCAGGAATTGAACTCATGACCCCAGTCCTGTGAGACAGAAGTGCTAACCACTAATTCACTGTGCTGCCCACATGAAACCTGATGGGTGGTAGGGGGCCTTTTTGCTATAGGCCCTGGAATTTCTAAATCTCTAGTTATGCCCCTGGTGAAGGCTTAGCTAATATTAAGCAATCCCAATAACTTTGATGGTATGCCAGAGGTGATACCTCATCACACTGCTGGACTGCTCCAAAACAAGAAACAGCCTTGTGGGAACAGCTTATGGCTCTTATTTATCAGTATGCAGCGATAACAGTTATTGTTACCACTTCACCAGCCAGCCTACGGTGTCTCTGTGCATGTGTAACCTGGCATTACCAGTTCACACATGCAAAAAGAAAGAGATGAAGAAGCAACAATATGTTGCTTAGCAACTGATGCAGTTTTGTAATACTGCTTTCTAGTATTGGGAGAGCAGTGTTCTTAGCTAGTATTTTTCTCAAGACCCACAATGGCAGGCCAACAGTTATAAAGCTATATCAGGTAAAATATATTGATATTATTTATACACCAATGGGTTGCTGCCAGGCTATTCATACACTGTATATATAAAAGGGACCATGACAGTGTTGCTGCCCTGGGGTCAACTCACCACAACATCATTAGCACATATCCACATCTGGATTACTGGTACCTCTGGGTAGATCCTCTATTATCACCTGAGATGTAGATAGCAAAAGCGGCAATAGTTTTCTTTACCGCTGGGACTACAGCCATCGCTAAACCATTGATAGATATGGAGAAGCTCTATTAGGTGTTTTCAACGTGAAAATGGCTTTTCTCCCTTTCTTAAATAGACTCCTATATATCAGGTTTATTTTCAAGCTTTATGTAAGAATCAAAATATGCATGTTGTTTAGGTTGAATTACTATCACTGTTTCTTTAACTTAAGCTATATGAAAGAAATAGTTATACTCATTTTTAGAAATCCATTGCGCTGGGGTTGCAATATTTTTTAACAATGAATTATTTAATTTGTAGATAACAGAAAAGTAATTAAAGTGAAATATTATATTAATTAAAAAAAAGGTTATAACGCTGATAAATAGAATATGGATCTATATGAAAAAGGCTAAGAATCCCTGCTACTTACATGCAGGATCGACTGGAGATACCCTTCAGCTATTTCATTGTCAGTTCTCGTTGATCTGGTTGATTTTGCTATATGCCACCTTGGGAAGTAGAAGGTAAGTACTTCCACACTAATATTTACCAAAATTCAATTGAACACTTGATACATGTCTGCAAGACTTAGGAAGAATTAACTGTATGTTAAATTGGAGAAATGCAAATTTCAGCAGGTTCAAATCTTAGAGTATATTATTGTAACACCCTCTCTCTCTAGATCTCTGAGTAGACCTTCACCTCCTTCGTGCACTCTGCTTCCACCTAAATCTTCTCCAAGTTTGTGGGGGTGTAGATTCTTCCACCAGGGACTGACTTGGGAGACCCTTGGTTCCTGACACAAGCAACATTATTGGCACACACACATGTGTAAAAAACATCTTAGTATGTTTATTGTGGAGTTGAGGGGTAGGCAGGGAATAATAAGAGGTGTGTTACAGCATTATGACATAACCGTTGCTGCACATTTGTTGGTAACCCAGGTTCCATGGACTTGTCAGCTGTAATAATAACTCAGTAATGTCTCAGGTAATCGACCTGGCAGTACCCTGGCTGAGTGTGAACAAATGTGGCTTTGTTTAAAAATATAGTATGTACAGACTATGTAACTCCTGAGCAATGTGTAGCTATACATATAGCTCAGTCTCTGGCGTATGCAGCTGTTTGTCAATAGTACACTAATCTGCTACCACTGTAGGAAAAATGGATGGGATCATCAGCAATATGTGCAGACCAGGGCTCTTCTTGCTTGTAGTTATCTCTGCTCACCTGCAATTTACCAATACTTGGAGTCTTCCTCTCTGACCAGGGACTCTCTCTATCACTCTCTGACCAGGACTGCCTTGTATGTGCACTGCAGCAAGTAATCACAGGGCTCCCCTGTAGGCTCTGTATGACTGTCTGGAGCTAAAGCACTCCTGACATAGTGTGGAGCAAAACATGCTCCCCCATTGATCTGTTTACTGCCACTGATGCCACTATGGTCTCTCTTTGTACGCCCTGATCCTGAAGAGCAGGGCCGTAACTAGGGTTGACATTTTTGTTTCTCGCCCCAGGCACTAATATTTTAAGCTACTGCTCTGGAGAGTCAACTCTGCTGTGCTCAAATTTCCTTCTTCCACATGGGACCCTGCACAATTGCCACCTGGCTCATTCTCCTGTACAGACTGGGTGATCTTTCCCACGGTACGTTACATTCCTATGATGTTCCAGCCACATTTGTCTCTCCTGCCCAAACATGCCCCCATGCTCCTTTCGCACTCATTATCCTTCACCCACATCCTCCCGTCGGCAGGCTTTCTGTCTTTTCTCCACCCCCCAGTGTGTCTCTCACCAACATTCAGAGCTCCAACAGCAGTGGAGGTTACATTATTTCCCCAGATGGCTAGAAGCAGCCAGGTTTGCATAACATGCTGGTAATGGTACATATATAGATAATGACTGAAGACAGAATGCAGTAGGAAAATGCAGCAACTAGCTTACTGGACAAGAGGAAAGTAATCTGTCAAGGAGAAAGTGACTGGACCTGACATATATAGGAAGACAGGGGGTGGAGCTAGAACATGCCAGAACAGTTAGACTGGAATCCAAGTTGGACAAAAGGCAAAAGCAAAGAGCCGCCCAACAGCTAGAATAGCTCAGTCAGCAGACAGCAGCCTCCTGGAGCTCTGAATTTTATTCCTGACACAAGTGAAGCGATATAAAGCTGGGTACACGCTACAGAAATTTCGACGAACTTTTTATGCCGAGCGATTTTACATGCGATCGATGGTCCGATCGCTCGGTCCATGGACTGCATACACACTAGCCTTGTTTAGGATGATAAAGGGAAGAGCGGACTTCCCTTTAGCAACTTTTTACAGCCATGTTGTCGTGAGCAATGACTGTAATTTCATACTCACTGTTGTGGATCGGTCGGAAGTTTATACACACTACACAGCGGAAACGGGATTGGAACGAAAATATTAAACGGTATGACCAACCAAATGAGGCGATAATCATCCATTTGGGCAGACTTTCGACCATCGTGTCACTGCACACACTGACCCTACTTTTGAACGAGCGGTCTTTTGTCGGCTGTTTGAGCCGATTATTGGACGAAAACAGTGTAGTGTGTGCCCAGTTTAAGTTGGTACAGTTTTGTCAATGTCCTTATATGTTTGTAGAAGCTGGTTATGCTGGATTTGGTAAAGTACAGGCAATCAATGTAAAGACTGAGTGGAGCTTCAGTAAAGAATGTTTTGCAACAAAAATTAATTTAGCCTCTGCATTCAAAATAGATTGTAAGGATCAAAGTCTGTTATGGAGAAGGCCAGAAAGAAGAGAATTACAATAATCCAGGGTTTCCCAAACCCAGTCCTCAGGGCTTCCTAACAGTGCATGTTTTCCATATCTCCTTGCTAGAGCACAGGTGTATTTTTTCCTTACTGGCTGACACATTGTAACAGATCCACAGGTGGTCCTAATTATGTCACATGTGATCCGGAAAACCTGCACTGTTAGGGAGCCCTGAGGACTGGGTTTGGGAAGCCCTGCAATAATCTATGTTGGAGATCATGAGTGTATAAATGACAGGATTTAGCAACAGATTGGATGTGGGGAGCATAGGACAGTTCTGAGTCAAGGGTGACGCCTAGATTGCAACCTTGTGGTGTAGGGTTTACTGTTGCAATACAAATAGAGGAGTCGGGTGTGTAGCTTCTGTTGTCTGGTGGAAATATTATTAGCTCAGTTTTTGAAAGATTGAGTTAGAAGTGGTGAGAGGACATGCAAGATGAAATGACAGAAAGACCATCCATTAAAGTGGCCAACACAGATGGCAAGAGATTCAGAGAGGACATATACATTTGGGTATTAGCCACATACAGGTGATACTGAAATCCAAAGGAGCTTATTAGTTATCCAAGAGAAGGGATAGAGAGAGACAAGACCCAATATTCTTGGTATTTCAACAGACAGAGGAAATGAAGAACAGGTGATTCACAGAAACAAACATGGAAGGAGTGGTGTTATAATTAGGATGTTCCAGTGTCCTGAAGACCTAGGGAGACCTAAGGAATGCAGCATTTGTATAAGAAGTGAGTTGCCAAAAGTCTCAAATGCAGTTGAAAGGTCCAGGAAAGATAAAAGCGAGTAGTGTCCTTCAGATTTAGCACTGGTTAAATAATTGATCACCTTATTCAGGTCAATCTTTGCAGAGTGTTGGGAAAGGAAGCCCGGCTGAAGAGGGTACAGTAGGTTGTGTGCAGAAATAAAGAATGTGAGGTAAGTATAGGCAAGCCTCTCAAAAAGCTTCAAGGGGCATGGAGATGGCACCTTGATCTGAGAGAGAGTTTTTATTAGACTAGGCATGACAAATGCTGGAATATTTATGAAAAATACCTGTGGAGAGTGAGAGAAAGATTACAGATGTTAGGGCTGAGCACAGGAGACAACAATCAACTGGAGGAAAATAATTGAATAGGTTTTGCTCAGGAAAAGGGATACCACTTAATGTCAGATCTTGTCAATATTGTCCTTGAAGTATGAAGTAAGATCTTCTACATGGGACTGATGGCCTTCAATGAAATGGGTCAATCAGTCCAATCTGAATTTTTTTTGACAATGTTGACTTACCTTAATTGTCAGGAGCTACAAGGCCTACTCTGATGATGTTAGATGCAGAAAAGATTCTGTCATGAACAGATTCAAATTTAATACAGTTGACAGCACTACACAGCAGGGGGGAAGACAGGTGGTTTGCTGACAGATCAAACACATTCATCATCACCATTTCATCATCATCACCATTTATTTATATAGCGCCACTGATTCCGCAGCGCTGTACAGAGAACTCATTCACATCAGTCCCTGCCCCATTGGAGCTTACAGTCTAAATGCCCTAACATACACACAGAGACAGAGAGAGAGAGAGAGAGAGAATAGGGTCAATTTTGATGGCTGCCAATAAACCTACCAGTATGTTTTTGGAGTGTGGGAGGAAACCGGAGCACCCGGAGGAAACCCATGCAAACACAGGGAGAACATACAAACTCCACACAGATAAGGCCATGGTCAGGAAGTGAACTCATGACCCCAGCGCTGTGAGGCAGAAGTGCTAACCACTTAGCCACCGTGCTGCCACATTCAGACACATAGTGAGAGAATGGTCAACAAGTCCAATAATTTTCCGGTAGATAACAAACGTGGGGCTCTCCACACGTCGCACCACATATATTACCTTCTTTCTGGAGAAAGTACTAAGGATTCTTCCTTCAGTTCAGGCAAAAATGTTCAGTTTCCAAGTAATATTAATCAGTAAATCCTTCTGCCTACATTTTATTTAACATGTTACAGATATACCTCTAGAGGACATATATTCCATAGTTGCCAAATTTCTATGGTTGCCCTCCGGCTGGCAGAGCACGGCTAATCGCGTCAACAATCATCATGATGTGAGGGCGGGGCCAAAATGGTAAGAAATTTACATCCTTGCACAATTGCAAAACCATTATTAAAACACTTTAGTGTATATCGCTGTGTTGTTAGTAGGGGGTTTGATTTTTACTGACCTCTACTTTTTTCTTACTGAAAGGCTAAACTTTGACTACTTTTTCATTAGCAACCCAACATGAAAGAACTTATATGAAGTTGTATTCACTGATAACTGAGTGCCGCCTTTTGTAATTTGTGAGACATTTTAAGCTTGAAGCCTGCAGTGTCCTCCAAAAGATAGTGTGAGGTACATAAGAAGTTTCTCACCACCATTACATATCACTTATCTCAGATATATTTAGATAAAGTTCCTTTACCAGTTAATGATCGAAAGTTGTTTCCCATTTAGTTAGACATAGTCTGTCATGAGGCGTAACCTTTTTTTCTTAGTCTATCCAAGCAAATTTTATATTGTTCTTTTTTCAGGACATATAGAGCTTGCTTATTTTTTTTAAAAAAATGGGCTTTATATTGGAATCTTTATTTTGTTTTTAAATATATTTTTTCATTATCATTTTATTTTTTTAAAAATGGTTTTCATCCAGTGGGTCCAGCTCAGTACTAGGGAAATTTATCTATATCTCGCCTGCTCCTAAGCACTGGTAGAAATGATATAATGCTACTAGAGTTACTGGAGTTGCTGGAAGACATAGGGACTGATTCATTAAGGATCTTAAATGAAGAAGTTTCTTATTTAAGTCTCCTGGACAAAACCATGTTACAATGCAAGGGGTGCAAATTAGTTTTCTGTTTTGCACATAAGTTAAATACTGACTGTTTTTTTCATGTAGCACACAAATATCAACTTTAAATTTCAGTGTACAAATAAGCTATCAAGTATTTGTCTGCTACATGAAAAAACAGTCAGTATTTAACTTATGTGCAAAACAGAAAACGAATTTGCACCCCTTGCATTGTAACATGGTTTTGTCCAGGAGACTTAAATAAGAAACTTCTTAATTTAAGATCCTTAATGAATCAGGACGATAGATTGTATCTTCCCTGTACCCACCGTACCATAGTTGTCATCTATGTCTGTGGAAATGATTTAAAAATTGTTGGCAACGCGCCCTGCAATATCACATTGAAGACAATGGTAACTATAACTCGCCAAACGCGGAAGTGAAATTTCTACAATCAAGAACACAGCGATCATATAGACAGCCTGGTTCCAGAGATTGAAACGATTATAAAATGTACTGTCAGGCATCATTAAAGTCCAATAAGTGATTTAATATACAGCCAGCAAGTAGTTAAATATATATTTCTGAATGTTGCTAGGAGGCTTTTGTGAAAGTCAACTTGCATTTTAGGTTAAGTGGTTCTTCATTAGAGCCTCAAAAAGGCCAGAGATTTACAACAGCTCAGTTTCTTGCGGTCGGAGTACTAAATTTAATATTTAAGTAATTCAATGAGTATGTGGAGACGAAGCTGAAGAAACATAATCCAGAAACAATCTGCCCTTCTCTGCATTCTCTAAACATTTTCCTCTGACTGCAGGAAGTGCAAATTGTACACGGAATATAGTTTTGTAAGCATATTAATGATGTAATTTGTTTTTCCACTCAATTATACAGGTATTGTAAATACTTTATGATGCAGACAGACACTGCACTGGCTTTTATCATTTCATTGTTATATAGAATATTATGTAAGATTTTGATTCATTCTTGTTTTGAAAGATTTAAAGCCTTCCTTACAAAACAGGGTCATCTAGTTGTTCTAACCGACTCAATTATGCTGTTTGATTGGATAATACCAGCAAATTTGCTCTGTCAGAATGACCTCTCTGACTGTTTTTTTCCTGCAGCACTGACATAATTGTAATAATGATTTTAATTGGTCTACTAGTCTGTGATCTAGAGACGAACGTTTTTTGAACATTATGATCACCATTCTAGCTCTGGCAGTTGGATTGAGTAATGGGGTTAATACATTGAATGTTACTACAAATACATTCACGATGACATCACCAATTAGACGTCCTGTGTAATAAATGATAATTTTATTGTTCAGTGTTCCATAGCAAGAAGGAGGCAGGATATTAGGGAGAGGTGAGAGAGAGGGATCAATTAAAAAACAATGGATTTGGGAGAACGAGGAAGGGGTACATGCAGGAGGGTTAATGTGAAGATAATGGAAAAGTACAGTATCTAGCAACTGCGCCATTATTGTTGTTATTATTATTGTTTATTTACAAGGCTCTACAAAGGGTCTGCAACAATGTACAGAGAGGTTACAGTAAAACAGTACATCTGAAAACAAGACATTACAATAAAGGCAAGAGCAATACTCTACAATTTTGGCAAAACAGTAAAATAAAAAGCAAATGAATAGCTGAATCAACAGGTATGTGCTACGTGGAGAATATGACTGGAGGAAAAAGGCATGAGAGGTAGGGGAGCAAATCAGCACAATCTGAGCCTGTACCCAGGAGGGTGGATGCAGAAAACAGGATTAGAGCCACTGATTGAGTATAGAAGGGAAGATACAGGTCTGCTGGTGACATAGGAAATGAAAGGAGGAGGACACAATGGAAGAGGGTCCTGCTCATGAGAGATTACAATCTAGAGGGGAGGTGTAGACAAACAAGGTGACACAGAAGGAAAAGGACAGATCGAAGGTGGGAGTAGGGTTGGTTTCGTAGGAGAGCTGACAGGCTTTGATTAAGAAATTGGTTATGTGAGCCCATTTGAAGACTTGGAGAGAGAGTGGCCTGATTGGGAGAGAAAGTGAGTTCAAGCTGAGAGGAGCAGCTTTACAGGTGAGGGTAAGGAATTTGAATTTAACTGTGTAGCAGAAAAGAGGCCAATATCGCGCCTGGCAGAGAGGACAGGTAGATGCTGAGTGACAGGAAAAGAAAAATAAAACAGCAGCAGTGTTAAAAATGAATTGGATTTGGGAGAGGTTGGAGGAAGGAAGGAAAGAAGGCCAGAGAGAATCAGGTTACAGTAGCCCAGAAGAATGATGACAAGGGCGTAGATGAGGATAGTAGTTTCCTCCAAGGTACAAAAAGGATTTGATCTTGGAGATGTTGCAATGGTGAAAGTGAAAAGCTTGGAAGAGAGATTAAATGTGGGAAGTGAAAGAGAAGGAGGATTTCAGCGAACTTGCGGAACCAAGGACAGTTTAAATGTTGTCAATGGATAGATGAGGAGAGGGGACTCAGAAGGGTGGGAAGACGATGAGTTTAGTTTTAGACAAAAGAAGGTTTAAGGTTGCGTTGTAACATCCAAGAGGGAATAGCTGAAAGACAGTTGGAAACACAAGAGAGAAGAGATTGGGAGAGGTCAGAGGAGGAGATGTACATCTGGATGTCAGCACCATGTAGATGGTATTGGAGGCTGACTGAGCTGATGAGATCACCAAGGGAAGACGTGTACAGGGAGAAGAGGAGCGGCCAAGAACAGAACTTTGAGGCACCACCAAGTAGCTAAAAGAAGTGCAATATAATTCTATGTAACACCCTTTTGTAGTGCTAGGGTGTGTATTTAGGCGTATCAGTGCGTGTGCTGTGTCTATGGGTGATCTGAACATTATCTCTTCAATTTCGCGCAGTACCTCCACATTAGTCAAATTACACCCCCCTTTTCCGGACCACAGGCACACACATCATATCACACTGAATTGAATTTAGAACTTTATATAAAATAGAATGCGATAATGTGAACAATACAAACATATAAACTTAACAAAAAGCACACTAAAACACATCTCTCTGATATATTATAAACTAGAGTTACCTCTATTAGCACTTATATAAAACTTGCTATACTAAAATATTGATATAAATCTATATACAGATATCTGTCCGAATCACTTTAAACATCTGTGAACACATAAAATAGCAATACAGTCCTGAAGAAGCGAATACATATATATCTAGATGGATATACAGCTTTATCTTAAGGTATTTGGAATATATGCCCCTTCTTATTTCAGCTTCAATATAAAGCAGTTTGCAGCCTGAAGTGCAAGACAATGTCCCAATTCATATAATATGCTCCTTGCCAAATAAATTACCTTCTCTTTGTAAATATTTCATGAATAACAGAACAGTCTGCTGCTTTCTCTTGATTTGATTCAGTCCAATCACCCTAGCTAACTATCCCTATCCTCATCTATGTAATAACATCAATCCTGCAAAAGGGTGTAAGTCAACTTTCTTCAGTGCTCCCCATCACACCCCTGTCTTACTAAGAAATATGGCTCAGTCCAATCACATGAACAAGATAAGAAACATTGGTGCTTATCAGAAGTTCACACTCTCTTTGCTCCTCTGGTCAGACCTCTCACAGTAACCCAACGTATAATGTCTCCTGTTACAGCATTCTTCTCTGTCTATACAGCGCTGGTCTCTCTCATCACTGCAGTAGCCTTTGGTAAATACTGTTTTCTTTCCTCTCCTCCATGCTCCTTCTCCTCTTCCACCTGCTGCCTCTCCCAGGGCCCTCTTAAGAACATATATATATAAATGGGCCGTGCAGCCCAGGGGGGCCCGTCGGAGGCAGCAAAAAAGAAAAAAAACCTGAAAAAAAAAGAAGAAAATACTTACCTTGTGGTCAGCTGGCGATCCAGCTCCCTCCCTGGTCTCCTCCTCTGTCACGCTCCGCAATGGATGTCGGGAGGGCGTGATAACGCCACGCCCGACATGCACTGCGAGCCCAATGGGAAAGACGGCCCTGGCCTCCTTCTCTCAGTCCCACTCAGAATCCCAATTGCTGCTTTCAACTACTTCTTCACCAGATCCTCTTCCCCACTGCAACGCTGGGAGATGCTGTTCTTTGTCTGCAGGGAAGGTATCTAAAGTGGATGTGTGACCCACTCGGGACGCCAGTGCCACACCTAAAATCAGGAATAGACAAAAAATGTTGCAACTATCTCACATTACTTGAGAAATCAATATATCTATGAAATCAGGCAGCCGCAGATTACCAATAAAGAGATGGAGCTCTCCAAAAGTGTCAAGTGTTACACTGATGTGATGTTAGTTGGATCACAAATAAACAAACTAAGCTCCATGTGATACAATACATTACATTTCTTAACAGACATTTGGAAAAGATGGTGGAACGCCTGAAAAGTGTCGTTCTTAATACTGCTATTATAACAGGCCCTGCCACACCTGATCCCAGCTTAACAAACTGATAGAAGACATTACGGGCCTGATTCATTAAGGAAAGTAAGGCAAAAAAATTAGTAAATTTTCTCCTAGACAAAACCATGTTACAATGCAAGGGGTGCATATTAGCTTATTATTTTACACAGAAGTATCAAATACTTGATAACATTATTTTACGCTGATAGTTAAAGTTGATCTAGGACATGCCCTACCCCAACTATAAATCTGTCCCCACATTTTAAATTTACCTCCCCCTCCAATGCAACATGGTTTTGCCATGGTACAAAGTTACTCATTTTTTTGGCTTTATTTTCCTTAATGAATCAGGCCCTATATGTTTGAATTGTCATTCAGAACAATGGAAGAGACCTCAGAAATAGATCATGCATGACACTTGTGGAATGTCAGCATGTCAAATGCAATCTGCTTACAAGTCATATAAAATAGCAAAGAGGTGTTTGTTGATTTAATTCACAGTGTTAGCTTGGTGAGGTTTATAGGAACTCTGTTTCCAACAGTGGATTAAAACCTGAGAGGTGGAGACTATATTATGTTATATCTCAATGGTCTGTACATTCTTTTACTTTACTCATGGTGTATTTATGTATAAAGAGATTCAACTTTGTGTTCTCAGCTTTAGATGCTTCCCCAATTCTAATGTGTTGCACAATAGCACGAGGATAGAAACAAGCAGACTTCTCCTCTGTATCAAGAACCATCAGTCTTGTACATTGGACGTTGGTAACTACCATAACAACTAAGCAGCACTAAAATATACAAGGATGTTGCTACAACATTAGTTGTAGAACCTACCATTGTGGGTTCTAATTTATGGATTTTGTATCTCAGTGGGAGAGCCCACTGGGACGTACACATGTTAAGAATTGGAATTGTGAGGTGAAAACCTGTGTAATTCCTGTGGGTTGGTATGTTCTTATTCTATAACTTTTAATGAACACTTGGTAAAGATGTAATAAAGATTCTTACCTGTTGCCAAGTATATCTGTACTGTTGATTATTGTGCTTGTATTTGTAGACTGATTTTGAAGTTTATTTTTCTGAATTCACAGGTTGCGTTAGAAGCTCACATTTATAGAATGTTAACTTTATATTTTATTATTACATTAAGGAAACTGACATGTATTAGAAATCGGAACTATTTATTTAATATACTTTTTAGTGTGTGAATGTTTGTCTTTATTGTGCATTTTTTCCCTTTTTTATTTCCCTTTTTGGCATCAAGTCATATGTATTATTTTGTTATTTTGAGTTCTACATATCTGAGAATCTATATTTCCTTCAAAATGGTACGCAAATATCTATCTGTATATCTACTTTCTATGGTTTTCACAATTTTGATTCTTATTTATCTTGCATTTTTGGTACATTACTTAATTTGTCCAATGTACAAAAAAAAACTAAAATAAAAAACGACAGGGCATAAAAGCATTCCAGGGAGTATTTTTTTACTAAACTGCGAGTTTGAAAAAGTGGAGATGTTGCCTATAGCAACCAATCAGATTTTAGTTATCATTTATTAGTACATTCTACAAAATGACAGCTAGAATCTGATTGGTTGCTATAGGCAACATCTCCACTTTTTCAAACCCGCAGCTTGAAAACTTTACCCCCAAGATAGGGATAGTTTCAAAACCTAGAACGAAGTCATGCAGTGGACATGTTGTTTGCTATGTGGGGGAGGATAACTAGCTCAAATTTATTGCTACCCACATATTACCTTTACGCTCTTCTTCACTCCCCAGAACTGGTTCAATCTGCAAACTTGTCATGATTGTACAGCTGAACACTTTTGATTCCTACAGAAAGTACACTTCACTTCACCCTCACCATCCATGGTGAGGCATCTTAATATGCATAGTAAGTATGCCACAAAAAAGAAAACACAATCTTCAGTAAGCTAAAATGTGTAAAACCTGTAATATCAGGTATGTAAATTAGATTTTCCAAAGGTGCTTGGTCGAATTCTGGTCTGTGGCTCACTCTGGCTTTATCTCAGAGAGTACATGCCACTCACCCCGGCCCCAGCTAACAGGAGAACTCAAATAAACTGGACTTTTTAAAAGGGATGATTTTTATTTTGGAGATAGAAACAATGATGGGATTGGTTTGGTGGGGAAGGGAATAAAGAATTGTTATGTAACAGGAGGGAAAATACATAGAGCTCACTTAATAAAAAATAAATACTTAGCATTTACAGTTATATAATAAGCTAAGGTTAAGATTACAATTTATTATTAGCTAATTCATCCAATACTAAAACTTACTTATCTTAAAACACAGTTGTTCTATCATTGTCTACTACATATTTAGCATAAGATACTTATTTTTCATCACTTTAATATACATTTCTCCGATAGTCCTTTTAAAAAGTTGACTTTTCCATTGCAGTCCTTATCCTGCACAATATTAGCAGATAGATGTTCTCTCTAATTTGTTTCACTTTTTGCTACTTCTATGATCTTTATGTTTCTCAATCAATCAATCAACTTGGAAGAATCTACTTGTTGTTGACTGATTAGTTGTTATTAAAGCTCAGTACATTCCTATGCTTCATCTGGTAAGGATTCCAATTCCATTGTCTGCAATAAAATTTTGTTTAAGTGTCAGTTTGTTGATGTAGACAAGTGCTCACCTCACTTCCTGGCCTCTAGCCTACTTCCCTTATTTTCCCAGTGCCATTACTCATGGTCACCATGTTTTTCATTCATTGACAGCATCAGAAAATGCACGGTGACACACAGACAACTTACTGTGCGCTTCCTCCTGTATGTCACTGTATAAGAAGTAGAGATGGTCACTGACCCCCGTGTTTTGGTTTTGGATTCGTTTTCTTTTATCTGGATTACCTTTGTGTTTTGGTTTTGGTTTTGGTTTTGCAAAACCGCCCTTGCGTGTTTTGGTTTTGGTTTTGTTTGGTTTTGTTTTGCTATTTTTGAAAAAAATACAATTTTTTTGGTCTAAAATAGCCTAATTTAGTGCTCCACCTTTCTTAGATAAGTGAGGTAATTTTAAAGCTAATAAATTATGAAAAAAACAGTTTAATCCCTGGTAGGCCATCCTTAATTCGAACACTTGTCTGCAAATTATACAGACAAACATGGTTGTCTACCTCCTCCATCTTTGATTATTGGCAATGTAGCCATCGTCTTTGGGTGTATATTACAACCTCCACTTGTAGTTGAATATTAAAAAAAGCAGCCTGCACAGACTGTGGAACTAGAAAGTAAAATTAAATGGACCACGGTAGTTTGGTGCCTATCTATGCCCCCCCCCCCCCGCCCTCCACTTGTAGTTGAATATAAAAAAAGCAGCCTGCACAGACTGTGGTACTAGAAAGTAAAGTTAAATGGACCACAGTAGTTTGGTGGCTATCTATGCCCTCGGGGAAGCGGACCCGCCCATCTCTAATAAGAAGTAGTCCAGGATTCTGAGACTGGCCACAGGAGTACAGGCATTGGTGAAGGAGAAGAGTAAGCTTCCACCTCATTTTACCTCCACCAGTAAGGATCACTGTGCCTCTGTTAATTGGCATCACCTCCTTTGGGTATGGGAGTCTAATGATCCTTCTGGTTCTTACCAGCAGACCCGGTAAAAGGACTTGGAGAGCAGTTCTGAAGAATGAACTACCAGAGCCCACAAAGGAGTCTTACCAGGAGTTCACTAACAAATACAAAAGGTAGCCAAGTGGTCAGAAGCAGACAGCAGTAATGCAGAGCGGAGGTACAGGTCAAGGTCAGGGCAAGCCAAGGTTAAAATCCAAGAAGCATACAGGGCAATCTTTATCTTCTTTTGCTGAGGAGGAAAACCTGTTACACAGACAAGATCTTTGTGAGACACAGGCGGTGGTAAACACAGTATTTTTAAGATGGGTTTTCCACACCACGCCACCAGTGGGCGTGACCAGCATGCATGGCGTTGTGGCTATAATATTAGACAGTGCTTGGCTGCCCTCCAACTCTTCCTATCCCTATAATATACATACATGGGCAATGCTGCGTGCACTACTGTTAGGTGCACACAGCTCTCCCTTTTCAAGCAGAGCCATATGAAGTGGGGGCAGGGTCCAGCCAATTATACAGTGCCTCAGGCTTGGAGGGGGTTTGCCTATGAGAGGATTGTAAAAAGTCAGGCAATTCCCTTGATTTGCTAAAGGGGAAACACAGGTGCAATGAAAAGTTCCACAAAGGACTCAGATTTATAATTTCTGAGTCCCTCGTCGTATTGTCTTTGTGAAGATGCCATTAAACAAATAATGTAAATAAACAATATTAAATATAAGTGAGTTTCTGTTGATATTCCCTCTGCATGGATCTACCTTTACCCACTCGTTAAACATTGCCTTAAACCATATATACATATATTACATTGTTAACAGTATCTGGAACATGGGACTAGGAGAGACTGAGCAGCTCACTAGAGGCCCATACTAACAGGGCTACGTGTAAAACATTCTAGCACTTCTAATCCATGAAGACAAACGTAACTAAACAGAAATACCAGTGATCTGCCATGAGAGAAAAAACAACATAAGTACTGAATATAAAGCAGAAGAATATTATTTAAATCCATTGGGTAAGTGTGCAATTTTTTAAAACTGTACATTCAAGCCTGATCCATTTTGTAAATTCCATTTTCTTTATTTGTAGACTAATTATAAATATTCTAACAGTACATTGCCAACAGAAGACATATTGCAAAGCACACACATTTCATGAAATCAATGTATTTCGGGACAACACAACTAATATTATTGTTTATGGATAAGTCATGACATGTGTAAACGGCAGAAGCTTAGCTCCATTCAATAAACCCAGCTCCTCCAGAAACCGTGGAAAATCTGCTGACACTTTTGTAATGTGAGCTGAACAGTTCCACCAAAATTAGTTTTTCAAAATGAGAACTCAGGGTTTTTCAATAAACTGGTTACAGCTATTAAAGCTGAGATCTTGAGGCAGGGCTTGAGGCAACACACTTTCTTAGAAGGGTCAGAGAAATTAAAATCAAAATGAAAAAGTCTCTTTTCTCCTCACAATACTTATTATCTATGTGTCAAGAGCAATAGTACTTGGCAAGGGAGGGGTAGGCTATTTTTAAGACTCTGTATAACTTCTAAAGCCCTCGTGGGCATAAATAATATTACAATTGCGCATACTTGGGCTAATCTTTCAAAGAAGCCATATTCAAATATAGTATTTGACAGGATAGAAAAGCTGAGTGTATCTAAGGCTGGGTACACACTACAGAAAATTTCTCCGGATGTGACATCTTTAACGATTTTACCGACAGTAAAAAAAAAGGTCCTGATCAGCATGCCGATTCATGTCTATATACTGTACACGTTTTACACAATTTACCTTCAGATCTGTGTTCTTCATCTGTCATAACCATCAGCTGAAAATATTGTGACTCTGCACACTCGTTAGAGATCTATAGACACTTCTGGTCACTGTGGGCAGCACGGTGGCTAAGTGGTTAGCACTTCTGCCTCACAGCACTGGGGTCATGAGTTCAATTCCTGACCACGTCCTTATCTGTGTGGAGTTTGTTTGTTCTCCCCGTGTTTGCGTGGGTTTCCTCCGGGTGCTCCGGTTTCCTCCCACACTCCAAAAACATACTGGTAGGTTAATTGGCTGCTACCAGAATTGACCCTAGTCTCTCTCTCTCTGTTTGTGTCTGTGTGTGTTAGGGAATTTAGACTGTAAGCTCCAATGGGGCAGGGACTGATGTAAATGCGTTCTCTGTACAGCGCTGCGGAATCAGTAGAGCTATAGAAATAAATGATGATGATGATGATGATGGTCATGAGTGCATACACACTGCAGAATTGGAACGACATTGTTCTATCATAGAATAACATTTTTAGTCCGGTTTAAAAATCAAATGAAACTATACGATTTGCTTTGGAACGATAATCGTTCATTGTTGCAGCATACACACTAATGCGTTATCGGGCCAAGCGTTCCTTTATTGTTTGATTGGCCGATTATTGGCTGAAAACACTGTAGTGTGTACCCAGCCTTAGAAAGCTACAATAGATCAAGTGACGATTTTATCTTCTATATTTTTCATTAGCATACCTTCGGATTCGTAAAAATACATAAACAAAAATAATATATAAAAGTATTATGCTTTGCAGCACAGATCATTTACTCTGGCCCTATAGCAAGGTGCAATAAATATGATATATACATATATTTAGCCTTAAGACTGTAACCATTGTCAGCTCTATTTTTGTAGATTGTGTTAATTATTAGAATTAAATTTTATTCGTAATCACAACAAAATTACATATTTTCTTATTTCAATTTAAAACCTAGATTTGCTAATACAAAGCATCATCAAAAAAAGTCACTGCGAATCCAAGGGCCTGGTTGCCGAGGATATAAATATTTTGGCTTAGAGCTTGACCTGCACTGACTTGTTTTCAATATGTAGACGACATGTAGTACCATACAGTTTGCAAGAAAGCTTTATGGAAGTTGTCATACCGAGATTGTATAACTCAATTGAGGGCAGCAAGATATGTTTCAGGGAACTGGTTCTTACTAACTAACCCCTCAAGGAGACTTGGAGAATGCTTCTGATGGATCAGTGTTCACGGTCCCCAAAGGAATCTTACCAAAGACAACACACTAACAAGGTAGCCAAATAGTCAGGAGCAGGCAGCAGTAATGCAGAGTGGAGAAAAAGCCAAGGTCAGGGCAGGCAGTAAATCATCATCATCATCATCATTACCATTTATTTATATATCACCACTAATTCTGCAACGCTGTACAGAAAACTCACTCACATCAGTCCCTGCCCATTGAAGCTTACAGTGTAAATTCCCTAACATACACACACACAACACAGAGAGAGAGAGAGAGAGAGAGAGAGAGAGAGAGAGAGATACTAGGGTCAATTTTTGATAGCAGCCAATTAACCTACTAGTATGTTTTTGGAGTGTGGGAGGAAACCGGAGCACCCGGAGGAAACCCATGCAAACACAGGGAGAACATACAAACTCCACACAGATAAGGCCATGGTCGGGAATCAAACTCATGACCCCAGTGCTGTGAGGCAGAAGTGCTAACCACTTAGCCACCGTGCTGCCCATAAACATTGACATTAATAACATTATCACAAAGGGGACTTAAAGTGAAGCCTTCAAGCAGATAATGCCTTGTGCATACAGGTCTTTACTGCAACAAAGCACAAAACACAGTTCAAAATCTCAGACATAATTTATAGAGCACCTGTCACACAATGGAGGCTTGAACTAATATTCATGTAATTGCAGCTTGTACGTTAGTGGAAATTCCTCAAATTTTATTGATAGTGTATAGGGTTCTGACATAGATTCTCCCCACTGCCACCAGCAATAAACAGTCAATAAACACTTTAAAAAAAAAAAAATGACCAAAATGCCTAGCTACAACCTTGCCTTTAGTAATCATATCCCTTTGGCGATCTTTTGCGTTTTCACAATCATCTGTTTTCACTTAGATTGATGAACCATGTACAATGGAACAAATTCTAATTGCAGACATGAAAACATATGAAACATTTTAATGGGTCTGGGGAGCCCCACCACAAGACATGACGTCCTCTCATTGTATATGAAATCATACACAAAGAACTTGATTATTACATATAACAACCACTGATGGATTATCCATTTTTTATAGCTGACTTAACAACTACTGATGCATTATCCATTTGTTATCGCTGACTGTTGCTGTATTATGTTTTATACTTTGTTTTTTTGCTCTTGTACTACATTCCATATTTATTCTCATTAGTATTATTAACGTTTCTCTGTAAAGTGCCTTGGTGATGCATAGCGCTGGACCGTGGGAGCACATATGTGAGACAGTGGGAGATCAGTTTGTTTCTCATATGCTTCTGTATCACAATTTCAATAAAATCATAATATGAAAAAGTATATTATATTGCTAATGACTGACTCAAAACATTGAATTACACCTTGTTATTCTCATTATCCTGCAGTAGACAGCATGAGTCATGTCAGCATTTTTATATATCCATATAACCTGTGTTGTGCTATATATATGCAGAAAGGTTTTATTTGCATTACATTATACTAAAGAATGAAGGATAGGATATTTTAACGGTACCTTGCAAGCATAAATAGTAGTCTCCAAGTGCCTTAAAAAGTGGCAGAGAGACATCTAGTCTGTGATGATAGAAACCTCTCAATTAGAAAAAGAACATACTAGGTGTGCTGGCTTGTTCCTCAATAAATCCATTTTTATCTGTCAGACCATGCTGTGAAACGTTATGAGTTACACTGTTGTCTTACTCCAAACTAGAATTGAAACTGTAGACTTTATTCTATAATGCATAGCTTCCTTTCATCAGAAAACTGAGATAGGTCCAATGCAAATTTACAGGGAAGAAACATTGACTATTAAGCCACCGTGAAGCGTGAATGTTAAAGAAGAAATATACTTTTCATGAAAATGCACCTTTCCAAACTCATTTTCAAAATAGAAATTCAGCAAAATAAAATTCGAAAGGGACATGGTACACACACTACTTTTTTGGAGCACATGAAGGCCTATTGGCATGGCTGAAATATCATTCCACTTAATCATAAGTACAATTTCAGCTATTGCTCAGGTTTGTGAAAATTAGCCAATTTCCCAATATTGCTGCCAATATTGATATGTGTGTGGTCAGCATAAGACATCCATTTGTTTACTAAATAAAAACTTTGAGGTTCCTTTAGAGATGAAGACAGAATTAAGTGATGAATCCTTCAGACAATCAAGCCTCCAAATCTAGAGAAATGTGTCTGGGCAGCCTCAATTTATATACAGTATGTAAGTGGCATTCTCTAATGGTTGGGGTAATGGATTCTTTAATTTAATAGGAATAAGCTACTGGTCTAAAATAACATGGCTCCATGGTGTATTGCTTCTCTCAACAAGTTAACCTATCACTTTAGGGATTCACGCCCACAACACAAGGGAAAGCAAGTTTTGATGGCATAAACTCTGAATCAAACATCAGAACAAGATTTCAAGCAGAACCTACAACATAGATCTGAGGATAAATGTCCTATTAAATAAAGTCTACAGACGTAGACAAATTTGTTGGTACCCTTACAGCTCATTGAAACAATACTTCTTTCCTCCTGAATAGTGATGGCATTAAAAGGTATTGTCTTATGTATGCATGCATGCCTTTGGTATGTCATAGAATAAAGCAAAGAAAAAAGTGAAAGAGACAAATTATTGCTTATTCTCCAAAGATATTCTAAAATGGTGTGGACAGATTCATTTGCAGCCCTTAGAAAAGATTATAAAAATGTTTCAAACTAACTTTCTTGAATTAGCATCACACATGTCTTCAATCTTCTAATCAGTCATTCAGCCTATTAAAATGGATAAAAGTAGTCACTCTGCTGTTTTGTGTCATCGTGTGCACCACACTAAACATGGACCAGAAAAAGCAAAGGAAAGAGTTGTCTGTAAAGATCAGAAGCAAAAGTATTGACAAGTGTGTTAAAGGTAATGACTCTAAGGGCTAGATTTACTAAGCTGCGGGTTTGAAAAAGTGGGGATGTTGCCTATAGCAACCAATCAGATTCTAGCTTTCATTTATTTAGTACCTTCTACAAAATGACAGCTAGAATCTTATTGGTTGCTATAGGCAACATCCCCACTTTTTCAAACCCGCAGCTTAGTAAATCTAGCCCTAAGACCTTTGCCAAACAGCTTGATGTTCCTGTGACTACAGTTGTAAATATTATTAAGAAGTTTAAATCCATGGGGCTGTAGCCAACCTCCCTCAGCATGACCGTAAGAGGAAAATAGACCCTAGATTAAATAGAAGGATAGTGAGAATGGTAGAAAAAGAGCCAAGAATAGCTTCCAAAGAGATATAAGCTGATCTCCAAGGTTAGGGTACGTCAGTGTCTGATCGCTCCGTCTGATGCTTTTTGATCAACAGTGGGCTCCATGGAAGAAGACCAAGGAGGACTACACTTTTGAAAGAACACCATAAAAAAAGCCAGATTGGAATTTCATAAAATGCATATTGACGAGCCACAATGCTTCAGGGAGAATGTCCTTTCAAAACTTGAGCTTTTTGGCAAGTCACATCAGCTCTATGTCCACGGATGAAAAAATTAAGCTTTCAAAGAAAAGAACACCATACCTACTGTGAAACATGGAGGAGGCTCAGTTATGTTTTGGAGCTGCTTTGCTGCATCTGGCATGGGATGCCTTGAATCTGTGCAGAGCACAATGAAATCTCAAGACTATCAAAGCATTCTGGAACAAAACATACTGCCCAGTGTCGGAGAGCTCTGTCTCAGTCACAGGTCATGGGTCCTGCAATAGGACAATGACCCAAAACACACAGATAAAAGCAAACATTTATAAGAACAAAACAGGCTATTCTGAATTCGCCTTCTCTTAGCCCTGATCTGAATCCTATCGAACAGCTGAAACATGCAGTCTGGAGAAGCCACTCATGAAACCTAAGACAGCTGGAGTATGTCGAAGTAATAATTAACAAAAACCCTATATTACCAATTAGTTCAATAGAATGAACAAATGAACTTGAATTTTGTTTCTGTGCTTTAAGAGAACGTGTTGCACAATACACATATTGCATAACAAGAGACACGTTTTTAGTAAATTTCCATTATTGCACAATTCATGAACACAACAGATTAGATAATTGTCATGTGATTGTATTTCACAATATCGCCGGATATGGCCAAAGAAATGACAGTCCAATAGAACATGTTACTTTAATGATAGAGTGCCAGCAGTGATGTAAGCTGGGAAGGTGTGTTTTAAAACATATTCTATAAAAAAATAAGTTAATCAAATATAGGGGATCAATTGGCATTTGAGACCCTGGGCATATGTCTGCTTCGTCCAGTATGGCTGTATCTATGTATAATACCTTTTTAATAAATTATAGAAATATTATATTTTGGAAACCTGCTCATCTCATTTATTATTTACAGAGACGGAAAGAGAAAATCTTATACAAGTAGTTCTTGGAAGAATGGACCAAACTACTTGTTGACAGGTGCAGAAGTCTCATTGAGAGACGCAGAAATCATTTGATTGCAGTGATTGCCGCTAAAGGTTGTGCAAGAAAATAAAAAGTTATGGGACCCATCATTTTTGTCCATGCCATTTCCATTTATTTTTATTGTTTAAATATTCTGTTGAATCTAAATTCAAACACAAAATCTGATTTCTTTTAAATATGGAATAAACAATGATGTATGACAATTTTGTCAATTTTAATTTATTTCAGAGAAAAATATGAGCTATTTTTTCATGCAAGAGTACCAACAAATTTGTGCCCATCTGCATGTGTGGATTACTACACTGTATAAGTTTATAATTTCAATTTGTTTCTCGCTATTGAGTTGATTGCAAATTCAATAAAAGTGCATGTCCGTTACGATCCTGCACTCGTAAAAAGAAGATATAAGCCTTCAGTTTTCTGTTCCCTGCTTCATGTGCAAATGTAACATGAACCGTGGCGATGCAACATAGCTATACTTTGGTGTGTTTCTAGTTATGCCTCTTACAAAGTATTTTACGTGAGGGTTCACGAGAACTGGTTTAAAGATACAGCACAATCTGGCAGCATCTGTTTGGCTGCTTGCATAAGGGACCTCCAGCTGATAATACTTAATTTATTAGCGTTGCAGCTATAATATATCCAGGAGCAAAAGTTTGCACCCCTGCAGTAGTTGTCATATTGATGCACTAATCCACACACACATTTATACAAATAGGAACCATACCACAACAAGAGACGCATGTTGTCACAAAAAGTCATATTTTTGCAGCTTAATAACTGACTCTTAAAAGCTAATTTAATAAATCAAAGGAAAAGCTCAGTGCAAGCATGTTTCTGTTTGCTCTTAGCACATTTAAGCAACAACAGATTTAGGAGCTGCATGCAATACACCTTCAGGGGAAATCACAGAATTTCTAGAGGGAGGTTTCCATGCCATACGGCCTAAGTGCATTTAAGGGGCATGTCTATCATTTGAGACAGTGCCAGACTGCTCTCCAACTCTTCCCATCTCTTTCATATAAACAGGCATTGGTAGCCAACTGTCCTGGTTCTGGTGAGGCAGTCCCAATTTTGTGTGACTGATCCCGCTGAGACAGGACTTTGTCCATACTGCAAGAATAGTCTGGACATATAACCTGATTCACATTGAACTGCTTATTAAGGACGAGCTGCATGCATCTAAAATTAGTGCTTGCAGCTCGATCTCAACAAACAGTACAGTGTGAAGTGGGACATAGTGGCTGAAGGTACCAATCAGAACGGGCTATCGGAGGTGGGGTTTCCAGACAACTGGAAACATCCACCTAAGTCTGTGCCTGACCTTGGTCATGGATTGCTCTTTACACAGTCTTATTAAATTCCCATATCAGTATATAAGACTGCAGATTGTTCACAGTTTCTTTGGGAACCCAGACAATAGTGACTTCTGCTTCAACAATGGAAAAGGGAATTCATCATCTTAAGTAGTCATGGTTCGTATCTATTTGTAATATTGCAGTTTGGTGGGGGGTACCTCTGCTGCTTCATAGTTGGACAAAATGCCTGTTACTTGCTAAATGTGCTTTAGCACTTATAGTCTGTTGGCCAATAACACCTACATGAGTTTTCACTATGACTTTTGCAATGATTCTTTCTTTAATTACTCATTATGATAATCACATTTCTACTTGCATTTTATTTGACGATGTTGCAATCATTTTTGCAACATTTTGCAAAAGTGTTAATCACAATATTCCCAAATTATATTGTTAGCACAGTAAACATTAAGACATTTTAGCACCGTATGAAATTCACCACTACAGAAAAATAAAACACCTACGGAAGACTTGCTCTTCACACAGTCTTATTAAATGTCTCTATTAGTATATCAGAGTGCAGATTGTTAACATAGTTTGTTCAAGAACCCACACTATAGTGACATCAGATTAAACAATAACCCCCCCCCCCACCCCCACCCACACATAATCTGCATGATTGTCAAACAACCATATGATTGAAAAATTAGCCATACATCTTTATGTTCAAATTACACTAAATCATTTGTTCGGGAGGCACCAAGCTGATTAATCAAAATTGCACACATGTGGCCACTATAATCTGATCTCCACCTATTTTTAACCACATTTTATGCAATTCGGAGCACTTATACATTTACTAGTTAAGCGAGCTATAAAGTAATTTAATTTTTCAATAATAAATCATTATGATGTCACCATAGAGCTAGAAAATAAAATAGTTTCAAAGCTGGGGAATTTAATTAGTCTTATATTTCATTGATGAAGTAAATGTCCTTTTTTAGGGCAGATACAATTGTTATCTCTCTGACCTTTCTCTTTATGGCTCGTCAGGTTTTCCTATGCTGAAAAAACAAGCATCTTGTTATATTGCTAATTAGCTGACAGTATTAAAGGCATTTGGCCACCTTCAGCAGACCTGGATTTTTGGATGGCCCAAAGGGCATCAGGAAAGCAGGGGCGGCATCCTACTTACTTTGCACATGCTTCTTAATGTTTTGTATTTTGAATATTAACAATGTATTGTAGTATTATAGAACAATTAGACCAACAGTGAAGTGCTCTGATCAATATATGTGTACCAAATAGATAAATCATAGAGCTTATCAGAAGTGGTATGTTTAGAATGATAAAACATATTCAGATGCTACTGCTAATAAGTGTAGCAGAGAGAGAAATATATTAAAGCCTTAAATATCATTCAATAGCCCATATTCCAGAAAGTTTTTTTGCATAATAAAATGTATTTAATAAATATAAAACATAAAATGATAGCACATTAAAGGGAAATTCAATTCCCCGCGTTGTTCTTTAGAACAACGCAGGGTGCTCATTATTAACGTTACTACGGTAGTAGATGTGCATTATTACCATTAGTACGGCAATTTCAACACTGATTTTTGCTCACAGCTCCGCAAGCAAAAAACGGCGTTAAAATGACCATACTATTGGTAATAATGCGCGCTCCGCATAGTTCTAAATTGAATATGCCCCTAAAGGTACATTCAGAGTAGCCATCAAGCTTATCTCGATAGGTGCCATTAATTACATGTTTGGGTCATCTACATGTCATATAGTGCATTGCCTTCTATTATACTGTATGTATAAATAATTACATTTGATCATATGGTAGAAGCGTCTCTGTGGCTAATAATGTTTTTCTTTGTGAATCATATTGTTGTATTTCCACATCTGTTCTGGGGGGGAAATGATGGCGTGAAAAGTGGAAGTGACGCATGGTGCACGTGCACTACATCGAATAGCGCTTCTTGGTGTAACAAGCGGATCGGACTTATTTGAAGAGACTCTATATACTTACAATATCCATACATTTGGAATGTTCCCCCTTGAGGAAGTCACTCGATGAAACACATTGGGCAACATTTAAAACACTGCTGCCTGTCTAGAGGTCTCCACACTGCTTTTGGACTGTCTCTTTCCTGTCCAAGGATGTCTCACTGCTTATGAGATCTTGCTTTGACTCTGAAGATAAGCTTGATGTTTTACTAGAGATGTTCACTGACCCCCGTGTTCTGGATTTGGTTTTGGTTTTGGATCTGGATTAAGTTCGTGTTTTGGTTTTTGGTCTTAGTTTGGATTTTTTTTCTAAAATCCCCTTTTTGTTTTTTTTGTTTTTTAATAAAATCAAATATTTTTTTTCCCCCTTACATTATTATTAATCTCAATAACAGTAATTGCAAGTCATTTGCAGTCAATTTTGACCACGTCACAGGTCACAATATTATTTTCATACACTTTAAAACAAAGACTGCAGCGACCTGGCTGGATGCTAAGCGACAGAGCAATGACTCAAACACACGGCAGTTCCTAGCACATCTAGGAAACATTGCCACACAACAGTGTCGGTAAAGAAAAGTGGTGCAAGATGGAATTGTCCTTGAATCATGAAATCAGTTATGGTTCATTTCATCGCTCCACCCGATCCTTGGATAACTGTGGTAATTCTACAGCTAATACATGGCGATGAGCATTGACTCCTTCTTCACCCCCCCCCCCCCCCCCCCCCCACCTGGGATGCCTGCTTTTATCAGACCCAGGCCAATCCAGGGTGCCAGACAATGTAATAAAAACAGCCATTGTAATTCCCAGCAAAATGCAAGTTCATCACTGAGCATCGAATCAGCCCCAATTCACAAAAAAGTATAATATAGTTAGGTACCTTTGACGTAAAGTGCAGATTGCAAACACTTTGTGCAAAACTGATGAAACAGCAGCAAAGTGGAAGGTAATACATATACACGTCTATTTAGACATCCATGCTTACATTACTTCTGCAAGCAACGTTGTTCTTTGTTAAATAAAACTGTTGTCTGTATACCGTTTCAAAAAACTAAAAATAATCCTAAACCATTTTTTGGATGTTGATATTTGATAGTAGGATCAGGTGGCGTTACAGCAGAGGTGTCACTAATTCTGGTCAATTATTTTGCATTAGACAACCAGATGTCAAAATGTTGTGCTGAGTCATCTGCATCATCAATGGGTGTCTAAGATTTTCGCAAAGCCCACAACAGTATATAGCACATGTAGGTAACATTGGCACACAGCGGTAGCTGAAAGGAAAAGTGCTGCAAGATGGAATTGTCCTTGGGCCCTCCCACCCACCCTTATGTTGGATCTTAAAAAGGACATGCACACTTTAACAAACCAAGCACTTCAGAGACAAGGAGTGCCACTTTTGCGGCTGATGTGATTGGTTTGTTTGGGCCCCCACAAAACAAGCTAACAATGGACTTAAGGCACCTAAGTTAACAGTGCTGTTAATGAACTCTGCTGTGGCAAGATGTTGTTGTCATTATCCTCAGCCTCATCCATACCCTCATCAGTTTGTAAATCATCCTTGTTAGGTACAGCAGAGGACTGCTGTTTTCTTTTTGGCTGCTGCAGTGTTGTTTTCAGCCTGAGTGTGATCACCTAAACTCCTCTCACCTGCAGCTCTATCTGACACCTGCTCTGATTGGCTACTATTGGTTTAAATATCTGTCAGCTTCACTCTGCGTTTGCCGGTTATAGCATTCACACGCTTGCTTCTCCGTGCTCCTGGTTCTGTGATTAGTCTGCCAGTTTCCTGATTTATACCCATTCTGACCTCTGCCTGGACACAGACCTTGGTTGTTTGCTTGTGACCCTGACCTCTGACTGAATACTGATCTTGCTTGTTTGCTCGTGGCCCTAACTTCTACTTTTATTCGGACTCTGCCTTTTCATCTGAGAGATCTCCTCCCATCCGCAGGATCGTGGTGCCAGCTATTCACTCTATCAGACTCACCTGTGCCTGCAGTGTTTCACAGTACAGATTTACTGCTCTATCTTGCTCCAGCATTTCCCCTATCACTGTGCTGGTCTCTAGCTTCATCTCACTCAGGCCACAGCTGATACTACACCTCTACTCCACACTGCCAATCTGTTATACTGGTGGAGGTTGGTACTGCATCCTGTTGCTAACTCAAAGTTCCTGCTTTTATCTGGTCGAAGATTATCCCTGCTCAGCATACCACTGTCAAGTCCTCTGTGGTGTCTACCTACCAGAGATGAGTTATCACTACTCGAGAATAAGTCCTGGAGAAAACCGAGTACCGGCGAATATATCTGGTTCTATGGGAAAGGGGGTTGCTATAGGTGAAGCTCTTGTCAAGAGCAGGTTCTGATAACTCAACTCGTAGGGCGATTCGAGACAATCCTCACACATTATTAGTTCATCACTGCCGGAATCCACCATTACAGAAGTCTCAGTATTTTGATGTAATTGGCAGGAAAAGCCTTCCTCATGGAAATTGAAGTTCATTTTTATGAACATCATCTTTTCCACATTTTGAGGAAGTAGCCTCCTAGGCCGATCACTGCAAAGGTTCCCAACTGTGCTGAAAACTCTTTCCGAGTACACACTGGAGGGTGGGCAGCTTAGGCAATGCAAAGCGAGTTTTTACATGGGTCTCCAAATTCCCTTTTGTTCCTCCCAGCAGAGCTGGATTAAGGCTTCGGGGGGCCCGGGGCACTTAAGACAGGGGGGCCCCTAAGATCTAAAATTAAGGGCATAGTGACACATCCTGCATTACATCACCTACAGCCCACAGTATGACACTTACAGCTCTCCCAGAGGGCTTGCTTAGGTTGTCTACATAAGAAAAATCATTGCTTCCACAAACTAAAATACTGTACATTAAAAAATCATCAAAACACCACATTAAAATGGGTATTGACACCACAAATTTAAAACTAGCAATGATATCACACATTAAAAATACCATTGATAACGTACACTAAAACTAGCAATGATACCACACGCTAAAACTAGCAATGATACCGCAAATTAAAATACCATTGATAATGCATCATTGGGCATGGCCAGGCCACCCTCCTACAGACAAAAAACCTGCATTGTTGTATACACCATTGAACGGTCACCAAAAATTGGGATTGTCCCACTAGAATAACAATATTTCACAGACTTTGCTGCTCTCTCCTACCTGTTCTTCTCACTTTCACCACCTGTGCTGCAGGTTTCTTTAGTTGCTGCTTGTCTGAATCCTGGAATGTTAGGGGCCCTATTTGGAAAAAAAATGGGTACATTTAGAAAATTACAGCCACCCCCAGCGTTAAATCAGTACCACCCATGATTAATAATTAGGCCTTCCTCCAACATTAAAATAATAGTATTCACATTTAATAAATAAGCCTATTTCCCTCCCTACAAACTGCCGCAGCAATAAATTAATAGTATTTACATTTCAGAAATATACCTATTTCCCGCAACCGTCACTACCATTAAATAATTCATAGGCACATTTACTAAAGGGACCTCATTATTCCCAAACTCACCCCCACATTCAGTAGCGCCCAAACCACCCCATCTTAAATTAATTAATTGTCCCCACTATTGTGCCTCTCCCCCCCCTTTTTCCTCATGCTGTGTTTATCCCCCTTTTTCCTTACTGTGCCTCTCTTCTCCCCCTTTTTCCTTACTGTGCCTCTCTTCTCCCCCTTTTTTCCTTACTGTGCCTCTCTTCTCCCCCTTTTTTCCTTACTGTGCCTCTCTTCTCCCCCTTTTTTTCTTACTGTGCCTCTCTTCTCCCCCTTTTTCCTCCATACTGTGCCTCTCTTCTCCCCATTTTTTTTCCTTACTGTGCCTCTCTTCTCCCTTTTTTTCCTTACTGTGCCTCTCTTCTCCCCCTTTTTCCTTACTGTGCCTCTCTTCTCCCCCTTTTTCCTCCATACTGTGCCTCTCTTCTCCCCCTTTTTCCTCCATACTGTGCCTCTCTTCTCCCCCTTTTTTCCTTACTGTGCCTCTCTTCTCCCCCTTTTTTCCTTACTGTGCCTCTCTTCTTCCCCCTTTTTTCCTTACTGTACCTCTCTTCTCCCCCCTTTTTTCCTCCATACTGTGCCTTTCTTCTCCCCCTTTTTTTTTTTTTACTTACCTTTCTTTTAGCTTCTTTCTTCTCTTCTGTCTTCTTGTTTTTTTCCTGGTCCTCTGCGCGCTGCTCCTCACTGAATGACAGGCGTGCCTTGATGACGTCACGCCTGTCATTCAGTGTTACAAGTGCAGAGAGGGAGGAGGAGGGATCAGCGCCGCGGTGAGGTGAGTATCTTTTTTTTTTTTTTTCTTTATTTCACTACCCTGCTCCCCCCACCAATGAAGGGAGCCCCGTACACACCAGCCCGCAAGCCCCCCCCTCCACCCAGGCGCCGCCAGCGGGGGGGGGGGCGCCATTGAAAAAAAAAAGAAAACACAGGAGAATAAAAAAAAAAATCATAGGTTAGGAGCGCGGCGGGGGGCCCTCGGAGAGAGGGGGGCCCGGGGCACGTGCCCCCTGTGCCCCCCCTTAATCCGGCTATGCCTCCCAGTATGTAAAGGGACTGTCTGATGTGTCTATTTCTATGCTGGCGTGAAAATAATCCTCCAACATCCTTTGAATCAGGTGGATTTACGGCAGAGGTGTCACATTTTTTGGTCAATTCTCTTAGACCAGACCAGATGTCAAAATGTTGTGCTGAGTCATTTGCATCAACCCTGGGTCTCTTGGGAAAGCTAAGCTATTTCCTAGCAGCAGTTGAGTGAGAAACTGAAGGAGGAGACGCCGTCCTGTCACGTAACACTTGAGCTATCATTTTGCTCACCAGGGGTTCCTTGCATCTCTTCAGATCTGGGTCAGTTGGTAACAAAGAGAAGACATAGCTCTTAAACCGAGGATCAAGCACAGTCGCCAAAATGTAGTGATCCGATTTCAAGATTTTGATTACTCTTGGATCCTGGCGAAGCGAATAGAGTACTTGATCTACAAGTCAGACATACTTAGTGTAATTGCTTTGTTTAATCTCCTCCTTCAGTTTCTCAAGCTGCTTTTCCAAAAGTCTATTTAAGGGAATCACTTGACTCAAGCTAGCAGTGTCTGAACTCACTTCACAGGTGACTACTTCGAATGGTTTCAGCACCTTGCACAACATGGAAAGTATTCTCCACTGCGCTTGTCTAAAATACATCTCCCCTCCTTTCCCAATGTCATGGTTTGTGGAGTAAGCGTGGATGGCTTTTCGCTGTTCCTCCATAAGCAGAAACATATACAGGGTGGAATTCCACCTTGTAACCACCTCTTGCTTCAGTTGGTGGCACGGCAAATTAAATTGCTGTTGCAATCTCCTACATGCTGTTGCCGAATGCCAGAAATGTCCAGATATTTTACAGGAAACAGACAGTATCTCTTGCACATCCCTTTCATTTTTTAAAAAGCTCTGCACCACCAAGTTTATTGTGTGAGTAAAACAGGGAATGTGATGGAATTCACCCAGCTGTAATGCTCTCACAATATTGGTGGCGTTATCAGAAATGACGTATCCTGAGGAGAGTCCAAATGGGATAAGCCATATTGCAATGACATCCCTTAGTTTTTATAACATATTGTCAGCTGTATGCCTCTTAGTGAAGCCAGTGATACACAGAGTAGCCTGCCTCTGAAAAATGTGATGTACTTGGGTACATGCTGCTGCTGTTCCTTCTGGTGAAGGCAAGTCACCAATCCAGTGAGCTGTCACAGTCATGTAATCTTAAGTTTACATAGTTCTGCTTTTCCACATATATGTTGTTAAGTGTACAGTGGGTAGAATGGCATTTTGTAGCTCAATAATTACATGGTTACGAACCTTCTGGTAGAGGTGAGGAATAGCTTTTCTAGTAAAATGGTGTTGTGATGGAATTTGGTAACGGGGACACAGACCTCATGTAATTGTCTAAAACTAGCTGCATTAATAGTGGATATTGGACGCAGATCTAATAATAGCATAGTAGCCATGGCGTCTGGGATCCACTTTGCGACTGGGTGGCAGCTTTCATACTTGCTTCCTCTTGCAAAGGATTCTTTAACAGTCAATTGTTGTAAACTACTAGTAGTCTTCTTCTTGGTCTGCTTCTGGGATGAAGATTCACCCCCAGCAGCAGCAACAACAGCAGTGGAACTAACGCTCAAGAATTCTTCTGAGGAATCCAGGAAAGTGGAGGAGTCATCTAGCCTTAGCAACTTGGATGCAGGACTAACTCCCATCGCTACTGAGGATATTGATGAGGATGGTGTTGTGGGTGTAGATTGCAGGCGTCAGGATGTAAGTGAGAGAAGGGTCCTAGCTGATGATGAACTGCTTGCTGTTATTTTTTTAACATAAGTTTCCGATTTTCCCAACAGCTTGTCATGAACTCGCTTTAAATGGTGTAACATGGATGAGGTTCCTAGATGGTCAAGGTCCCTACCTCCACTGACAGTGGCTTTACAAATGTTACAAGTGGCTAGACAACTGTTGTCAGGATTTAGGCAAAAATAATTCCACACATAAGAGGTGGATTTTTTGGTCTTACGCCCAGGCATGACAATGACCTTCTTCTTATCACGTGCAAGAACTGCTTCCACTGGTGCAGGACTTACACAAACAACATCATCCTCGTCAACATCCTCATTAGCGCCCTCATCAGCTACACAAATATCCCCCTCATCCTGTTGCAATTTGTGTATCACTGGCTACACTTGGGTTGTTCATGCACACATCTACAAAAATGCTGAAAGGGGCCTTCTTTATGGTTACACTATCAGACAGGTCAGAATTACATATATCACTCGTGGATAGACTCTCCTCAGGGATTTGTGTCATTTCTGAATCAGAACACACATTTTCCTCTAATGCCTTACTGTTTTCTTCCAGCTCGGCTTATACAAATAAAAGTATTTGGACACCACCTTTGGAGTCCGAATGACAAGGTCCTGCTTGGTCATGACTGACCTTACAGGTGATAGTTGCAGAACTAGCACTCACAGAGAAAAGCGAAGGCCACATTCTTTCCTCGCCACTGTGTATGTAGAATGGCATTTTGGCAATTTTATTTTTTTCTGCAGATAACTTTGCCTGGATTACAGGTCTTTTTTCGTGACCAAGGTAAAAGGTGTTTTTTTACATTTTTGTTTCCCTGACTTAAAAACACTATACATTTTAACATAGGCTTTAGCAGATGACGTAGAGGGATTACTGTAATCATGACTGGTGCCAGCAGCTGCTTGGTGCTCCTGGTCTTCTGTGTACTGCTTTGAATCCATTTTGATAACACAGTACAATGTGACTGCAGATTTAGACGATCAAGTCTGCCAGACCTATTATTTATATTTCAGCTATGACAATTGGCAATGGAGCAATGGAGCGCTCCTGAATGTCACTGGAGACTTTGAAGAACACTGCTACCCCTCCTCTTTCTTTTCTACCTATGATGCTTCCCAACTGCACTAGAGACTGCCAAGAACTGTGCTACCCCTTCTGTGTCCCTCTGTAAAATGGCGCTGGATCACCGTGGAGGGCAGTACTTATAGAAACCAAAGCTCGTGAGATCCGAGATCCGACAACATAATGATGATGTTTTGCCTCGTTTTCAATTCTGAGGGCGCGCGAAAGTACCGAGCTGGCTCGGCTTGGTACTTGGATCTGCTAAGTTCGGGTGCATTCGGTTATCAGAGAACCGAGCCTGAGCATCTCTAGCGTTAATCTGAATGTACGCTTAATTTGCTAGCGTTTTATGTTTATTAAATACTTTTTGTTATATAAAAAACCCTTCTGGAATCTGGGCTATTGAATGATATTTAAGGCTTTAATATATAATTCTCTCTGGTACGCATATTAGCTTCTGAATATCTTTTATAATTCTAAACATACTACACTATAATATTCATATTTGTTTTATGAGTAAAACAGTATCTTTATGATGAAAAATTTGATTTGAACATATGAAGAAGACAACAAGCACTTCAGAAAAACTTTATGATTTATGTATTTGGTACGCGGATATTGATCAGAGCACTTCACATTTGATTTACAATTGTTCTATACTACTACACTATTTTTGGAGCTCGTTTTCTTTCTTGTTTACTGTAGATGTACACCTGGAACAGGTATCTAAGATAGGAGCAGCCCACTGTATGGTGTTTATTTTATTTGCCCACTTTATTACTTATCATTTAAATATTGGGTAATCACCCAGTACCGCAAATTTTATTTTGTGAAGATTAATAATTTATTATTTGCGCATCACAAACTTTCAAGCTTTGGTTGTATTAGGACTGAATTAATTTGAAAGTCACCATCTGAAGTAGTTATACCCCTTATTTATTTGAGATATTGCAGTCCTGAGGAGTTGGGGGTCCATCTGCTGCCTGCTCCCTGTAAATGGTCAAAAGCCTGCTACTGGCAAGTAAAATAACTCTTGTCATTGGACAGTTACGATTCCATATGCAAATCATTAGAATAGAGCCATGACTGTCCAATGACATGTGGTAGATTATTTATTCACTCATCAATACGGAACAAAACCAATGTAACTAAGTTTGAAAATGTTCATGTACCCTTTTTTCATACACCACCTCTGCAAGGTGATGTGTACAGTGCATCCCGTGGATCTAAATTAATAACATACATAAATAACAGACATATAACAGAACTGGATTTTTCTTCAACTTTTTAAAAAACCTGCAATATTATGAAACCTGAGGATGCAGTTACCCCTTCCCCCTTTTAGAGAGATGATGAATGATACCATCTGCTAGTAACAACTATAAAGCCTAAATCCACAGTATAAGCGTAACAAATCTTATTATAGAAACGCATTAATGAAAGAACACTTTGAAATCTCATTCTGAACACACCAGCTTGAAAAAATATTTCCGTTTCTTTAGCTACAATGCTGATTAGTGCTCATTTTGTAGTATTTCGTTTGCTAATCACAAAAGCGTTCATTATGTGGAGACAAGTGATTTCAACTATTCAATACTAAAATTGTTGCCATGTGAGAAATGATTTATGTTAATATGACTGCTGTGTTAAATAAGCAATTACAAAACTTAATTCCCGAGGGATGTGATAAAGTGTTAACGACAGGATTACAGGAGATTTAATAATATCTTTGTTTCTGTATAACTTTACTGCATGTTTTTTTATGCTGTTGTGAGCATGGACTTTGCTGTACCCTGAGGGAGTTCTAGCTGCCGAATATTTGAACTTGTGTCTTTCGTATCATTCTGGAGATCAGTGATCTGTGTTGTGCTGCAACTGCAGTGCAGCTGTTCAACAGAGAGATAGGCAGCCCAAGTACAGTACTGTACATTAAGTAATGTGACAGGGTGATGGAGCAATCTTATATGGTAGACTATGGCACACCGTAGGAAACAGCCACAAACTCAAATTCTAAGTCAAGTAAAATGGTTCAACTGATTTTTTTCAGGTTGTACTTCACAAATTTACAAAATAAAAATAAGATGAAAATGGAATCCAATCATCATCATCATCATCAACATTTATTTATATAGTGCCAGCAAATTCCGTAGCACTTTACAATTGGAAACAAACATTAATAAAACGATACTGTGTAATACATACAGACAGAGAGGTAGAAGCTTACAATCTATATGACAATGGGATTTTGAAACACAAGGGCATGTGCTACATCATATTGCACATTGGACCAGCTAGAATGCAAAGGTAAAAGTACTGAGTGGGCTGTGTGTGTACCAATGTTGGTCAGAGGGTTGTTTTCTTGTGTTAGCTGTGTAGAGGGTGGTAATAGGGGAGATTAAGTTGGTGGTTGAGGAATATCATAAGCTTGTCTGAAGAGGTGGGTTTTCAGACAACCTATGTTTGTTGAACACTTATTTGACATATAATTGAATAAAGTTGGGGAGGCCTTATGACTCGAACTAAACACACAAATGAGCTTTACACATAGCTAAAACTCATAGCTGTTTTCGGGTTTCTCCACCAGGATGGCAATCTCTATGCATAGAAAGAGAAACTACTTGTATGCAACCTATTTTAGAAGGATCTCATAGCTGCTGCCAGATGTCATCCAAATCCATCCAGTGGATAACTTAAATAATTTTTAATTCGTTATTAAATGCTTATTTGTTTAGCATAGTATGTGATGATCTGGGACGTACCAAACCCATATCCACATCTATATCCCAGATCTTCTCTTTCATGCAAGAAACATCCATGATTTTGCCACCAGTTCTTCCTGCCTGTCACCTGGGCACATGGGAATAAGATTTAAGAAAGAGGACATCCAATTGCTATTTCTATGTAAGGTGGCTGCAACAGTCACACCTTAAAACACAGGACTTTTGACAATGGTCTCCTAAACATGGGAAGAATTGCTGCAAATCTTATAGGGATAGCACTGGAAGGGGTCATTGGGGGTATTAATGGGCAAACGGACATACAGTTTATTGCTTACATGTGACATGGCACATTTGCATTTGGTATGTTTGGAATGTTTGCCCGTTAGGTGTTGCAATACAAAGCATTGTGCAGATTTATGCATGCTTATGGTATCTCCATGAGTGTGCATGCCACAGGCAGGGCCGCCTTCAGAAATAATCATGCCCAGTACGGGCCCCCCGTGTCACCCGGGCCCCCCCCCGAAGAGCGCCCCCCCCATGAGCAACAGCAACATATACTTACCTGCGGCCCCGCTGGTCTACGCTACTCTGTCTTCAGCCTGGCTGTCACCGTGACAGCCAGGCACCAGGATGCGATCGCAGGGGTGGAGGAATCATTCCCCCTACGATCATGTGCTCTGCCTGTGACAGATCACATGATCGCAGGGGGAATGATTCCTCCACCCCTGCGATCGCATCCTGGTGCCTGGCTGTCATGGTGACAGCCAGGCTGAGGACAGAGTAGCGGAGACCAGAGGGCCCCCAGGTAAGTATATGTTGTGCTGTTGTACCGGGCCCCCTGGTGAGCCCGGGCCCGGTACAACAGTACCCCCCGTACCCCCCTGATGGCGGCCCTGGCCACAGGCACACCAGGCACAAAAGTACACACTCATATACTCAGTGCATCTGTCTGCCATAAATTACCCCAACTGTGTTCATGCAGGGTCTGAACTATAGCTGTCGCAGGGGATGCAACAGATACGGGGCCTTGTGGTGACGGGAGGCCCGGTGATGCTTCTCCATTCTCTACACTGGCCCCACTCTGCACTCCTGAGCATTCTCAGGGGGTGGCAAATGCACAGTGGTGCCTAGTTCTTTTAGGAAAGTGCTTAAAAGAGCAGAGCGGGGGGCCTACAGAGGATATTTAGAAGCATCCCCGGGATCTCTTCCCAAAGTTTGTTGTGGAGTCTGACAAGGGTCGGTTACACACCTGTGTTCTCCATCATCATCAACATTTATTTATATAGTGCCAGCAAATTCCGTAGCGCTTTACAATTGGGAACAAACATTAATAAAACAATACTGGGTAAAACAGACAGACAGAGAGTTAAGAGGGCACTGCTCACAAGCTTACAATCTATGGGACACTGGGAGTTTGAAACACAAGGGCACGTGCTACATCATGTTGCCCATTGGTCCAGCTAGAATGCAAATGTAAAAAGTATTGAATGGAGTGTGTGATCAGTCACGCAGCAATGTTGTTCAGAGAATTGTTGTCTTGTGTTAGCTGTGTAGAGGGTGGTAATAGGGTAACCTAGGGAGATTAAGATGCGGGTTGAAGAATATCATAAACTTGTCTGAAGAGGTGTGTTTTCAGAGAACGCTTGAAGATTTGAAGACCAAAGGAAAATCTTATTGTGCGAGGGAGGGAATTCCACAAAGTGGGTGCAGCCCAAAAAAGTCCTATAACCCGGAATGGGTGGATGTGATGAGAGTGGAAGAGAGCCGCAGATCTTGTGCAGAACGGAGGTGTCGAGTTGGGAAATATTTTGAGACAAGTGAGGAGATGCATATCTGTGCAATTTTGTTGATGGCCTTGTGTGTTAGTAGAAGCATTTTACTGGATCCGTTGAAGAATAGGCAGCCAATGTAGTGACTCACAGAGTGGCTCAGCAGAGGAAGAACATTTTGCAAGGAAAATCAATCTAGCTACTGCATGCAAAATAGATTGCAGGGGTTCAAGTCTGACTTTGGGAAGACCAGTAAGGATGGTAGTGCAATAGTCAATGCGGGAGATGATGAGTGCATGAATTAAGGATTTTGCAGTGTCTTGTGCGAGATATGTGCGTATTCTGAAAATGTTCTGTAGACGTATGTAACATGATTTAGATATAGAGTCCATGTGGGGAACAAAGGATAGTTGTGAGTCAAAGATTACACCTAGGCAGCGAGCTTGCGGGGTGGGATTTATGGTCATGTTATCAACAGAAATAGAAATGTTAGGCAGGAAGCTTCTGTTTTTGGGTGAGAATATTATTAATTCAGGTTTTGAAAGATTCAATTTGAGTTGGTGAGAAGACATCCAAGATGAAAGGCAGAAAGACAGTCAGTAACACGAGACAACACAGATGGTGAGAGATCAGAAGAGGATAGATAGATCTGTGTATCATTCGCAAAGAGATGATACTGAAATCCAAAGGAGCTGATAGCTTTCCAAGAGAAGTGGTGTAGATAGAGAATAGCAGAGGACCTAGGACTGAGCCTTATGGTACTCCAACTGATAAAGGAAGCGGACCAGATGTGGATATTAAGACTGAAATAGCGATTAGATAGGTAGGATGAAAACCAGGATAGGAGAGGACAGAAAATAATTTGGCAAACATTGAGATTTATGAGTAAAATAGCAAAAAATTTGCAAAATAAAAGAATTACCTAGTTGCAATGTCCTGTGCAATCAGAGAAGTAGTGCAGAGTGAGGCTGCAGTAGATGTAGTTTATTCCTGGATGTCTGTATAGCATGGAGTAATGATGTGGGGAGCCATGTGGGGGAGTGTGTGTGGAAGTGTTGAATGGAGAGTAATAAAGCACAGGTGATGGAGTAGCTGAGTTATTGCATAGTCATGACCGAGGAGAGTGGTTCAAACTCAGTTTCATTTCTTCAGTTCTTGTGATGGCAGACAAAGCCTTGAGTAGAATTGAAAGTACAATGATGAGATAGAGGAAATAGCTGTAGCATGGGTAGTGAGTGAATGAGCATGTAGTACAGCAGGCTGAATAAACAGAAGGGATGTTGCAGGGAAAATAAACTATTTAAATTTTTTACACTTGTAACTATACACTTAGAGCTATATACACTAGCTATGCAGCTATCACTGGCTTTGCAGCCATTCTACATAACTACATCATTGGAAACCTGGTTAGTTGTCGAAGTAAAAATCTATAAGTGGTGGTATGGGAATATATAAGTTGCGGTATGGAAAATGTAAGTGGATGGAATCTGACAGTTGTACAACCAAAACAGTAGGAGAAGTGACAGTATGGCATACCACCCACTTCGACCACTGCATTTAATACAAAACCTTTGATCTTACACATAGTTAAACAATGGGATAACCTTTGTTAGCTCTATATACCCATCAGCAATTCTCATCTAAATGCTCCCCTGGAGGCTGCTATTTAATGGATAAGGCTAAGTCAGAGAAACATGGAACATTCCATTTAATGCATTACTAGAATTATCCCCTAGAGGGATAATAAAAATCACTATTCTACTCTAATGTTCTTCTATGGAAAATATTATTTTGTGATGCAACAAAGCATCAGAAAATGTTAATAATATATATTGAATTCAATATTCTCCAGTCTTTTTTTCTGCAAACAAAAAAATAAAACTTAACTGGATCTCACAATACACTACAAAGCACTTATCACTGGCACCTACCAGCCACTCCTTCCTCATATCACATAGTCCCTGACGCCACCTGGACGATAGGGGAATTGCTGCAGTTAGAGGGTCAGATATATAATTGGAGTAAATGGTTGATGAATACATCTCAAAGTTCTACGCTTTTATATGTATACACAAAAGTATATATCAAAAGTATATATATATATCACATTAATTTTTTTTTACTTACATGGATAATCATTAAATTTGTATGTAAAATAAAGCTATTATGCTTAATTTGCCTACAAACAAGATGTTTTAGAAATTAGTTTGAAATACTGATCCTTGTAATTCATATAATTATTCTTTACAGATTTGCTGTAATCACTACAGTAAAATTAATAGAGATCATTCCGTTGGGACATATTCTAATGATGAAATGTAAGTGTTAGAGAAAAAAAAATCAATATTGTGAGTAAGATCGGAGACTTCCTAAGATTTAATTCACAGAAGATAAAAAAGGAAATCAATATTTGAGGAGCAATGTGTAGATACAAACATTCATTTTATGAAAAATTACTCATCTGAAAGGGGTAATGGCAAAAAGTGCTGTAACTGCCTGGGAGGGGTTTTAGTTAAAAACAGATATTGTTACCACAAAGCAGGAGGGTATTCCACCATTCCAGCTCCAAGCACCTTCCTGAGTTTCTGTAAAAAAAAATTTTTTCCATCACACTCTTTAGGACTGGATCCACGGCTAAAAATTATAGAGTAGATGTGTAGTGAAGCTGCCAACTGGCTGCACAATTCAACTTTTATATATCTGGTCCAGGTGCCAACTGTACTACTTTGCCAGCATCTTCTATGTCTCTCATAATTATACCCATAATAATTGATGTATACATTTCAAGTTGTATTAGTATAATATATTATTATATTGCATATCTACAAACCACATTACAGATCATTGCGTAGAATCTATTGTTCTTTAGCTTGCACTGATGAGATGTAAAAAGATTTAAACAGCTGTCTGTACATTGGCTATGGGACAGGCTGGGCTGGGAGGCAGGGGGCATCTGCCCCCCGGGGCGGTCCCATAGTGGGCTACCTTGGGCTGGGTCACTGGGCCACCTGCATTTGTTTTCCATTAAAATAGGCTGCTGAGTCAGGTCATGCCCCCCCGGGCTAAAATTTGCCAGCCCTCCCTTGATATATTAATGTACGAATTTGGCAATATCTATGCCAGATTTGGCATTAACAAGCAATTCTGCATGCATAGGTAAATAGGACATATAAAGAGAGATTAGTATATCATGCACAATTTACAGGACCAATAAACCCCAAAACTTCCCCTTTACAGAGTAAGACCCTCCCCATTTTCTCCACAGTTAAGACAATTTGTGGCTGCTCTAATATTACTGAACAACTCTTGCTGATTTGTGGGGTTATAGGGGAAGATTAATTGCTTATTTAATCACTTATTTGGGGGGGGGGGGATTTAATTGTTGGATTTACTGGATCTTTAAATCCTCTACATTTTTCTTTCTCTTCCATGTAAATAGTATGACACATTCCATTCATATTAAAAGTAAAAACATACCAGAACATTAGGTTTTCTCTACCAGTTAACATAGCCCTATGTTTTGATGAAAATGTGCATCTTTATTCTTTTCTATAGTTCTTTCCCACTTAATCAATATCAGCACAGGTTATTGCAGTTGTGACCAGGTAAATGGTGGAACACATCTTAGGAAAGATGACTGTCTGACAAATGACTCCTCTCTGACTAACAGCAAGATCAGATTTCCTGCTCACTTTGTTGAAAACTTCAAACCTTGCGGATATACTCCTGCTGTCAGCAGCACAGGTACCTTACGGGTACCTGTGCTGCAGGTACCTGTCGGCTTAAGTGTTCAAACACTTAACCTGCAGGGTCCCAACATTGCTGCTTTAAATTAACATTAATAGAAGTCCCGATCACACTAAACTGTAGTGCCGGACAGCTCTTCATTTGAAATCACTTGCGGTCACCATGCTGCTCCATCGGTGAACTGCACAGTCGGTTGTCAGGTAAGTCTATTAATATTTACATTGGTTTTTAATACATTCATTTTTTATTTGAAGGTCTCGTGAGTGTCGTAATTGTGGTAATCGTGTTATCGATCACCACCGTATTATCTTTACTCCAATCAAATCCTCTGTATCTTCTTCACCGTGTGGAATTGTGAGAAAACCGTGAGAAAAATGTGAGACACATGTTTTGGAATTGACTTGAATTCTTAATAAAGATATTTTTAAATGTGATATATTTTTGGACTTTTGTGGACTTCACTTTTCACAACTTAAAAACCCAAAACAAACAAAAACACCTCCATTTCTTCTATTAAGTAATTTTTTTTACATATTAGTGCCATTTGTCACTTCATTTATTGTTTAATTTTGTATCTTTTTGGATGCTTTTAGTGTCTCTCTCAGCACGTCCTCTGTGAGGTGGGTCGTGACGTGAGGTCTGCATTTTATTCATGATATAATGCAATGTACTGAAAAAAGAATGTGAGAGGATAAAGTCACTTGCAATTAACAGAATCTTTTTATGTTATCAGTGTTCATTAAAAGCCAGGATCTACTAGTAATACAGGGGCGAACGGAGGATTGTCGGCGGGGGGGTTTCCCTCCCGACCCCCAAAAAAAACCACCCCCCGCGAGAGCAGCAGCTCCGTTTCTTCAGCGCTGTCCTATACAGCAGCCACGGCGCTGTCTAAGAAGCGTCCGCGGCGGTGCTGTATACACTACAGCACCGCCGCGGACGCTTCTTTGACAGCGCCGCGGCTGCTGTATAGGACAGTGCAGCTATAGCGGCCACTTAGTTAGCGCAGGGGGGGGGGTTTCTGGAGACTCAGAAACCCCCCCTGCGTGCGCCACTGTAATACATGCCTATATTCCTGTTATGCAAACGTCTAATTCACGGTTTGCTAAGGTTGCTCTGTTATTAGAAGTAGAACCGTAAGTGGCATACACCCTGATTGCCACCATAATTATAGTTCCATACATTCATACAATATGTTCTTTTTTGCATTCAGCATAATATAACCTCTATAAAAAATAACTGTTCATTCACAGGTTAACAGTCCTGCCATTGTTCATTTCCCTACCATGTGGAGTGGCACTTTTAAAGTCTCAGGACGTTCATTAATTTTTCCTGCATGACATGTATTATTAAAATGGTAGCCCAATATGGTGCCAGAAAAACCTTCCTATCCTGATGCGGGTGAACGGTGTCAGCTAACAACACAACCGACAGACAGATGGAGCTTCATGAGGTTTGCTAATTAATCCCTTGCAAATTCTTTTTAAGCATTACTGTTTAATTATAAGATTTACATGTCCGGTACTAGGATTTTTCAGCTTTATGATAAATGATGAGATAATGTAAGTAAACTCTGTGAAAAAGTTTGCCTTATTTAACATACAGACATGATCCTCATTCTTGTGTTTAATAAGGAGATTGTTTCTAACAACTAAAATGTAACAGAAGACAAAAGAAATACAATTACCTGAGGGGGGAAAAAAATGTACATCTGTAGATTTATTGTAGGTTATAATAGTTTGCACCAAAAGAGATGCAAATGATCAGAAAATCATCTGAGAGTAGATTCAATGGTTCAGGTTTATAGAAAGTGTCTAGTTTGGTCTAAATCGCACAGGTGAGTGTTAATACATGTCAATAGCAAGTCGGCCTTCAGAGAACGGTTTGTTGATGCCTTTCTGTCTAAGAGAAATTACAAAATAATTTCAAGTAATTTTCAAATCAATCATTCCATGAATGTCTGTATTATATACAAAGAGAGTAAATCACTGGCAATCTACCAAGAGATAATTGTTAAACCAAATTCTATAGGCTGGTTAAAATATGTTCAAAGATATCAGATCCCCAGATAGCATCAAAAGATTAAATATCAACATACACAAGCCAATAAAATCAATTTGGTTTACATATGTGGGCAAGAAGGAAGA